>NC_091827.1:26289100-26657850 GCF_038994185.2 Dermacentor albipictus
CTCGCGAAGCCGTCAAGCGTGGTCCTTACAGGCGAATAACTTCTCGAGCGGCAAGGGCAGGGAAAGCACCGGGAACCAATAAAGGAGCCGCCAAGGGGTGAAAGCTCAAAAAAAATTAGGACACGAAGGTACGGGTAAGTGAGGCTGTGCAAGTCAGGCCGGCGAGGGAGCGCTGAGGCGGTCTTGTAGAAGAGAAGGCTTGAGCAAAGGAAGAAGAGGGAAGTAATATAAGGAAAGTTACAGTGTATGAAAAATTTTGGCAACAACTAGTTGCGTTGCGAAGGCAAGTATCTATCTTAGTACCACCCAAATAGTTAAAGCACGAAAACATCTCACGGAGAGGGCGTGGGGTACTAGAGCACGGAACAAACTTCATGTCGCCATTACTGCTTTTCTTTTTTATTCTCATCTTCTCCTGCCATGTTTGCTTGATCTTTATCGTTGTACTCTTTAATCCTAGAAGTGATTTCTTTCTGGCTGTGTTTTTATATGTTCCACTTCTCTCTGTGAGTGTGTTCCAAACAAACACACACACACACACACACACACACACACACACACACACACACACACACACACACACACACACACACACACACACACACACACACACACACACACACACACACACACACACACACACACACACACACACACACACACACACACACACACACACACACACACACACATCACCACCACCACCAACAACAACAAGCATAGAGTCCTCGTCACAGAAAAGCGTTATACCGCGCTTCCATGTCGCTCGCATATACGTCTAAAGTTTCGTTCTTGATAATCCCTTTCAGAGCATGCGCAACCTACTCATTTTAAACGCAAAGACAACAGCAACACATTCAGTTTTCCGTACGAGGGAGCGGTATTTCGCAATACCTTTTGCGTAAGGCCGCTTCGTCACGTGATCTATGTCAAGGAGGCTGAGGCATGCCAAGCCTTGGCAGCTGGCGAGTCTGTGGCGTAACCTTGACGCGCGGCCGCTTCCGCGGAGTGGTCGCATTGCGATAAGCCACGATAGTGCGAGATGCGCGTCCGGTGGCGAGCGACCTGTTCTCCTCGTCAATAAAATTGCGTATCGAAGGTCAACGCTGTGAAAAAAGCGATAGCTTCTGTAGCGCGGTATACGTGACACCATCATCGATCGTTACTGCTTGCGTGGTCGACGAGAAACGGAATGAATAATCGCAGTCATGCAACGAGAAAGAGTCGATCGCGCGGGAGATACGCGCAAACGCTCTCTGGACAGAGGGCGATGAAATTCTCAAATGAACGCCAAGGGGGAAACGTTAAAGCTTACGCTTCCGGAATCACAAGCACGTCACTCGCGGTAAGCCAGAAAGTAAGAAGTGAACGAAAGACGCGTATAGCACCCGTTTCGTGTGGCGTTTTTGATTGCAACAGCCTCCTCTGGAGCTTAGTCACTTGTTTACTATGGAAAGCTGGCATTGCGTTAGAAACGAGGCTCGAAGAAACTGGCAAATATTCAGGAGGAGAGGTATTTATTTTGATAGAAAAGCTGAGAGGTCGGCCTCAATCAATGTTCTGACCTGCTACTCGGCAATGGGGAAAGGGGAAAGGGTGTATACAGAAAGAAAAAAGAACTGGCAACTGGTTGCGAAGCATCCTGCCTAGAAACGATCCACAGGTGCGAAAATACCAAGAAAGCCGTGACATCACGGGTTTGATTGATTGATTGATTGATTGATAAATAATTGATTGATTGATTGATCATAGGTACTATGAGTGCTCTCCTCGAATTGCACTTCAACTGCCCCCTCTGTGCCTACGCACTCCAAAAGACAGTCCCCGAGAGGACACAGATATTACAAGTTTGCCTCCACCATGGCGCCACGTAAATTTGGGATCGTAGTTGGGTGACTCATTTATACGAATTCTCCGATTTCGACCGCGCTGTATTTGCCACGGCATTCTATTCTTACTGAGCATAGACTTAACATGTGCACATCGTGTGTTCTGTGCCTTTTGCGCTTGGACCTTGCAGTGGGAACACATGACGCTTGTCCTCTCCAGATCGTCACCGAATCATTAGGCTTGGTCTCTACTTTGGAGGCCGAACACCTATGGAAACACCCGAAGATTTATGGCCTCGTCTTCGACCGGCGAAGTACCTCAGGAGTGCGGGGATTCTCCGCTGCCCTTAGCAAGCCCTTTCCGCACGTACTCCGTTGTCTAGCTTCTCACCTTTAGTGGCCACTGTTATCAGAGCCGTACCCGCAGAAATGCAGACACCTGACTTTCGTCTACCGCCAAAGTAAACGCAGAATAATTCTCAGCCTCTGCTGAACTATTTCGCGTCTATTGTAACATTTCTATTGGCGGTGGCCAGGTGGCAATACCGCGGCCATATTGCACGTAGACGGCCTGCAGCGCGAAATGTGCAGATGACGTCAAAGCTCCGTCGTCTGCTTCGCTGAGCAGGAGCAGACGACGGGACAGCGCTTCACGACGCTATAAGAGCGCGGCGCCCTTATCTTGCCGTTTGGAGAGGGGAAGAATCCTCCCCCTCGTCTTGTCAGCGCTGAGGACAGCGCTCTAGAAAGCCTCGTCGAGATAAGAGGTGTGGTTCAACCCCCCCCCCCCCCCCCCCTCGTCGTAAAAGACGACCTCTGCGGGACGACGCGTGAGTGGACCCCGTCGCCATTTTTTCTTCGCGAGCCCTCCCCGAGGAGCATACCCTCGGCCCGCGCCAGCATCACGCCAGTGTAGAGTGATCGCCTGCGGCGACGCGTCGAGTGGCAGCGGTGCAGTGGAAAACTGTAGAGAGAGAGTTGTGCTTATCCGCGGACCGCTTCTCCGAACGCGTCCGCGTATAGAGACCCTACCCCCCCCCCCCCAATGCCCTCGTAACACGTGCCCCCTTTGGGCAGACGTGACTCTCAATTCGTTGTTGTGCGTGTGTGACTTGATTTTTTCTTTTATCCCTTTCTCATTTCCTTATCCCGCGCCCGCCGAGACGCCCGGTCGCTCAACGACGTAATTTCTCTTTATTTTGTTTTGCGCCAAGGCTGGTGAGACGTTGGGTGACATTGGGGCTCGTAGCCAATCGCGCCGGCCGCTGAGCGCTGGTCTTCCGTCGCTGGGCGATTACTCGAGAAGAGCGTCTGGTGTGCGTTCACGATACTGCCCCCCGGCACGAGCGACTGACGCCTTCGCAGCTCGGAATATTTACGTCGGTCTCCGTGGTCGCCTATTGGCGCGACGCTTCGAAAGGATGCCGTAAGTATAACGTTAACTCCTGTCTTTTTTTTTAAAGTTACACTGCTGCCTTTACGTTGCCGTTTTTCATGTTGCTCTGACTCGCGGTATTCTACATTCGAAGCTTACTTAGATCCCATAACCCGATTGCAGGAAAAAAAAAAAAAAAACGCTGGGTACAGTTAGGCTCTCGCATCCTTATGCGCAGAGTAAATCGTTATTTTCCAACTACTATGTGCTACCATTTCCGTTAGTATCAGAAACGAATGCTGTTATTTTTGTTAATAATATCAAACGGCAGTATCACTCATGGCATGTAGATGCATTTGTTTCCTAACTCGTAACGCCAGAGCTGCATACCCACCCCTTTTTACTCGTTTTGGCTGCCCCGAAGAACATTCGGCAGGCATGGTGTTGTTGCGGGGCAGAGTTCTTTTTTTCTTTTCTCGTGGACAGCAAGCAGAACGCCTGTTCTCTACCAGGGTTTATGCCGTAAGGCTGGGTATATAAGCGTGACTCTAATACTGTGTACGCGCGGCTTTAATGTTCAATTGTGGGCTTGTAACAGTATAGCAGGGAATACGCGAAGACGTAGCTGTGCGAATGACATTCAGATTTATTGCAGATTATACAAATATCATGCGCATTTGTGCATATACAGAAGAAGTTCTGCCTACATGACGAAAAAGAAAGAATGCATAAGCACCTAGCTGAATGAACGGCTATTGTGGCTAGCGTAGAGTTGTCGATATCGTGGTGGTTGGGTTGCCTTGAGAGTCCCAGGCGAACGATGCAGGACGGGTCCGTTGTGACACTTCAGCTAGAGTGAAACTTAACTCCAGCTGAGTGTCACAACTTAGCGCCAGAAACGACTGTAACTCAACGCCAGGAACTATTTTCGCCCCTGCCGTGGTTGCTTAGTGTCTTTGGTGTTGCGCTGTTAAGCACGAGGTTGCGGGATCGAATTCCCGCCTCGGCGGCCGCATTTGAGTGGGGATCGAAATACAAAATCGCCCGTGTCCCGACCATCGGGTGCAAGCAACATAACCCCGGGTGGTCGAAATTATTCCGCACTCGCCCCACCACGGAATGCCTCAGAATCAGATCGTGGTTTTGGCGCGTAGAACCCCAGAATTCAATCGAATTTAATACAGGTTATCGCAAGCAAGACACCCACGGCACATTAAACAACTGCAATCACAGTCGAGCTTGTTTTGTTATGCTTGAAAAAAAAAAAACGAACACACATACACACATTATGTAACAATGGGCCCCTACCCTTTGAAGATGTTCCTATGCAACACGTATTTGACCAAATATCTTAACTTCGCAATGTCCAACTTGTTAATTTATAAATTATGCAACGCTGAGTTGGATGTCTCGAAATTAATTGCGGGAAACTTACCGTCCAGAGTAACATGTTCCATACGCTGCAACAAGTTTTCCGTACTGAATAGTTCAGCGAGGTAATTAATAAATAATCGCTACACTAATAAGCTTCAACTGAAATGTAGTTAATTGTTTTTTTTTTTCAAATGTACTCTTAACGGCCAGAAATAAAGGTGAACTAGTTTATTTTAATGTGCAACTGTATTTGGGCAAACTGCAGGATTAAATTCTCAAATTCAGAAAAAAAGAAAAAAGATGAACACACGCAGGAAACATGAGGAGGTCCTCTTGATTCATGTAACACAATATTCGTGCCGTCGGAAGTTGCAGATCTCGCTATAGTCGGCGATTGCTTTGTTAATTGCAAATATTCACGCATTAGCTTAAATATTTTGCGCTCAAAATAGGATTGCGCGAAGCAGAGAGAGCGGTATGGAGTTCAAGGAACCTTCCTCTGCAGCAGAAATCTTGACGACAGCAGTTTCCAGATGTCCATCTGCCGAAACCTATACCGCGGAAACGCATCGGCGTTCCACGTGGTGTTTTTTTCCGGCAGCGCGTAGATATACGTAGAACAGGTCAACGCACTGCGTCCGCAAGTTGGAGGGCGGCGAATATTTACAATAAATGACGCTAGTTTTAGGAATCCCTCTAGGCGGGCACATCTCGAGAACTGGGGATTGGATTGGAACTGGAGAACTGGGGATAATGAAGATTGATTGATTTCACGTGTAAGTAATGTTTGCCGCAAAGTCTAATCTAGCTGAATATGTAGGATTGGGCTACATGGCATGGCATGGGTGATTATTGTACATTTTGTTAACGATAAAAAAAAAAAACAACCACCATGTGTGTATGGTCTTTTCATTGTCTCTTTCTGGAAAACGGCATTCTCTCATGATATATATATTACTTCCAGGGCCGACGAACACAGCAACTCCCCTCCGCCGCCCCAGGAGCGGCGCTCGGACGTCTCCTACAAGAAGGTGGGCCTCTTCAACGTCCAGGGACTGCTGCTGCAACAGAACGAGTTCGACCGCGACAAGATCCGCAAGGTCCTCTGGTTCAAGCCCCTGCCGGGAGACATATTCGTCGGCTCCTATCCCCGGTCCTGCTCGACGCGCGCCCAGTACATCATCTGGTCCCTGCTCCACCCGGGTTCTCCCTTGCCCGACTTTCACACCCTCCTGACCAAGGAGTTCCCCTGCATCGAGATCGTCGACGCCGACACCGTCTGCGCGAGGCAAGGCGCTCCCCGGCTCGTCAAGCACCACCTTCCGTACGCGTTCAGTCCCGCCAGCCCCG
Organism: Dermacentor albipictus; assembly: GCF_038994185.2. Lineage (NCBI taxonomy): Eukaryota > Metazoa > Arthropoda > Arachnida > Ixodida > Ixodidae > Dermacentor > Dermacentor albipictus. Next base: position 26,295,029 of record NC_091827.1, read on the forward strand.
AGGCGAGGCACGTGGTCGTGCTGAGGAACCCGTTCGACGTGTGCGCCTCCAACTACGTCCATCTGGGCAAGAGCTACGAAGGGACCTTCGCCGACTTCTTCGAGTGCTTCACCAGGGGAGAGGTGGCGTTCGGGGACTACTTCGACCACGTCCTGTCCTGGTACGACCGCAAGGACGACCCCAGGGTGCTGCTGCTCTGCTACGAGACGATGCGAAGGGACCCGCTGGGCAGCGTGAAGCTGATCGCGGACTTCCTGGACATACGCACCAACGCGGAGCTGGTCACTCAGGTGGCCAGGGACACGGGGCTCGAGGCCACCGTGGCCGGCAGGAGCGACCTGGAGGAGGAGGTCTTGAAGGGGAAGGTCGGCTGCTACCGGGAGTACTTCTCGAAGCAACAGCACCGCGTCCTCTCGGACATGACGAAGGAGAAGCTAGCGGGAACGGAGCTCGTGGACGTGTGGGCAGACTTCCTGCAGTGATCGGGACAAGCAATGGGGTGATAAACTCAAGAAGGGGTGGGATGTGGTGTGCCTTAGAGACCGCCAAGTGTGCGGTGCTCCGTTTTATGAAATGTGGTGACTCACGCACTGTTTCTTTATTTTTGTGCTGCTACGAGTGTGGTGTTTGGTTGTAAGAAATGTCGTGGCGATCGAGACGGCTTCTAAATGCGTAAGCGTTCCTATGGTTACCCAACGAGAAAACTGTCCGTTCGTCCGTCTTTCGCGCAGCACGATCACTTTCGAGAGAGAGCCAGCAGCAATGTTTTTCGCCATCTTTGGAAGAAGACGACGATGAATGCGCGAGCAGTGGTACGAGCGCGTCTGTCTGACCACGTGACGTGTGCGAACAGGCACACACCATAGGCACACCTTTAGTAAGCCAGAACTGTGGAGCAGCCGTGGTTTCGGATGGGAACGTCATCAGCGCACTTGGTGCGGCCATGGACCTGCAGTAGTTTGCTTACGTCATCAGTTCACGTTGAGCCGCCTTCCAGAGATGCAGTGGGGGTCGCTGCAGCGCCGTCGCATTTATCGTAATGGTGCCAAGACGGCCGCAGCCGCTGAGCAGTGCCACGATTACCAGCAGTGCGGAGTGTGAGCGTTCAACACCACATGGTTACTATATCAAATGCTTACGCATCATTCAGATAACTCCCTGAGGAGATTCTGCGCAATATTCTTTTTTTTAATTTTGTGCATAGAACAAGCAGTGTATAGCGACGAATATTGGGAAATGGTTTGCCGCGTTTTTTACCACATTTGCTTGGACATCCTGGCAGTCATGTAGCCTCCCTTGCGTGAGTGGTGTATATAGAAAGCGTAAATGATTTCATTGCGGTGTGATTGTTTGTATACACTTCGTCACAATTTCTGGAAAAAAAAATAGAGGACGTTTCAGCTTCGCCTTTAAGAGTGGAAGGCGATAGCATTCAAGGATCCCTGACTGGAGCTTCTCACGGTTCCCCGCAACTGCAGATTATGCAACCTTAGTGTTTAACGGGAAACGCGTACTGACGGCGAACGCTATACACGAAGCTGGGCTTTCTGGTAGAAACGCGGCCTCTTGCGTCCGCCGATACCTTAGGTAAGGCACACCCGCGAGTCAAGAAAATCACATAATTTTCATGTTTCTGCTATTGCTTCGCATTTTTGATATTTAAGTCTGAGAATACTTATAATAAAAGGCACGCGCTGTGGGTGTTTTGTTTCATGACGTTTGTTTGTGGGCTGTCATCCTTAAAATTCCTAGGAACGATTTTGTCAAGAAATTAAGACAAGGTATGAGCAAGTTTAGTGATAGAATGATCTGGCAATATAACCCGCATACACCGCGCGTCATCCAGAAAGGCCGGGTAGCCCGGCAAGCAATTCAACTTCTTAATGGCGCCAAACACGGCGACACCTCCATACACTCCATCCTTTGGTTCCCTGCCCACGTCGGGGCGATTTAGGGCGTTCCTCTGAACCTCAACGAGTCTGCCCACGAGGCTGCGCGTGCCCCCAGTCTCTCTCGCCGGACACAGAGACGCTCCTATAACGCACTATGAAGTCACTAAGTTCTTTTACTTACAGAGACGGGTTTTCCCGCCGCCTCCAAGCTAAGCAGGCCGCAGGCGGTCACGCTCAGACTCATTCTTGCAAACTAACTCCAACCCAAATCTGGCGTCCCTTAATGGTATATATCCCGACGTTTATCCGAATTGTTCTTGCGTGGCCTGTGGTGAGGTAGCTACGTTGCCTCGCATGCTCTGGGAGTGCGGGTCGCTGGGCCCTACGTTCACGAAGGAAGAGTGGGACGCGCTCCTGAGAAGTCCCGTTTTTGAGGACCAAATCCGGGCCGTCCAGCGCGCCCGCGATCGGGCCGGCAGGCTAGATCTGTCAGTCCAGTCGTGGGATTAGCCGGGTGCGCGTGTTATCGCGTTTTGCTGGACCCAATAAAAGTTTATTCACTCACTCCTGTGTCATCCAGTAAGGCGTGGATATATATATATATATATATATATATATATATATATATATATATATATATATCCGATGTTAACGCGATAGCGTTAATATTTGTGCACATATACACATATTTATGTGCATAGCAACGTCTAGGACTTTTGAATTTCTGCAGCCATTACGATGTCGCATCACTTCGACGTTTTGGCCTCGTTTAAGCTGTCTTTGTTTTCGTTTTTTCGTATCAGAGGGTAATCCGCTGTAACGACAAGCCGACATTGCCTTCAAATATTTTCCGAGACTTGCACTCTTCTGGCGTTCTTGTGATATTAAACAAACACTATAGCACAGACATAGCGCTCCCCCACCCCCTCCCTTGCTAGGCTTCATGTTCACCCTCCTTTCTTCTCACTTTCTGCACAAAGGCTGTGATTTGCGTGACGTTCCGCTCACCAACCAAGACCGTTGCTGCATACGATTCCAAGCAGCGGTCGACGCCCACCCTGTAAAATAATTTACACCCTAAAAAGTGAAAAAAGGGTGTAAATGTGTCTATAACTCACACCCTTAGTGTGTTATATATATTCCAGCAAAACTTTTTGTTGGGCTAGTTGGTGCATTACTGAAGTACTATAGCGCCAAACAGACGACACAGGAAGAAGAGACACGGACGAGCGCTTACTAGCAACTGATGCTTTAATGATGGAAACACACAATATATATACACAAATTTGGCGGCGCAACTCTCTTCTTCCTGTGTCGTCTGTTTGGCGCTATAGTACTTCACTACAGTGTATATAATGGACACCCTAAGGGTGTGAGTTATAGACACATTTACACCCCTCTTAGGGTGTAAATTATTTTACAGTGGCAGCATCCACCGTTACTGCGCGAGGAAAACAAGTGTATCATTAGTAAAGGCTCTCTTCCGCCAGCTGTGTTGTTCGTCCGCACCGATGACGCTCGCGAACGTAGTGGACGATCACGTGCACGACGACCAAGATCCGGGTGTTTTTTTCCCGCTACTCTACACAAGTGCTGCGGTGCCAACTTCGAAAGCCTCGGCGAGGAACGTCGTGTGGATATGACGCTTTCCGGAGACACTTCCTCGTTTGATTCCTCCTTCAGCCGTTTAGGCTCACCGCGAACGGAATTCACACCGCCTGCCTAATGGAGGAAAAAAAACGAATGCGGAAAGAAATGGCATAAAGATCCCGCGTAAATGTTACGAACCTTCGTCGGAGCCCTCCCCTTCCCGAACACTCCTTTTCTTGACGTATCTAGCAACCGTCGCTCGTTAAACGTCGTATAACTTGTCCGGGCTCTTGCCATGCTTCCATCGATGGTGAGCTGTAAAATAATTTAAACCCTTAAAAGTGAAAAAAGGGTGTAAATCTGTCTACAACTCACATCCGTTGGGTTTCCTTTATATAGATAACACCCTAAGGTGTTATCTTACAAAGTTAATTACAGTTACAATGCTAAAGGTGCAAGCGTTCATATATGCCGACCCAACGAGGAAACCCGTTCGTCCGTCTGTCACGTAAGGCGATATGGCTATAAAGAAATTAATGTATAGAACAAAATAAATTCAAAAGGGAAAACGTTGGTGGTGGTAAGTTTCGAACATACGACCTCACGCTCAGTTGCCTATAGTGTCGGGCCCACTGGGTTAAACATCCGCTGTTTTTTTTTTTATTATTGAGGGGCTAAGCACGCGTGTTTGCAGGAGGTGAATATTTCGGGTGTTCAAAATTAACCTTTGTGCTTTTCCTAAAGGTTAGGCACTGGGAGGCACGCAAAGACCACCCGTGCAAATAAGTTATGTGGCCAGGGGGACACGAAGTGAGAGTATGATTATCGCTGCCAGCAGCCTAATTAACTAACATTGAATAATTACATTTTTCTTGACTGCAGTAAGTGGGTACGTTTGTATTGAAAAGTCATAGGCATGCAGTCGTGTTTCTACATAGTATCAGTTGGAAAAATTCTAGTGTGGTTGTGCTCCGAAATATCCGACTCCAACTTTGAATTGTCCTTTGCATACTTACGCATGCAAGAGAGTTAATTAGGGTTGGGGGCACAAAGCTCCTCTCTGATGTGACGCGGCTTTTGCGTGAGACGTTTACTCTGAAAACAGGGCGGAGACACAGGCAAAGATGGTAACTGTTTCTCTTCCCCTCTCGTCTGGAGAAATAAATTATATGGCAGCACGGTGTGCAGTACAGTTGTAGCTCTTGATCTCAATAAAACTTGCAATACTTCGAAATCAGCAGTCATTTTATTTGCGTAGCCCAGGCAGGTACCGTGCCCGCTCGTCTATAGTCCCCATTGCGCACGCGCAATGCCCTCCGGCTTCTCCGCTCGCGCCATTATCTCGGCATGGCAGCTGTCGCCATCGTTACAGCGTGGTACGACAGCGGTTCCAGGTTCTTCGATTTTTGATTTCGCCAGCCCAGAGGTGAATGGGGACAGTTATCATCTTCTCAGATGCTTCCTACATGTTATCAGACTAAACGCCGCACGCAACAGCCGCGTCACATCAGGAAGGAGCTTTGCGCCGATCCTATAGAACCTCAGCATGCAGCGGCATACAACGATTCGGGCCAGATACATGCGCCCCAGCTTGTAAGCCCGGAAGACTTTATATCCACGTCCAGAAACGCAATGCATACAACATTTCTCAACACTGCTTCACGTTACGCGAATACTGCCGATAAAATTATGCCTCTGCGAGTGGCAAAACACTTTACGACGGCGCGACGTCCACTGACGGCCGCTGACATCCCGCGAGATGACCGATGGGCCTAGCTCGGCGGACGTCGCGGCCTAAGGCGCTTGCGATCCATACCGAGCTCGTCTAAGAGCACTTATTTTGGCCAAACGAGTAACACTGTACACTTAGGTCACCCGTAATTAAATACGGCTTCATTACTGTACGCAGTCGTTGCGAAGGCTAAACGTGCAAGCCAAGCGAGCAGACTCGCTCAAACGGTCGGTGTGTGCAGTCTGCCTGCGAAATTCCCTCGCATCGCGGATACCGATCCCGCCAGCAGCTTAGCACTAGTGTACTAGGCGCTGCTTTGCAGAACAGGCATGCGTTCGAGATAATTTTACTGAACTGCTAATTTTTTCGTGTCGGAAACGAATTGTAGCCTGCAAGAAAAAAAGAAAAGGCGGTGGTTAAAAGAAAAAGAAAACGTCGTTACCGCTCGCCAGATGTGATTCTTGACCCATTTTTTTTCATTATTGTATGTGTATAAGTGCTATGCGGACATTCCCCGAAAGGAGAGAAGGTGAAGTTGAAAAAGCTGTGTTATTTCTCACCACCGAGAGCGTGCCACAATATCTGAGAGAGGTGATAGCTCTTTGCAAACTCGTGTAGCTTTATATTCTCTTACAGCCATCACCGTTCCAAAAAAAAAAAAGAGCGCGATATTCATTTCTACCAAATTCCATCCTACGCCATACGACTTAGGTGTCAGCAATGGTACGAACCATACACCCATAAAGGTGCTCGATATTTGTGCGCTCAGGCTGGATGGATGGATATTATGAGCGTCCCCTTTGGAACGGGGCGGTGGGTTGCGCCACCAAGCTCTTGCTACTATACTGCCTAACATCCTTCCTAGGTTAAACAATGAAAAAAGAAAAAAACAACACTATGAACTACCACACCCAAAACTTCTGATCCCCTATTGCGAACTGTACTTTTGTATGTCTCCGTGTTTTGTCGTTTCCCTACTTTCCTTCCGCCAATCCTCCATTCGCCTCTTACTAAAGGCTGCATCGACTCGCCACGCCCCCGGAGGTACGTCACCAACAGAGACCAATCAGCGGAGGCGGTTGACAGCGGAAAGAGGGCAAACCACAGTATCTGCGCTGCCCAGCACGCGCCACTGTCGGGTGCAGAATGAATGTGCTAAGGTGTCAGATACATTTTTTTTTGTTCTTCTCTGCGATCGCACATATAAGCATTTTCCATCGCTGTATCGCAAAATTAGCAATCATGATTGGATATTATTGAGAATGTCCTCACGGTCACGAAATCCAATAATACCGATTGGTTGGTTGCTTGCAGCGCAGATGCTGGCGACATTGCGAATGTCGTGTGCAAACTATTTTGCGAGGGACATTGTCATAGATTTTCGACGGTCTTTGATAAAACCATAAATTCCCTGCTGCGCACAGCAAAATAACATTTGGTACTTCGACTACACATCGGCGAGGGTTTGTTACTGGGGTGAAGAAGTGTTTAGGGATACCTTTGAAAGCCCATCCATTATAGAGGGCGAAAGATACGACTATCCACTTAACCCTCTGATTTTCAGTGTGCACCAACAAGCGCAGTTCAGCTTATAACTTCCTAAAGGTGTAGCGCGTGGAGGGTGGGGCCTTTACATGTAATCTGCGACCGAACATGGAACCGCGTAGGAAGTCTAGTTTCACGCACTGCAGAAAATGGAGACGCCTTCGTTCAAGATTTCCTGTTTGAAATACAAGTGGATGCGTCGCTGAAAGCTTGCTAAAGAAGCTGTTAAAAGAAAAATATAGAACCTCGTTGGCACTCACAGGATGTAATGCCTGACCATATTTTTTTTTTATTGTACATAACCGATACCTCAGAGAAGGGAGCTGCGGTTGGAAGCGCTGTTTCAATATACATTAACAAGAGTGCGCAGGAATATGTTACGTAGGAGATTGAAAGCGATTGCTATTAAACTGTATTTAGTGCAAATTTCCATCCTATTGCAGCCATCACCATCTTGACACGCAAACTAGAGAAGCCCCAAAGATGAATTAAAAACACATCTTCATTTCCCCCAAATTCCATCTTACACCATAGTGTTTGTGTGTCAGCGATGGTGTGAACCAGGCACGCACAAGTTGCTTGGTGTGTTCCCTGAAACAAAATTCGAGAGAGAGAGAGAGAGAGAGCAACCGTTCGCGTTCTGATGCAGTCGCAGCAGAGATTATTAGAACGCGCTCTGCCAGAAGCGAGCTACGATTTGGCGAGCGCGAACAGAAATCCACGCAGCCTCCGATAGAACGTGAGTAATAAAAGAAGTTTATTGCACAGGACATCAGTGTACAAGAGAACAGCACACAGGGAATATTTTATGTAATAGAGATTTAGCCGGCATTCCATAACACTGTGAGGATTAGAGCAGCTGCTATGTTAAGGCTAGTAGGTAGCATAAGACATCACAGACTGAGTTTACAGACTAAGAATCACAGACTAAGTTTACAGTTGAGTGGATTCTAATACACGAGCCTTTGAAAGAACATTACAGACGATCGCTTGTAAAACAGTCCCTGCAATTAAATCGAAAGTCTCTCACGACGACGTCTTCTCAAGAGCGGTTTCTTGGCCGGACCAGTCCGATGAAAGTTGTCATGCTGCACAGCCGGCCAAGACACGGGCTGTGACGCAGGAGTAGGCCGTCGGTGGATCGCCACTTTCCCGTGGTCGGCTCGGTGCAGTCGGACCTCCATTGACGAATCCACGTCAGGGTGTTTGGGGTGTTCCGGGTGCTCCTGTAATGTGCGTGAAGAGACTGCAGCTGCGGCAAGCGAGCCTCCATGACCTCGAAAAATAGCTCCGCCGCACTGTCCGGGGTCGGAGCCTCAGTCAGCACGCATAGATGGCGCAGGCTACGGGCCACGCCAAGAGTCGATGTGAGGCGTGGATCAAGCGTCGCTTTGCTGGCTAGAAGGGTCAAGGATGTCAGCCGAGAGTTGTAGTGCGGGACCCGAGCCAGTGTCTTGAGGCAGTTCTTAAGCCTCCTGGCGTTCGTGCTGTCCACGCTCAGGCGCAGTTCCTCGACGTGGCACACGGCCAGGAACTTCAGGCTCGCAACCTTGGCTGTCTCGTCGATGCTCAGTCGACGGAGCCTGGTTACGTTGTGGAGTCGCGCGAAGCAGCGGCCGGTAAACTGCAGGGGGAGCTGGCAGGTTGCGCACGACGAGGCAGCGTCGGACCCAACCTCGAGGTCTTCGAGAAAGGGGCAACCGCGCGCGAGCGACTTGAGAGAGTTGTGACGGTTGGCTCCGCAGGGCGAGAGCGCCAGCGAGCGCAGACTGGACAGCGTCGATGCCACTACGGAGCAGCAGTCAGATTCTGCCGCGAAGTGGTACCCGGACAAGTTGAGTTCCAGGATATGCGAGACGCAAGCGCCGAAGAATTGCTTCATCGGGACCACGTAGTCGCTTTGCGCGGTCGGGGACCTCGGGACGTCCACTCCCTTGGGTGCTATCAGGACGAGTGACAGCCGTGTGGGGTCTTTCCACGACTCGGGTTTCGTGGCGGCTGCTTCGAACAGGCGGGTGGCTTTGGAGTCGGCCTCCACGATCACGACGGCTTGCTTGACACCGCGCCGGAGCATCTTCTTTTCCACGACGCCGGTGAGCGTGACGAGGCGGCTTGAGTATTGGCCCTTGAACCGGCAGTCGTTGCCCCAGATTACGCTTCCTGGGTGGAATGTGCGGTGTTGCTCGACTCGTTGTTGGATCCGAGCCTGCTGGTCACTTGGCAGCAGCAGCTGTTCACAGCTATATTTGAAAGTTTCCAGGTGGTTGTCGTGTTCCGACAGTTCTGTCATGCTGGGTTCGGCGCTCGGCAAACAATGAGGCTCCTTCCGGACTTGGTGGACGTGTAAGTGACGCAGCGTGCTGCAACGGGCCAAGAAGTGGTCCAAGAGAAGGAGGGTTGCCGTCCGGACGACCAGCTCGACGTACATAGTCTTTATCTTGGGCCCTTGCGACTTGGGGAAGGTTCGAATGTGCATAACGGCGTGGCTATACAGCGAAGTCTTGTAGTAGCACTCTTCGTACAGTGACCACTCGAGCTTTTCAACGCCAGGCAGCTTCAGGGTCAAGAGGTCGAAGAGTTCCGCCGGTTCCACGACGCAGTTCACGCAGTGCAGCTCTCTGAGGTTGTAGCAGCGGCCGGCACAGTCGAGGATCACCTCGGATGACAATGCGAGGCAGTTCGTGAAGCGCAGCTGTCGAACGTGGCACTCGCGGATTGCCCCGAAGAACTTCTCGATTGCTCGCTCGCCTGTTTGAGGTGCGAAGGTGACGCTCTTGATGATCGTCGAGCAGAAGGCGAAGCCCCTCAGTTTCGGCACCGCCTCGGCCACGGCCAAAAGAGACGCGGCGTCTAGATGTCGGAATATCATGGTCCACACTTCGGGCGGAAATGGTCCCATGATGCTCGGGGCTCCGCGGGCTGGTTGCGCTAGCTCAGTGGACGATGACATCGCTTACTGGCCTGAAACTGTGGCTGCAATCGATGGTGCGTGCTCCAAGACTCGAGACGGGCGATGTCGTACACTTCGGTATGGCGAACTCGAGCCGGCGTAGGTAATGCGGTCGTGATGAGGCGACCAGTAGCAAGCAATTGTCGCAGTCAAATCTGAAGCGAAAATTTTTTTCTCTCCTATATATAACTAGGCGGCATTGGGAGAGAGCGTGAGGTGGGCACCTTGTGAGAGAAAGAGAAAGTCAAGGTGAAAGAAAAAGGACGTTGTGGGATTTCTGTTCTGGAGAGGGCAAAGCATTGGCCCCCATCATGTATCCATTCTCCGCCACGCTGGTTCTTGTTCGCAAATAATCTGGCGTTGCGCATTCTGGAGACGGCAAAGACGTTGGCACCCATCATGTATCCATTCTCCGCCACGCTGGTTCTTGTTCGCAAATAATCAGGCGTTGCGCATTCTGGAGACGGCAAAGACGTTGGCAGCCATCATGTATCCATTCTCCGCCACTCTGGTTCTTGTTCGCAAATAATCAGGCGTGGCGCATTCTGGAGACGGCAAAGACGTTGGCACCCATCATGTATCCATTCTCCGCCACGCTGGTTCTTGTTCGCAAATAATCAAGCGTGGCGCATTCTGGAGACGGCAAAGACGTTGGCAGCCATCATGTATCCATTCTCCGCCACTCTGGTTCTTGTTCGCAAATAATCAGGCGTGGCGCATTCTGGAGACGGCAAAGACGTTGGCACCCATCATGTATCCATTCTCCGCCACGCTGGTTCTTGTTCGCAAATAATCAGGCGTTGCGCATTCTGGAGACGGCAAAGACGTTGGCACCCATCATGTATCCATTCTCCGCCACGCTAGTTCTTGTTCGCAAATAATCAGGCGTTGCGCATTCTGGAGACGGCAAAGACGTTGGCACCCATCATGTATCCATTCTCCGCCACTCTGGTTCTTGTTCGCAAATAATCAGGCGTTGCGCATTCTGGAGACGGCAAAGACGTTGGCACCCATCATGTATCCATTCTCCGCCACGCTGGTTCTTGTTCGCAAATAATCAGGCGTGGCGCATTCTGGAGACGGCAAAGACGTTGGCAGCCATCATGTATCCATTCTCCGCCACTCTGGTTCTTGTTCGCAAATAATCAGGCGTGGCGCATTCTGGAGACGGCAAAGACGTTGGCAGCCATCATGTATCCATTCTCCGCCACTCTGGTTCTTGTTCGCAAATAATCAGGCGTGGCGCATTCTGGAGACGGCAAAGACGTTGGCAGCCATCATGTATCCATTCTCCGCCACTCTGGTTCTTGTTCACAAATAATCAGGCGTTGCGCATTCTGGAGACGGCAAAGACGTTGGCACCCATCATGTATCCATTCTCCGCCACTCTGGTTCTTGTTCGCAAATAATCAGGCGTTGCGCATTCTTAGAAGGGAGGGGCCTTGGAAACCTCGCGCTGCGGGGGTGTGATCCCCTGGATTAGACACGCCCACTCTAGCAGCCTCCCAAGTGGCCTTTGTATACTAGTTAGCTGGCGTGACCCATTGATGCCCCCCTGTCGAGTATGTTTCCAAAGAGCAGCAACGGAAACTCGAGGTCGTTTCTTTCTCATTACCAAAACGCAAACATAAAGAGAAAAGAAACAACGAGATGGTATGCTGCTTCTGAGGAGGCCTAATTAAGGAGCCAGTTGACGATTTCGTCATGCACTGAGGAATGAAATAGACCGTCAGGGAGTATCACCGTTCACGTGGACAGCCTTCGCAAGGTTATTGTCCGTGAAAGCCATATCCCGTGCATTCGCCTTTTGTTATTCAAAAAGGTCGGTCCAGCAGGTGACCTGGTAGGTTTTAATCAACCGGATCGCACTTGTTCGGGGGTGCTTTGCCAACCGTTCGGTGGATGTGTAATCCCGATAAACTGGACCAACTGCGGACGATCTCCTATACTCCTTCCTTTAACTTATGGCACGTAGCTACGAGGGGAGATTGGTCATGTTTAGCAAAGGAAACATCAGATGAAATTTCTTTTTCCTGTTAAACTATTGATCAGTATACTACGTATATTTAATAAGGAGTGATTATAAATTATTTTTCTGTTCATTTCTCTTTCCGACATTGAATTATGTTGCACAATGTACAGGGCGTAAGCAAACATAGTTGTACGCATTAGTTGTATGGAATTTATTTAGTTAGTTTGCTTATTTATTTTACCCCAGAGAATACCACAAATTAGAGATTTAACGGCAGCATGCAGCGAGCTTGGCAAAGAAATATTTGCTGAAGAGCTCCAGATTCAGACGTCCTCGCAACAGCCAGGGTGTCTACCAAGTTGACATTTCCAAATTCCCTGAGTTTTCCAGTTTTTCCCTGAGCACCTTTGCAAAATTCCCTAAATGAGCTAGAACTTAGTTTTATGTCAAGAGAGGCTGACACCATGTTGCCCGATCATGTCACTCTCTAGTAAGCACGTTGAAACAAAAAAATGTCTTAATCTAGTTTGAATATTAAGGGGTAATATCTATTTAATTTAAAAAGAAAACAGAAGGAAGGTGTTAGTAAAATGCACAGCAAAAAAAAAAAGAAGGTAAAACCCATTCCAAATTGAGTCGAACATCTTCAAATACGAATGAAAAGGAGATGCATACATAAGTAAATATTTTTGAATATGAGATATTTCTATCAACTGATGGCAAGCTCATCGGTATGAGGCCTGAACTTTGTCACAACTAAGATTCTCTCTCAGCAGCTGAGATGTCAACCTCAACTGTCCTGACATAATCTCAGCCCGCACACAACATTTCAGTGTTCGGTTTCACTGCTTCAGAGTTTATTTTGGTTTGGATGAGGGACACCTGCATCGCGGCGTCAGCCAACACTTTTTTGAGCTCAAGTTCTTTCAAAGAGGCAGCGGGGCGCTTCCTTTCCCGTTAATCCTTCAATGCGACAGTCCTTTCCTGTCTCATCCTCCTTCTGCAACGCTTTCATCCCATGGATCATTTGAAGCATCCTCTTGGTCACTTGTACAGTCAACGTCGTATTTTTCGTACTCCCTTGTGGGCCGCGTAAACATCCGAAAAATCGGGCAGTCCGAAAAAAATGAATGCATGCCTTTAACAGCCCTTAAGAGCTAAAATTGCCACAGGCACGTCCGAAAAAGGTCTTAAGGCCTGCCATACACGTATTAGGCATATCGGTGCTCGTACTGCGACAGGAGAAGGGGGTGCACGCGTGTATAATTAAGGAATACATACTGTGTCCTGTGACTATTGCCCCTTCCCACGCGTTATGCTTCACCGCTTGGCACTGCTGTACATTGGCGAAGCTAACTTTCGTACCCTGGCATTACGCAATGCACTGTGCTCTGCGAGCTTCGAAGCCAATCGCGAGGATTACAAAGGCGGAGTCGGTGCCATTCCTGACAGCGGCGAATTCTTTCAGTGAAAAACACGGCACCGCACGGCAAGAAGCTTAATAGCGAACGTAGAAGCAGCTAGGCCTAACGTTGCCGCGGTAGTGCCTGCGGCTGCCAGCGGATCTGCGTGCGAGAGTCCCGATTCGAGGCGGGCAGGATCACAGTGGCGGTGGTGGTGGCTTTTAATAATGCCATTTCAGACCTGCAGTCAGGGCAATATACATTGACTATATGGAGTACGTGGTGGTGCCGCAAAGCCGTGCGAATTATCGGGCGTGCCCGAAATATAGAGCGTCTGGAAAATTGGTCGTTAACTGCTCTGGCAATTCATCGTGCCGATGACACGGCGTCAATGACGATTCGTTGCTATTCCTCTGTTTTTGGAGCCAGCATTAACACGACTTTATTTCCCTTTCAATAAAGTCACGGCTAATTCTCCCTGATAAGAAGCACAAGTTCCCTGAGTTTCCCTAAGTATCTTCAGGCTATTCAAGTTCCCTGAGAGTTCCCGGTTTTCCCGTTTGGTAGACACTCTGAACAGCCTACCACTGGATGTAGTAACTGAAAGCTCGTTGCAACTTACGATATTAATGACGCGAGTCTTTTGTCATCGCATGGCGCGTAGGAGGAAACTTGAGGTGCCCTTTCAATAAGTGGTTCGTGTTGGGCAAAGCTTCTTTTTGCCGAACCCTCGCGATAGATTTGATTCTTCAGGTTTTTCTATGTTCCTGCGGTCGTTTTCTCGTTCTCCCAGTTTGTTAAAACACTATCGTGATATTTATTGACAGATGAATCAATAAGGAGCTGTTCCCGCGAAAGAAAGTGACATATGACAAACAGAGTATCCCGTTTACCATATATTCGCATTGGCTCACTTTCATTTGACTCGCCCTCGTCTATGTTGCAGAACTCCTGTTTTTATATGCGCTCTTTGTTGAGACTATAATTTCGGTGCTATTACAATACACGACCGGTGACAGCTACTCCTGCGAAATACATTGCAACAAACCAAAGCCTCATTGAGATTTTTCCTTAGTCGTTGCATATGTACAGAAATGTAAACAAGATTCTTGAATAAGAAAGAGAGAGAGAGATGCAAATGACAGAAAGGCAGGGAGGTTAACAAAGTTTCAGTAAAGTATTAGTCCTCAACTTGTTCATTTCATGGCCTTTACATTTCTCATATCACCGGCATGTACTGCTTTGCTGGTGTGAAACTGATATAGTGCTAAAGTTCCTGTGATACTTTCATTAGTTATTAAATAAACGCAGAAAACATGGAAGTATTGATATCAGTTATTTCGGGCACAATTTTTGAGGCATACTAGTATATTCTTTTATGAAGAAATACATATTTCATTGTCTTGACAGTACGTTGCGTTCAAGACTTCGTTTGCGGCATCTTTGGCAGTGGCGATGCAGTTATTATTAAAGTATTTATCCCTCAACAAATACTATTAGGAGGGGGCCGATCTGCACCGTGCAGCCCCCCCCCCCCCCCGAAAGAAATTTCTGGCTATGCCACTGCGTATCGAGGCTCCCTAACTTAGCCTAGATTTACTCTAGCGTAGACCATCGGTCAGCGCACCTAGCATCAGTTGCAAACGAAATTAATTTGTACTGAACCAATGTCTCCCCTCGTCGCTGCTTCAAAATGCAGAAAAAATACGTTCTAATTTTCAAACTCGTCGTCGTATTTAATATCACCGCATAAATGCGCGCAAAATGAGCTTTACGCCAAGGCAATGAAAGCGAACAGCGTTCGCAAGGACCCTTGTTTATGTATCACACCGCAGTCCGAGATATTTCGGAAGCAAACTAAATCTATCAAACGCCTGATTACGGCGCTCTCACGGATGCTGGGTACATGGTCGAGTCATGTAGTAAGCAAGCGTGGAATAAAGCAAATGTACATAATTTGAGGCACTGCCTGAAACATTTTCTGAACTGATCAGAGAATGGATTCACGATAGAAGGGCCGTGCTTGACAAATCTCGTATCGAAAAAAAAAGAAAATCAAATACTTAACATATAAAACAGGTCACAGGTATTCATCGCTCCAGTTCGCGGCTTTCTCTCTGATTTCGCCTTCACTGCAGGCGCGCCGGAAGTTACACAGGGATGGAGTCAAAACTGCCCAAAAGTTAATCGTTTTCGCAATTCTCTCTCTCTCTTTTTTTTACTAGGATATATCCGCTTCGCACGTGTGCGTTTCTCTCTGGACGCGAAAAGGGCGCTCAGGCTGCATCGTCTCGCCACGCTCCTGTAGGTACGTCACCAACTGAGACCAATCAGCGGAGGCGGTTGCCAGCGGAAAGAGGGCAAACCGCGGTATCTGCTTTGCCCAGCACGTGTGACTGTCGGGTGTCGAATGAATGTGCTAAGGTGTCAAATACATTTTTAGTTTTGTTTTATGCGAAGCATACTAGCCGCACAACCACGCTCTTCCTTGCTGCGCCGCGCACGGCCGCTAGCTACCATATGACGTCATGCCAGCTGCAAAGCGGACGCTTAAGCTTCGCCTTCAAGAGTGGAACGCGACAGCGTTTCCGTCGACCCGCAAAGGCGTGTAAGACAATGGGCTACGGCGCAGCGACTACGCGCCCCGCATTGGACGCGGTGAGCGTCGAGCAACGCAGCGTTCGGCGCGACAAAGAAATGTGCGCCTGAGCAAGAGACGCACGCCTGAGCTGACGCCGACGACACCGGCTTTTCTGCGACACGAGATCCTTAACGCTGTCCCGTTAAAATAAAGGCTAGTATGCTTCGCATCCTGGGCTTAACCGTAGCTAAGCCACAGCCATTTTTTTCTCTGAGATCGCATATATAAGCGTTTTCCATTGCTGTACTGAGGATATTACTGAGAATCTCACGTTCACGAAATCCAGAAATACCGATTGGTTGTCTGCTTGCCGCGCAGATGCTGGCGCCATTGCGAATGTCGTGTGCAAACTATTTTGTGAGGGACACTGACATAGATTTTCGACGGTTTTTGACAAAGTTCTAGATTCCCTGCTGCATACAGCAAAATAACATTTGGTTCACATGTTCACAGGTGCTTCCACTACACATCGGCGAGGGTTTATTACTCCGGTGAAGAAGTGTTTCGGGGTACCTTTGAAAGCCCATCCATTATAGAGGGCAAAAGATACGACTATCCACTTAACCCTCCGATTTTCAGCATGCACCAACAAGCGCAGTTCAGCTTATACCTTCCTAAAGGTGTAGCGCGTGGAGGGTTGGGCCTTTACATGTAATCTGCGACCGAAGACGGAACCGCGTAGGAAGTCTAGTTTCACGCATTGCAGAAAATGGAGACGCCTCCATTGAAGATTTCCCCTTTGAAATACAAGTGGAGGCGTCGCTGAAAGCTTGCTAAAGAAGATTTTAAAAGAAAAAATATAGAACGTCTTTGCCACGCACCAGATATATTGCCTGACCATATTTTTTTTTATCGTACATAACCGATACCTCAGAGAGGGCAGCTGCGTTTGGAAGCGCTGTTTCAATATACACCAACAAGAGTGCGCAGGAATATGTTACGTAGGCTTGAAAGCGATTGCTATTACAGTGTATTGAGTGCAAATTTCCATTCTATTTCAGCCATCACTATCTTGACACGCCATCACTATCTCGAACTAAAGAAGCCCCAAAGATGAATTAAAAACACATCTTCATTTCCCCGAAATGGCATGTTACACCATACTGTTTGTATATTAGCGATGGTGTGAACCAGGCACGCACAAGTTGCTTGGTGCGTTCCCTGAAACATAATTCGAGAGAGAGAGAAAGCAACCGTTCGCGTTCTGATACAGTTGCAGCACGCATTATTAGCACGCGCTCTGCCAGACGAAGCGAACTTCGATTTGGCGAGCGCGAACAGAAATCCACAGAGACTCGGCTAAAACGTGGGTAATAAGAGATGTTTATTGCACAGGAATTTGGTGTAGAATAAAACAGCACACATGGAATATAATGAGTCCAGTAACTGCTTGCCTGTTTTGCGAGAGTTCCTATACACGAAGGGAAGCGTACGCTTATATTTATTTGGTAGAGTTGCTTCAGCCGTGCTCCATCATGGAGTTACGCTTGTAATCGGAATAAAACTATGGAGCAAGTTGCTAATTTTATGTAACAGAGTTTTAGCCGAAATTTCATAACACTATTGGGACTAGAGAAGCTGCTATATATAAGCCAGTAGGTAACATAAGACATTGCTTTGCAATCTCAAACAATGTTTACATTTGAGTGGATTCTAATACCTCATCTTAAAAAAAAAAAACATTACAGACTATCGGTTCTAAAACAGTTCCTGCAATAAATTTAATGTTTCTTACGACGATGTCTTCTCAAGAGCGGTTTCTCGGCCGGACTAGTCCGATGAAAGAAGTCACGCTACAGAGCCGGCCAAGACAGGGGCTGGGACGTAGGAGTAGGCCGCCGCAGAATGGCGTCTCTCCTATGGTGAAATCGGCGTAGTCGGACCTCCATCGACGAATCCACGTGATGATCTGAGGGGTGTCCCAACAGCTCCTGTAATGTGCGTGAAGTGACTGGAGCTGCGACAAGCGATCCGCCATGGTCTCGAAAAACAGCTGCACCGCACTGTCCGGGGTAGGAGTCTCAGTCAGCACGCATAGATGGCGCAGGCTACGCGCCAAGCCGAGAGTAGATGTGAGGCGCGGATCAAGGGTCGCTTTGCTGGCTAGAAGGGTCAAGGAAGTCAGCCGAGAGTTGTGCAGAACCCGAGCCAGTGTCTTGAAGCAATGTTTCAGCCTCTCGGCGTCCGTGCTGTCCACGCTCAGACGCAGTTCCTCGACCTGGCACTCGGCCAGGAACTTCAGGCTGGCAACCTTGGCTGTCTCGTCGATTCCCAGTCGGCGCAGCCTGGTTCTCTTGTGGAGTAGCGCGAAGCAGCGGCCGGTAAACTGCAGGGGGAGCTGGCAGGTTGCGCACGACGAGGCAGCGTCGGACCCAACCTCGAGCTCCTCGAGAAAGGGGCAACCGCGCGCGAGCGACTTGAGAGAGTTCTGACGGTTGGCTCCGCAGGGCGAGAGCGCCAGCGAGCGCAGACTGGACAGCGTCGATGCCACCACGGAGCAGCAGTCGGATTCTTTCTTGAAGTGGTACCCGGACAAGTTGAGTTCCAGAATACGGAACACGCAGGCGCTGAAGAATTGCTTCATCGGGGCCACGTAGCCGCTGTTCGCGGTCGGGGACCTCGGGACCTCCACTCCCTTGGGTGCAATCAGGACGAGCGAGAGGCGTGTCACGTCCTTCCACGACTCGGGTTTCATGGCGGCTGCTTCGAAGAGGCGGGTAGCTTTCGAGTCGGCCTCCACGATCACGACGGCTTGCTTGACACCGTGTTGCAACATCTTCTTTTCCACGACGCCGGCGAAGTTAACGAGGCTGCATGAGTATTGTGGTTTGTACCGGCAGTCGTTGCTGCCCCAGATTGCGCTTCCTGGGTGGAAAGTGCGGTGTTCCTCGGCCCGTTTTTCCATCCGAGCTTGCTGGTCACATGGCAGCAGAAGGTGTTCGCAGCTATGCTTGAACGTTTCCAGATGGTTATGCTGTGCCAACAGTTCTCTCACGCTGGGTTCGGCGCTAGGCACACCAAGAGGCAACTTCCGGACTTCGTGCACCTGTAGGTGGCGCAGCGTGCTGCAACGGGCCAAGAAGTGGTCCAAGAGATGGAGGGTCGACGTCCCGGCGACCAGCTCGACGTACATGGTCTTTATCTTGGGTCCCGGCGACATGGGGAAGGCGCGAATGTACCAACTGGCTTGGCTATCAAGCCAATTCTTGTAGTAGTAGTTTTCGTACAGCGACCATTCCAGCTTTTCAACGCCGGGCAGCTTCAGGGTCAAAAGGTGGAAGAGTTCCGCGGGTTCCACGACGCATTTCACGCAGTGCAGCTCTCGAAGGTTGTAGCAGCGGCCGGCACAGTCGAGAATCCGATCGGACGACAGTGCGAGGCAGTTCGTGAAGCGCAGCTGTCGAACGTGGCACTCGCGGATTGCCCCGAAGAACTTCTCGATTGCTCGCTCGCCTGTTTGAGGATCGAAGGTGACGCTCTTGATGATCGTCGAGTAGAAGGCGAAGTCCCTCAGTTTCGGCACGGCCTCGGCCACGGCCAAAAGAGACGCGGCGTCTAGATGTCGGAATATCATGGTCCACACTTCGGGCGGAAAGGGTCCCATGATGCTCGGGGCTCCGCGGGCTGGTTGGGCTAGCTCAGTGGACGATGACATCGCTTGCTGGCCTGAGACTGTGGCTGCAATGGATGGTGCGTGCTCGAAGACTGGAGACGGGCGATGTCGTACACTTCGGGATGGCGAACTCGAGACGGCGCAGGTAATGCGGTCGTGACCAGGCGACCACTAGCAAGCAATTGTCGCAGTCAAGTCTGAAGCGAAATTTTTTTTTCTCTCCTATATATAACTAGGCGGCATTTGGAGAGAGCGTGAGGCGGGCACCTTATGAGAGCAAAAGAAAGTCAAGGGGAAAGAAAAAGTCAGAGTTGGGATTTCTGTTCTGGAGAGGGCAGAGAACTGGCCCCTATCATGTATCCATTCTCCGCCACTCTGGTTCTTGTTCGCAAATAATCAGCCGTGGCGCATTATGGAGAGGGCAGAGAACTTGGCCCCCATCATGTATCCATTCTCCGCCACTCTGGTTCTTGTTGGCAAATAATCAGCCGTGGCGCATTATGGAGAGGGCAGAGAACTTGGCCCCCATCATGTATCCATTCTCCGCCACTCTAGTTCTTGTTCGCAAATAATCAGGCGTTGCGCATTCTTAGAAGGGAGGGGCCTTGGAAAGCTCGCGCTGCGGGGGTGTGATCCCCTGGATTAGACACGCCCAGTCTTGCAGCCTCCCAAGTGGCCTTTGTATACTAGTTAGCTGGCGTGACCCATGGATGCCCCCCTGTCGAGTATGTACCGACTAGCCTTTTTCGCCACGGTGTTTCCATAGATGCTGATGCACGACAAGCATTTGGCGAGACAAGCTTGCCTCCTAGATTGTATACGTTTTTTTTTTGTGAGGGCTTACTGTTATGCGTGTAAAAAAAAATTCAGTCGTTAGGAAGGCCGCGTAAGAAATGTTTTACTCTATCAAGACAAATACATATATAACATTTGCATATATATATATATATATATATATATATATATATATATATATATATATATATATATATATATATATATATATATATATATATATAAATATATATGCATATATATATATATATATATATATATATATATATATATATATATATATATATATATATATATATATATATATATATATATATATATATATATATATATAGCATTTGCATATATATGCATATATACATATAGCATATATAGCATTTTTAGAACCGAAATCGGGAAAGGAACAATTTATGATACCTGAAACGGAAGCTCATTACTTTTAGAAGCGAGATCAGGTTGCCTTAGAAAATGCACCTATAAAGCGAGATATAAGAAGGAAGAAGCACGTGCTTGCTGCGGTGAAGCTACGAAACCATGGAGCTTGTTTTATGAGAATGCGAAGAAATCTGCCAAGCGTTCGATTTAGGAATCACTGGCCTCCTCGAAGCCCTTGGGTTCAGCGAGAGCAGGGGGAAGGTGAACATGTCCGCATCAGAGATTAGTATGTGGCGATTAGAAGATTGATGGAAGAAAACTAGCGAAACAACAAACAGCGGAGGCGAGCAAGAACGAAGTTCACAATAGGGGTTGAGAAACTGTGAATGTGGGAATTCATCCTGGTTTTTTCTCCTTTCCCTATTTTTTCTTTATAACATAGGTGCAACATTAGGTAATGAAATAACAAGAGCTTGGCGGTGCAACCCACCGCCCCGTTCTAAAGGGGACGCTCATAACACGCATCCATCTATCTATCCGGATTCGGTAGCACACTCCAGAATACGGTTGTCAGCATCTTCCAAGGCGTTAGACTGTAAAGTCAAAGCTTCTGACAACGATGCCGGAAGGCCGAGCTCAGAATCCAAGAGCATTCCCACAAGTTGCTCTTTTCAGTTGTCTGTTAGGCGTCTTCCATTTCTTTTTCGAATTTCGAGGTGCCAAGTTGGGGGTCCGGCTTTCGCCGGACCCCCAACTTGGCAGCTTTGACAACGAAGTCGCCAAAGGTTCGTCCTTTGGCGACTTCGTTTTGTTGCAAGGTTTACTCGCAGAAATCACGAGGCATAGGCAACTCTATAGCGGCCGGTAGCATGGCAATATTGCGTGTATTCGCGGGATCTTTTCGAGCTCGTAAAAACGCTCTTATGTAGCCCGTATTGAGCAACAAAAAGTTGTACCCAGGGGCGTAGCAACAGGGGGGGGGGGGGCGGGTGCAAGGGGCCAGTAGGGGGGTGTCATACACGTTTGAAGACACTCCTCTTTCCGCCGGCTACACCCGGGGGGGGGCGGGGGCGAGGGGGTGACAGAAGACCTATGGGCCCCGGGTGCCAAACGACCTAGCTACGCCACTGGTTGTACCGGCACATTTTGGTGTTGTACAATTTTCTGAGTGACCCTTTCGACATAATTATCATATTTGCGAAGTTGAATCGAATTCAATGTTTATTTTCATCTTGCATACATTAAAAATAAGGTGTAGGAGCAAAAGGCGCACAGCGCCTGACCCGCGCCATATATTGTATATCATTTAGTGGCACTTCATTCGCTGTGAGCGAACACACATGAAGTTATATGTTTTCAACACTACATATTATACTCAAATTCAGCGCATGAGCATGAACATATATGTATCCACGAAAAAAGGACAATTGTAATATATCTATGTTAGAACAATTACTCTCTCAAACACTGTTTTAGTAACAATTCCTTCACTTGAGTTTTGAATGCATTTCTTGTCATATTGAAATCAGTATTATATTCTAGCTTATTCAGGATTTTTAGTACTTGGTAGCTGGTTGTTCATTGTTTACCATAACTGGTGGCTGTCTTTAGTGTCCATTTTCTCTTAAGCCTCATGTCGTATGGAACTTCATTAATGCATTCGTGTATACATAGCGCATAGTATGTATGTACCGCAGCAGTTTAAAATCATAAACGTCCTTGGCTTGAAGCATTCTCTATTAAAAAAGTAATGGTAATGTGCTTAGTTCATAACAGGGCGTTCATAACAGAGAATGCATGACTATTGAGGAGGGTAACTTGTAATCGTCCGTAGCTCTCTTAATTTGAGACGTTTCGCAGAAATTGTAGTGCGAATGATTAACTTTACGTGTACCCTACGTGACTTTTGTCCGAAACGTTTCAGGGGTCCTTAAAGGTGAACCTTTAGCTCGGGTCCAACTCCGACGCGGCCTATTCAAATACATGCAAAACGCAAAAACGCATTTCTGGGGTAACTCCAGGACCGAGTTTAACGAAATTTGTTGCATGTGAGAGAAAAAGTTAAGTGCTAGTGACTGCTGGAAGCGGAATTGCGACTTAAGGTCTGTATTCTATAAAAAGAATTTTCAAAAATTTGAGAGTTCGAAAAATAGAAGCACAATGTTTACGAATAGCTCTGCATCAAGAAGAGATGTCACGGTTCTGTAAAAGGCGTCAATTAGATCGTTGAAAGCGGAGAAAATTAATATTTGAATGTATATGTTACGTGAGAGAAAGAGAGAGAGAGAAGTGTTAATGATACGACATGCAGGGACGTCGGCCTGAGGTATATTCCTCTAGCCAGCTACTCGGCGTCGGGGGAAGGGGAAGAGGGAAAGAAATATGGAAGAGGCGCATGATGGGTGTCGATGACGATAGAAGGAACATGTAGAACATATGGGAAGCAATTTGGCATTCCCAAAGCCTCTAATCTTACGTGAATTTGTTACGTTGTGTACAAGGGTTCCGCAAAAGCTCTATTTTCATATTCCTAATTTTTTTGAAAGATTTACGCGTAACTTATCATTTTTTTTTTCGCTTTAGATGTACTATTAGATGCAATTAACAGGGCTGTGATATCATTTTTGGTTGCTGAGTTAGAGTTCTGAACTTCATAGTTCCGTCTTCAAAAAAAAAGTTTTGATTTTTGCGAATTTTTAATTAAGTACTGACGACATAAATAAAAATTCGAAACCAGCAGTCACTAGGCTTCAAGTTTTCCTTTCAAATGCAACAAACGGTGTCAAATACGGTGCAGTGGTTGCCGAGAAAAACGAATTCTCTTTTTGCATGTATTTAGATAGGACCACCCGAGCTAAAGCTTCCTCTTAACACCTCATCCATCCGTGTCGAAGCATTATCAGCCGTGATGGGGTCGATGTAACCAGACAATATAACCATAATGTAACGATGGTATAACCTTATAACTCCTTATCAACTCATGATGCCGCACCATGCCTATTCTGAAAATGATATTTTTGTCAGTGTTGCGCGACCCGAATACACTGTAAAATAATTTACACCCTTAAAAGTGAAAAAGGGTGTAAATGTGTCTGTAACTCACACCCTTAGGGTGTCCTTTATATAGATAACACCCTAAGGGTGTGAGTTAATGACACATTTACACCCCTTTTTCACTTTTTACACCCTAAAAGTGGGAAAGGGTGTAAATGTGTCTGTAACTCACACTCTTAGGGTGTCCTTTATATAGATAACACCCTAAGGGTGTGAGTTAATGACACATTTACACCCTTCTTCACTTTTTAGGGTGTAAATTATTTTACAGTGTAGCATGAGATCGGTGGTATTTCAGGTAAGTAAAGGAACGCGCCCCAGCGGAAGGCTCGACCGCGACCACCAAACCTCGTCGGGGATGTGGCCTGCTTGACATTGAATTTTCGCAAATTCAGCATTTTCCTGATGTCTATACAATGCTCAAAGTCGGCTTTTTCATGTGGTCCTAGAGAGGGCTTTTTAACGCCGGTGTCGTTAAGAAAGAAAAGAAAAGAAACGTCGGCGTCGTCGGCGTTGGCCGTGAGCGATAAATCCCAGAAGGCACTTTTATTCTGTGGTCACCAAGTCAACAAAGCCTTATAGAAACTTTGCAGAAGGGTTGAAATCTGGGCCAGTTGGTACATACTTGTGGTGTGGTGTGAACTTGTTACATACTTGTTACACTGTGGTGTGAACTTCTCCTCTTGTCCTTCGTGTTTTTGACTGGTTTTTTCGTTCAAATTATAGAAACTGTCATCCTTTAACATTTGTACCGCCGGTGTATACAACACATTCACAGTGTTCAGATGTATTCACGTTCTGTAAGCGTTCGTGCTTAGACCAGTGAATAAGACGCTTGGTTTCTGAATGGGGGGTTTAGTAGGTGCGAAACTCACCACCGCAACGTTCTTCCTTCAGAATTTGTTTTATTCTTTGCATTAATTTCTTTATACTGACTCGTCTTACGACGGGTGGATGGACGGGTTTCTTCGTCGGTTAACATAGAAATGGTGACGCATTAAAAAAAAAATATTTCCGCGTAAAACTTCACTGTTCTTGCTCAAATTTCGCAGAAAGGTCGTGTTTCGAAGTCTACGGCGTTGAACGTAATATCCGGCACCGATAACCTCCTGTTTATTGTGTAGAAATGCCAAGTTGCTTTCGTTTTGCGGATGCAAACTGCTATAACCGATACAGCCCGAGCGTAAAGTTGTGAAGTAGTCAACCAGAAGTTGCAGAAAGCAGCCAGTCAGAGAGCGTTACCTCGTGTTCCAGAAGAACGGCACGGCCGCTGGATAAAAAAGAAGGAAAGCCAGCTCCACGCAGTGAAAGATGTCAAATACAGCGAAGCTGGTGGTATAGTTTTCTAAAGTTCGAACTCGTGCTTGGCGCGATTTTCATCAAAGTTTTTTGTCTCGTTGTCGTCGTTTTCTAGATTCGAGCTTCGGTTCCGGATTGCGTACACTCTTCAACTGCGTGATGTTGTGATCAAACCACAGTCTACATGTCCGACGCTGTACAATACTGTGCTGGTTCCGCGCATGGAACTTAGCGTGCAAAGGGCAGCCTCTGTGTCTCTGTTCTTTAGTGAAGCATTTGTAAAATAGGTTGCGGACACTGTTAAATAGCCCGATCCTGGATGTCGTCATGCATGATCAATTGACAGAGGGCTGTCGGACAGTTTCCCCGTAGTCTTCGCTGTCTCACGGGTTGATATCGCCAAGCAGCTTAGCCGAAGGGCTGGGAAAGCAAGGTTAATAAATTATGTAAAAAAATACCGATTTTCGCAAACGCTTAACAAACTGCTCATTCAGAAGGTCGGGTAGACCCTTTCTCTGGCATTTCCTTCATCGTGCCTTACGTTGGCATGGCGGACGCGGCTGGTTTCCCGCGCCTGCAGTACGCTAAAATACATGGCCTTCGAGATCAATCTCCTGTGCTCTGAGGCAGCCTTGCGAAATGGTTTTGCGCTGATAGATAGGCACACGGAAAGTGGGTACAGGAAATACCAAGCACTATCAGAGCCAACTCTCTTGCGAGAAGTGGTACGTCCGCCGAACAGGACGTTGCCTTATTAAAGAACATCTGAAAGAACACAACTACGATATTCAAAGAAAAAAAAAACAGAGTTATTTCGTCATTCATCGCAGGGATTGCATTTACAAACAAAATGTAAATGCGTGCTCAGTCAAAATACAATTTCCAACACAGAAATTCATTACCTTCACCGGTCAGAGATTTGTGACGGTTCTTTCAGTGCATATAACGCGTATTTTTTTTTTATCCGCGAGAGCTTAAAGTTTTGAGCTAACTCTAGCAGCAACAGTTCCATCGGCGAATCTTTTCTCAACGTTCGAAATGAGCCCCACACTCAGGGTCACAGTTGCCTTTGGGAATTCAAGTTTCTGGATGATGTCTGCTAAAAAAAAAAAAAAATGTTTTGAGTGCACTAGTTGCTTAACTCGCCTTCAAGCGTATCGTCCTGTAGACCAATTTGAGTCGTGCTCACTGCAGTGCTATCGATTACTGCAAAGCTTTTAATAACGGCACTTACTCCGGCTAGCGTTCTAGTAAACGACTGGCTTCAGCCAAGTTCCAAAGAAGGTTGTAACAGTACAAACAAAACGTTTCTAATGTTAAAATACTATAATCAATCTTATGTTTGTAAAACACCGTGTTAGGCCAATGTCACAGACGTACTCGCGATGCTTGTGCTGGAAGACGCTGGGCCGTGAACTATAATAGAAGCACCAGCCATCGTGTTTCCAACACTACCTCCCCAGAACAGGGACAGCGAAGACTTTCCATATTGTCGTTACGTGCAAGAATACCCCAAACAATAGAGAACGAGGACGATCTAATGGTGCTGTGTGACGCCATTCTTCTTGGGGGGAGGTCCACATACAACTCGTCGTGTGGGGTTACTGCCCTCAAAACTTCACCAACTGTAGAATTCGTTCAGTTCACCCAAACTCAGATCCGGACAGATAGAGCATTCCACAGACTCAGTCACTCACGAGCATGGGTGTCGATAAACTAGAGCTCAGGCATCCTTCCTTAGGAACATTGCTTAGCGGTGTACGGTAGCGCGATTAAAGGACGGGGCAAAAGAAGACACACAGGGACACACACAGCGCTAATTGCACCGCTTGAAGATGCATTACCAACAAGCGCACATTGCAACCCTTGCATAGCGCCAGTGAAGTAAAATAGTAAAGGTTTCAAACAAGGCCAAGAAAACATTGGCTTCATCCTGTGATATCCCGTGTCCATTACATACTAAAGGCTTTGTCAGTATATTGTCAGTTATATTGTCAGTATATTGTCAGTATATTGTCAGTATATTGTCAGTTATATTTGTCAGTATATTGTCAGTTATATTGTCAGTAGCAGAAGCGCAAAAATGGGTAATTGTCAGTTATATTGTCAGTATATTGTCAGTATATTGTCAGTATATTGTCAGTTATATTTGTCAGTATATTGTCAGTTATATTGTCAGTAGCAGAAGCGCAAAAATGGGTAATTTTCAGCGATTCACAGGCGGCACTAACATCACTCTGCAGCACAAAGGGGAAAACATTCAGCGACAGTGTAATATATGAAACACTTAAATACCTCACAAAGGCAAGCGAAGCAAAACATGCAATAGCATTCCAGTGGATACCAGGGCATTGCAACATTCCTGGCAACACAGCAGCTGATGAAGCAGCACGACAAGCGCACCTGAAAGATGATACGGCTCCGCTCCCAATATCAAAGAATGAATTACGCTGCATTATAAGGACAACGTCTTTCAACATGTCTAGAAACACTTGGTTTGACCAGAATTCTAAGAGCTCTGACTTATATCATATTGATCCATTTATTGAATTCAAATTTTCATTGTCATTAGATAGAACTATGGAAACGCTTATTCATCGATTAAGGCTAGGCACTGCCTACACAAAGCATTTCTTACACAGAATTGGCCGAGCGGAAACCCCCGAATGTGATTGCGGATTTGTAGATGAAGATATATATCACCTCCTTCTAGATTGCCCACATCACGACACACCAAGATGCCGACTTAAATCAGCGCTAAGTAAATTAGACCGCAGACCTTTCAGTTTAAGGAAACTTTTGGGCCCTTGGCCAACAACGGCCTTGCAGAAGAGCGCTTTAAAAGCACTAAAGACTTTCTTTGAAGACAGCGGCATCGCTGGACGCTATTAGTGCTTTCATTGCTCTGTTCATTTCAATGTGACTCTATATATCCATCTGTTTGGGAATTATGTTATGTTGACTGCTTTGTTGTGACTGTGAATGATTGTTTACACGATGTATATACCACCCGCTGACTAGACAATGTGCTATTAGGCAACAGTATCGTTTGTACTTTTGATACTTTCGACTACATAAGTGTGGAGACATTTGCCATGTATACCGTATGTACCCGCTGATCCGCTGACTAGAAAATGTGTTATTAGGCGACAGTATCGTTTCTACTTTTGAGACTTTCGACTACATAGGTGTGGAGACATTTGCCATAGTCTTCCTGTGGAAACGTTGCTTTATAAGTCCTGGTGCTTGTGTGAAATGATTATTTCATATGTAACCGTGAACCCTGAATGATGTATGACGGAACCACCCAAGAGATAAGGAGTAGCCGGCACCTTAAATTGCGCGCCAACATCTCCTTATATCATATCAATAAAAAAAAAAAGGCTTTGTCACATACAGGATTACGTTCTCGGTGACTGCCGTACATGAAACACCAGACGTGTTGTACCGAAGCGTTTATGAAGGTTATTATCTAAACTAGTCATTGCTGCGCTAGTGATAATTAGTTCCCACTGGCTAGTAAGCAGCTCGAATTTGCACAGAACATGTGGGCATACTTTTTCGGCTGGAGACGCATTCATTTAATTTGACCTATGGAAACTTGAGTAATGCTAATAAAGTTTGTAACATATGCAAGGAATCTTCAAACGTACTGTTGGTAAATATCTGAGAAGAGCAACAGAGTTAGACTTCCCTGAATCGAGTGAGTCTGCCGCGTAAGACACAGACATAATAGCGAGCCTGAACAGGCATGGGCGAGTGTTCACAGATGCGTCGTCTTGGCTGTCGATGAGGACCACGCAGGCAAACCCCAAAATCGAGAGACGGGACGAAGCTTCCCAGATCACTTCGTAATCACCTGTAGCATTGTATACAGAATGATCAGACAGAAATACAATACGCAGGCTAACAAAGAATCGGGAGTAATTTATTAGCCAACATTTTGACAACGTGACGATTATTATATAGCACTTCTATGTATACAATGTAGCGGTTACATGTCTCATCGTTGCAAACGAGTTGTACATGCTTGTGTATGACAGCCCCGCGCACAGCTATAACACTTCTCTCAACAGTAACCCAGTGCGTCGACAAATCTGTCCATAACCACTCATGATCGCGAGTCGGAGACGTTCTACCGTTCCGATACTTATTATTGCACGAGTCCTCTAATAGAGTTCCAAGTAGGCGACTACACACGAACAGATTCAACCTTTGTGGTCTCTGACAACCGGCTATCATTGGGCAGTACAGGGCAGCAGATAACCAAGGCGCCCATTAAGACGCATGTGGTCATGGCTATAGGCCTATATTCTTGTATCTTCAGTTTCAAACTATGTAAGGGTTCATTTTGCAATTATCCATGTGGAAACGCTAATGGTAAAAATAAGGAGGAATATTCGCTCACTTTAGACCAGCATGTAAAGAAAGGTCTCGTTTTCACTCTGCTTATCGTTCATTCAAGTGAGCAACCAGAACGTGCTGAAAAAGAAATCAATGTAGGTGATTGCCGCCGGCTGCGTTTTTTAAAGTAGGTTATACAATCTCGTATTTCGGCTATGATGTCAAGTCGCACAAGCAGATTACCGGGCGTCGACACAAAGTCAACGCGTGATGCTTCTCACAACGCTCCTAAATTAGCTTGCCTCGCAGTACACTCCCGCAATCGTGTATGCCGAGTCCCCAAAAGTTCTTTAGCTTTTGCTCCCGGTTCGCAAGACTGCGTGTACTAAGTTTCGATTTTAACATTGGCTAAATACAAATATGTTGACGTTTGCTGCACCGATACTGTTTGCCGTCAAAGAGTTCATGGTCTTGGGTACGTTTGATATTTAGCTACTGAATTCACGTTCGGATGACTCACCGCCTCTCTTTCAAATTGACAATTCAATTTCTTATCGTTGACGACAGGGCCAAAAAAAAAAAATAAGCCCGCATTCTAGAAGCATTCCTTCACTTTGCCCTCCAACTTGAGCCAAGAAAGTACTAGGATGTCGTGCATTGCACCTCCACCACTCGACTCAAAACGCTCACTGTCCTTCAGTGGCACCTCCGTGGCGATTCTTGGGCAAAACCTTTTGTAACCATATAGTTTTGACCCCCTACCCTAATGCATTAGCGGGAAGGTAAAGTTCTCAAGCGCTTCTTAGCGTGGGAATTCCTGAACAGCGTTACTGCAAGGCCCCCGAGATCGGGCGGACCGCGCCCGCCACCCCAAGTCTCGGAGACCATGATTATCAAAACGCAGTCTCGCCTCCAAAGCTTCGCATGTGTGATGCCGCAGCGGAAACATTTAAATAAAATATTATTAATAATAAGAACAGCCGAGAGGCGGCGATGCGCTCCACTCAGTGGTGTCTCTGTACAAGCTTCATGAATACTCTCTCTACTCGGTGGAGTCGAGAAAAAAAAAAAAAAACTTCCCGAGCTGAAACCCGTTTGTGAGTACAGGAGTTAGTCGAGTACAACGAGTGGAGTGGAGGCACGAACCAACGAATAACTAACATTAACAAGGGACACCCTTCTTACGAGCTTGCCTCGAAACGTTTCTTGTGAAACACGGGGTGTCACATGCAGCAAATACGACAAACCGTTTTTTTTTTGGTGCCGTGGTATAATGGTCGAACAGCTTAAGCGAAGTGCTCTCAAGATTCCGTATGCTCATTGGTAATGGCAGTATTGAAGTCATTCATCTAGAACTCCCTTAAGCGGCATATGTGTACACGGTCGAACAGTAATATCGTGAACGTGATTTGAGTGTCTTATTGATGTAAACATGAAGGTGAACAAACTAGATCAAACCTTTATAACCGGCGTTATATATTGCTTCGTGAGTAAAGATTGCTCTCACGAAGGAAGCTTCTATTAAATTGCTGCGTCATAAGCATAAAGTCGAACTGGTAGTCCGACGAAGAGCGCCATAATCGTCCTAAGACAACGGCGTGAATGGACTTCAATGGTGGTTGTGTAAGAAACACGAGAAATCGACGTTGATTCGCCGTGCTGTGTAGTCGTCGCTAATGCAAGGACCACAATAATGAGTTTAGCAAGCCGCAGTCTTGAGTTGAAGTGGAAATGTTATGTAATCAAGGTGGTTCACATGCAAAAGCGATGGCGCACTGGTAGAGGTGACATTTTCGCTTATATCAAAATGAGCCTATATAAGAAATACTAAGTGGCTGGAGCCTTATTTCCAAAGTGCGATGATATGAAAAAGTGAACACGTGGCAATTACGTGAACAAGAGTCATCCTAGGCACAGCATACAACTAGTTCACATAAGCTTGCAACACAAAGTAAAGAAAATACGGAGATAGTAAGAAAGAACGCTGTAGATGTGCAAGACCTTAATGTTGAAACTCATGTAGGGTAGGCGAGAATATTTCCTTGATTACGATCAGACAGCTGTTTACCATGAACCTAAGGGGCGTATGTAGTTACTTTAATTCCTTCTTTCCCATCCTCTAATAACAATTAAGAAAGAAACGCTTGCTACGTCAGGTTTCTACCCAGCTACAATTGTGGCAGTAAGCTACCTTACAAACATTTAAGCGATGGTTACGGGTCCGCCATGATTTTTGACCTTCGTGTAAAAGTCGACATTTTTTGTGCATTGTCTAACTCTGCGAATTTGATAAATTCAAATTGGTGCTGTATAAAGAGAATAAATTAAAATTTAGTAATGCGAAGTTTACACATTCGTTTCAGAGTGAAAACTTCTGAAAACTGGCAGATCTCCCTGAGAAACAATCAAGGCTGTTGCTTTACACCATTTACCTCTCAGGCGATGCCTTTCTTTCTGACTCTCAACAAAGCTTGCCGAATGTTAAAGGGACTCTCACCAGGCCCTGTCGAATATAATGTTTACACGCTGGAAACTAGAACCCACTCTCTATGGAGCGTTTTATCACAAAAAAATTCCAAGTTGGTTCATTGTTATAGAGAAGACAGGTTTTTGAAGTATCGCGTCACGTCATGTTTGCACCACAAACCTAGCCTGCTTAATTTGTTATTAATTTTTATCTTTCTTGTGTGTGACGTGGTGCTCTTTTATCCAACTTGCCAACTCTCCAACATTTTTCATAAAACTTGCGACTTTGGGTTTAACTTACGATTTGATGAATGTTGCATCAAGTTTTAAGAAAAGATACAAATCGCGGAAGCTTTTCGCGAGTGCGAATCGGAACCATACGTTGGAAGTCTTTTGATGGTGAAAAGACAAATACGGCGTAATTGAAAATTTATACAGACAAGTTCCTGAAGCAGCCGAAATCGCAACACGAATGTCGCTGTGACGTCAAAAGGAACGTTTTGCTTGCCAGTATTTCTTGTGCCAAGTTTCTGGCAGCGCTTGTGCCGCGTCTATACGTAATACATTTTTGAACAACGTACCTGCAACTACGTTGTCATGAAGAGGCGTGCGTTCAGGACAAGCTTCAAAACAGAAGAGCGTGTTACTTTCCTTCCCTCCCCTCTCCTTCCCTCCTCTCCGTTCAACCCCGTCCTCGTGCCTTTTCAGTGTCGTGTTCGGGGGACTTCACTAACTTCAACGCTCGCACTTTGGCAGGTATGTCTTCTACACTGTAATATAATTTACACCCGTAGAAGTGAAAAAGCGTGTAAATATGCCTGTAACTCACACCCTTAGGGTGTGTGTTATGTAAATCACACCCTAAGGGTGTTAGTTATAAACACATTTACACCCTTTCGTACTTTAAGGGTTTAAATTATTTTACAGTGTAGTGGCGGTATCGCGAATTCTGCATTTGAGAATTCACCACGGCACGAGGCATAACCGGTCATTTAGCATGCTGGTAGTGTGTCTGACGTAAAGGAGTGTGTGCGCGTGGCCTTGATTTTCTGGCAGGACACGGCCGCTTCTTGCACAGGTAGGGCAGACGGGCCTTAATTTGAAATTTCGGGTGTTTTTGAAGCCTTAAAGTGGTTTGAGGCTTTGCAGACACAACCATGTCTGCGCACAATCTACGCTCCACGCTTGTCTGCTGAAGCGCTAGATGAAGGACCCTTTGAATAATATTAAAGAAAAACAAAGCGAAAAAGAAACCAAAAAATCTAGTGACGAAGATTTACGGGCCGTGATGATGGTAACAACAGTCATCGTTCATTAACAGTTGTAGCCCCATAACAACGACGCTTTGAGCCTTCCGGGGATGGTGCTCACGCAAATTCTTGCCGCAGATGACCTTTGCTAGCTATGACGCCGAATGATCACTTTTATTGAAAGTAGCTTCGCACTTTCCTTCTATAACAGCCCTTACGGGATTTACTAGCAATGCGTAAGAGGTGCTTGCCACGGCAGTTTTTGAGGAGTTCAGAAGAAACTCCTAAATGCGGAAGACAGAACGCTACTAGTGCAACGCCGAACAACATTGCCAATTTACGGAGTATAGCTAATTACGGAGTATATCACCATTTTCGGTTTTGCCGACAGCAAATCAAATGTCGGCTCAATGTCGAGCCTACATTGATACAGTGCAGCCACTGCATCATCCCCTTTTTCTGTGTTACCTCGGTTCGCGTTCGTAATGCACATGGACTTAAAATCGCTGGTTTTAAAGGCTATGGAATCAGTGTATCGTTACCCTTTAAGTGATACGATTCGTTCCTTCTCTAGTAATAAGTGAACTAACAGGATGAAGTGCATTCTCAGCGTCGATTACCATCACCAGCCAAGCATAACCGTTAATGTAACAGACGCACAGATGAAAGCTACGCAAACTGGCCCACCGTACGGAAAAGTGCAGCACTGCAATGCTTCAGTGCTCGCCGCTACACTCCGTACAGTAGGCTGCCTGTGGATGCAGGGTGCTCTAGTACCGTGGTAGATGACCGCGTTCGTTTAAAGGTGCTGTTCCCTGGGGAATAAATGTTCACTAGAATATTCAGGTCTCTTGCAAAATTGTTCGTAACGATGGAAAGTTATATGTTGCACAAAGGGTATTCTTAAGGGTCGTGTATAAACGATTCTAAGAGATGAGGAACTGTAAATGATATGTGTAAGCTAAACACGAGAATGCTAGTCGCATGGGCGGACGCAGAAATTTCTGTGTCGTTCGCACGAAATGGTACGACAGCGCGAGAGAACCAGCGGACATGGTCTCCGCAAAGGAAAATCACCGTATTTTTCTAGTCCCTGGAATGTCGCGTGAGGAGACAGAAAATTTTTGACACCCATGCACTCTCGGTTGGTTAAATATGCGACGCCTATTTAAGCGGTGAGGTTCGTGAGTTCTTTGACCACTTCTACTTTTCATTCAAAGCCTACCAAGAGCAGGAAAAAATTTTACCGCCTGTTCAATGCGGTCACATAGAAGTCGAGCGCTATTCAGGCTCGCCGTGCACGAAGCTGAAATGCTCCGTGTCGTTTACGCAGCGTTTACTATAATGGCCTTGAAATGACGACAATACGTACACGTGTATTGGTGTCGGCATGCTCACAGATATTGCATGGTACCTGGACGTCAAAACGTAAGAATAAAAGCAGAACAATAGGCTGGAAAGCACAAGTGACGTCTGGCCTACGGGACCTTTAGAAAGACCTATAATGGAGCTCTCGATGTACATTTTCCTTTCCGTTCTATGTGGGGAACACTGTAACCCAAACTTGCTTTTGAAGACAGATTTCGTTGGATAGTATACTCCGGGCGTCGCACAATGGATTGTTCAGAACCAGAACAGTGAGTCAGAAAGCTGGACGATTCCCTGTGAACGTCGGACACATAGGAGTCCCTGGAAGTGCGACAACTTGAAAAGTTACCGACGTGGAGTTCACCTATGTCCTTCCTCATTTCCGTTATTGAGCCACGGCACCCAGTGACGTCGTCGCTGCTTCTTTATCAAGCGTGGCGCTGAGGGCGTGCTCAAGACCTGTGAAGAGCTTCTGGGCAACGTCCGGATCACCGAAGAAAAAGAACACGAGTATTCAGAAGTAGAAGAGCAAGTCGGAGAACTCCAGTATCTCCAGAACATTGGACATGTGCGGCCTCTGGAAGGCCGAGAACTGGAACGTGACGCCCTCGACGGTGTCCTCTTTCTTCCTGTTCTTGAGCGACGGAACGATGACGTCGTCGCTCATGAGCGAGCCGAGCTGCAGCTCGAGCTCGTACTCGAGTCCCTTGCGCACGAAGATGGGCTTCTTGAACTTGATGCGCACGTCCTTGTCCTTGGCCAGCGTGAAGGACACGTCGAGCTCCTCGCGCTCGCGGCGGTCCTCCTGCACCTTGTAGCTGCAGCGCAGCTGGCCGTCGAACTTGGGCTGCCGCACGCTGTACGAGCCGAGGTCCTGGCGCACGGGAAAGCCGACGCCCACGAGGAACACGTCGCGCGTGGGCACGACGAACTTGAGGCCGAACAGCCGCAGAGGCCGCGACGGCGCGTGGAAGGAGACGGCCTGGTAGCGGCGGGCCACGAAGTGCTCGGGGGGCGACGTCCTCTTGGCGCCCTCCATGCTGACGCCTGCGGGAGGACCGTCGAAGACGGGTCGTTAGTGGAGACGTTCGAATAAGTGACACAGCACAGCTTATACTCTAGGGAACATTATATAGGGAGAAAGAATAATTGCAGCTGTATTTAGTAAATGACCATTTCACAATACCAAACTAGCCACACTAACCCCGAGACGTGGCTTTGTTAATTAATTGAATACGCAAAGGCCAGAGACGGTTAGCGGTGCTGCCCTGAAGCACCTGCTTGGCCCCAGTTAACTTTTACCGTTAAAGATATACTGCATTGCATTCTAAAAAAGCCAAAGGCTCAACTTAGTAATCAGCAACAACTTTTACTGGATGGGCCAAACACGAAAAGGTGCTCTGAAGTCTATGACGTCACACTGACGTACCGGCGCATGGCCTTAGGCACAAAATTTGCGCAATGAAATTTTGACCGTCATTTGCTTCTTTATCTAGTCAACCTCTCGCCCCAATATTAACGGATATAGCGATTCTAGAATATGGTTCATCAGACTATATACACCAGCTTATTTTTATATGAATTCTTGCTCTGCTTCGGCTTTGGAATATAGGAATCAAGTAGAAATAGTAGCTTGCTCGTAATAGGGGGATCACTGTTTTAGTATTACTTCTTAAAAGAACAAACTGCGTCATTCCTCTTCGACAATTTTAAACCTACACTCAACTTCCTCTTGACAATCACAGACACTCAGCGAAGCTGATTAGCGTCTCATCGCTCCACTGACCAAAGAGAGCGTTTAGGCACACTGCAAGCACAGTGTAGTCTTGGTAGACTAGAGTTGACTCAGTATCAAGGTGCTTGAATAATGGGCAACAATTCGTTAGCTGTTTTCTTAGAGAATCTTAGCCTTATGAGAAGCTCGTGCACGAACCCAGTTGTTTGCACGGACATTTTCACCCGTTTCACATTTTGTGCCTTTCGCACATGATGCATTGCGTCGCATGCATGTTCAGGACGTCATACAGATGCCATGTATTCTTGCGTTTGCAGCAACATGTCTTGCAAAGTACTAGGAACAAATCCGTCCTCGAGTAGTTTGAGGCTACGTACCATCAAAATCTAAGCTTTTCGGATAAATCCGAATTCGAAAAAAAAAAGAAATATTCGAAAACGCTGAACCGTAACCATGATACACATGCGGTAAGAGGTTATCCTGTGCCGAAAACGACAGGGGCCGTGTGCAAGTGTTCCGACTCTCTCTATTGGTATTTCTTTAGATCTTCCCTTCACCCGCTCCCCAGTGTGGGATAGAAAACAGGATAGATTGTTCTAGCTAAACTCCTTGTTTGCCTCCTTTTCTTCGTCACTCTATACCACAGAACGCTTGACTATTTGAACGCCTCCTGTAGTATGCATGCGACTGAATCCACAAATATTTGCGTTTGAAAGCGCTCTTTGCATCTAGTCAGTCACCTTTATTAATGATAGGCCCAACAATCGTATTGGCCGCAGTTTGCTCTTACGAACAAAGTCTAGCGCGTACAAGAGCTTTTGCGAACACTGGCTCTGACCTTTTGGCAGAGGCACAATCCCCGGGATGGCCATGTTCATGAAGACCGAGAAGCACTCTTCCTTGGTCAGCAGCCCACTCTTGGCCGGGCCCTTGCAAAACTCCTCGGGGCTCATGGCCAGGAAACGAATGAGCGGGAGCACGGTCTCGATGACGCTACGCACGTTGTCCATGTCCCGCTCCAGGTTCCTCCTGGAGCACTCCTCCTGCCCCCACTGGACCACGGCCGAATAGAGCGCGTACTCCGAGTATAGGTTGAGGTACTTTCGGCGCACGATGGTCTCTAGCGTGTGCAGCGCCACGTTGGGGAAGTTGGTCGAGGTGAGCACGTGGTACG
This sequence comes from Dermacentor albipictus, assembly GCF_038994185.2. Taxonomy (NCBI): domain Eukaryota; kingdom Metazoa; phylum Arthropoda; class Arachnida; order Ixodida; family Ixodidae; genus Dermacentor; species Dermacentor albipictus. Next base: position 26,332,227 of record NC_091827.1, read on the forward strand.
TCTGCCGGTCGATGATGTTCAGGCACTGGTGCACCAGCGGGTAGGCCTCCATGACCTGCGCGAACTCGAACACCTGGCACACGGTCTGCGGCGTCACGTGCTTCTCGATGAAGGCGAAGCAGTCCTTGAGCAGGTGCGGCAGGATGTACTTTTTGGCCGCGTACGCGGTCAGCATGGCGTCGTCCACCGTCTGTAGCTTGAGGTTGTCTGTGTAGGCGTACCTGCGAGTGCCGGCAGTTTGAAATGATAGACTCACGAGCGGCACCTCCCCCCCCCCCCCCCCGCTCCCTCCGAAAATAAGCACACTGAAAAAAAAAGAACAATAGGCAGGTGCTGGCTAAACAGCGTTGCTAGACCAGAGCGTTCAGCTTTACGAATCACGGTGGCGATATATGTTCCTGAGGTCTTGGGTTCGGTTGCACGCCGCGGTGGGCGTATCACGATGAAGGCGAGATGCAAAAAAAAAAAACGTTCGAATTCCGTGCTTTGAGCGCACATTAACAGAACTGAAATTGAATGGAAGTAAAAGAACAGACGAACTGAAGAAGAACAGAAGTGGGAGACCTCCAGCCTAGCAAAACGACGTTGTTCCACGTCTGTCTTCAGTAACAAAATTCTTGATGTGTCTTCTGTATTGTATTGAACTTCTCCTGTAACTTTCTAGAAAAAAAAAGAAGAAAAAACGACGTTGTGCTTTGCCTTATGAGGCCAGCTGCAACACGTAAAGTCTTGGCATCGTCAAGAAATTTCATCCATATATATGCGCAATTTTGATCCGAAAGCTTGGCGAAATATGTTTTGTGGCATTGCACATTTAGTTGCCCTACCCTGCGCGTTATAGCGCCGAATGTCACTCATATACAAGTATATTCAGGGTGTCTACGAACCGGGAAAACCGCGAAAACCGGGAATTCTTAGTGATTTTGAGAAGTCTGGAAAAACTCAGGGAATTTGTGCCTCTATCAGAGAAAATTAGCTGTAATTTTATTTAAAGGGTCGAAAGACGCAGTGATGCTGGCTCGAGTAACAGACAGGAATCGTAATGAATCCTCTTCGACGTCCTCTCGTCGGTTGGAGGAGTTGCCAGTGTACAGTCAACGACGACCGACTGTCCGGATTCCCGATAATTTGGGCGGATTCGCGGCACCACCACGTACCCCATAGAGTCTGTATCAGAACGTCTGAAATTTCGGACGCAAGAAGTCTTGGCCGTCTGATTTTCCGGATGTTTTGCCGTGACCGCAGGTCCGGAACGGCATTAACGCCACCACTGCTGCTATTTTGATGACCTCGCCGCCTCATATCGGCGCTCTCGCACGCAGATCCGGTGGCAGCCAGTGGCGGCAACGCTAGGCCTAGCTGCTTCGACGTTCGCTATGAAGCTTCTTGCCGTTTGGTGCCGTGTTTCTTATGGAAAAAATTCGCTGCTGTCAGCAATGGCACAGACTCCGCCATTGCGGTCCTCGCGATTGGCTTAGAAGCTTGGAAAGCACGGTGCGTTGCATAATGCCAGTTCCCGAATGTCAGCTTCGCCTTCGTACACATATGTTTCTTGGTGAAGCATACACAAAATTATTGCAGTGAAGCGTAACAAGCGTGGGAAGGGCCTATTGCCACGGGACACAATCACTATTCCTTAAATTATACACGTATGCACCCGGTATTTCCTGTCACAGTACGAGTACCGATATGCCTAATACGTGTACCGACAGGCCTTCAGAGCGTTTTCGAATGTGTCTGTGGCGGTTTGAGCCCTTAAGGGCAGTAAATGACATGCATTTATTTTTTTCCCACTGGCCAATTTTTCGGATGCTTTCGTGGGCCCTAAGGAGCTCAAAACTCGGATGTGGACTTTGCGACTGACCAAGAAGATGCTTCAAATGGTCCGTGGGGCGAACGAGTGGCGGAAGGAGTACAAGAACAGAAATGACCAACGCATTGAGGAATGAACGGGAAAGGAAGCGTGCTGCCGCCTCTTTGAAGGAGCTTGAGCTCAAAAAACAAAGTGTTGGCTGATGCCGAGATGCAGGTGTCCCTCATCCAAGCAAAAATAAACTCTTTAAAGCTGTGAAACACAACACTGAAGCGCCGTGCACAAGCTGAGAGTATGTCAGGACAGTTGAGGTTGACTTATGAGCTGTTGAGAGAGAATCTCAATTGTGACAAAGTGTGGGCCTCATACGACTGAGCTTGCTATCAGTTGATAGAACTAGCTCATATTTAAAAATATTTGCTATTGTATGCATCTCCTTTTTTATTCGTATTTGAGAATTTGCGACTCGATTTGCAATTTTTTTCGTAGACATATTACTTGCTATGCATTTTACTAACCCCTCCATTCTGTTCTCTTTTTGAATAACATAAACACTATTCCTTAGTATCCAAATTGGATTAAGTAGTTTTTTTTATTTTTTTCATATGCTTAGTAGAGAGTGACAGCACCGGGCAATATGATTTCAGCTCGTCTTGACAAAAAACATAGTTCTGCATCACTCCGGGAATTTTGCAAGGGCACTCAGAGAAAACCTGGAAAACTCAGGCAATTTGGAAATGTCAACTTGGTAGACACGCTGATATTTTTTTTAAGTAGCCGCGCTCTGACCGTGTTTCCGAAAGCCGAGCACTCTACGGGACAAAAGGGAAAATCGGTTTCCTTTGCGTTTCCAACAGAAGCGTGAAATATTACAATGAGAAACAAGGCAGTTTTCGGCGACATCTTGATTGTGTAGCCACCCCACCTAACTGGGCCGACTGAGACGCCATTTTTTTTTATTTAACATACTGTTAGTCCCACTGGGACTGTTACAGGAGTGGATTTATCAGCAAGATACAGGAATACAGTATACAGTACAGTATGCGCCAGTTACACATCAAGCGAGCAACAATACAAACAGTATACAGTACAGTACCGTAATACGCCAGTTACACACCGAGTAGGCAACAACACAAAATCAATACAGTCTGAACATGATCATCAGGTCTGGATTGCTGACAAGACTGACGAGGCTGCGAGCTCAGCGAACTTTTCCAAGGAATCCTGCGCAGTTATGGATTTGTCTAGGCTGTTCCATTCTCTTATGGCTCGAGGGAACAAGGAAAAGTAATATGCGTTGTTAGCACAAGAGTATTCATTAATCGTAAAGTCACGTTTGTGACGTGTCTCTCTAGAACGATTAAAACTAATGTAAGTAGCAGGATCCATGTTAAATGCGTTATGAATTAATTGATAAAGAAACTTGAGTCTATGAAGCGTGACGCGGCTTGATAAGGTGTCTAGGCTTGCGTAGGAAAGCAGCTCTGTGGGAGAATCAGTGCGCCGGTATCTATGGTAGATAAAACGAACAGCTTTTCGTTGAACTGATTCGAGCATGTGTACATCTTTTTGCATATATGGAAACCAGACGACGTTTGCATATTCTAAGATTGGACGGATAAGGACTTTATATGCGAGTAACTTGGTATCTGAAGTCGCAAAGCGCAAGGTGCGCTTAAGGAAGTATAAACTGTTCATTGCTTTTTTGGTAATGTTTTGTACTTGGGGTTTAGAGCTGAGATTATCAGAAATAATCACACCAAGATATTTCTTTTCAGTTACTGTTCTGAGCACGCCGTTGCCAGTACCGTCAGAGAAGTTAAGTTTTGGTTTCTTATTTGTGACAGACATCACTACAGTTTTTTCCATATTGATTGCCATTTGCCATGTATTGCACCACTTTATGACGTTGCCCAAAGCTGTGTTTAACCTTATTTGGTCTGCATGAGTGTTTATTTTTTGGTATAACACGCAGTCATCCGCAAAGAGACGCACCTTCACATCAACGTGGTATGTTATGTCGTTTATGTATAAGATGAATAAAAAGGGTGCTAGTACAGAGCCCTGCGGCACGCCAGAAATGACCGGAACGATATCAGAAGCATGGTCATTGTATTGCACATATTGTCGGCGTTCCGATAAGTAGCTGGCTATCCACCTCGTAACGGGACCATCGCCAAGTATTTTGTTTAGTTTGAAATTCAATTTAGCATGTGCCACGCGATCAAAAGCCTTTGAGTAATCAAGGAAAATTATATCAGTTTGGCTTTGATGATTGATTCCCTCTGCGAGGTCATGAAAGATTTCTGCCAGTTGGGTAACAGTGGACAACCCTGCTCTGAAGCCATGCTGGTTTTGGTGAATGATGTTTTTAGTCTCAGTATGTTCTTTAAGAAATTTTAATAAGATGTGCTCAAGATGTGCTCATTTAGTCGTTTGTTATATACGCGTGACCACCACGTCCACTTTAGGTGACAAGGATAATCTGCTCTTGTAGCGAAGCTTTCTTTGACCCATCTTTCGACTTTCCCGCTGCTGGTGCTTCTTCTGCTGTTTTACACTCTGCATCGGGGGTTGTTCAAAGCGTGCATATACGTGGAATGAGCATGGCAGAGAAGAAATGAGACTCGAGAAACTCGTTTGGCCTCTGCACCGCGTCGAATGTGCACAACACCCTCTGGAGCTCCCTAGGCTTTGCCACATTAGACTCTTGACAGCTGTAATTATCCGTGGCCAACTCAAAAGCACTACAGAAATTGCAGCGCTAACCTTTCCACGAACGTGCACAAGTCCCAGGGAAGCTACACAGAAGGGTAAGGAGGGGATGGGGGGAGGCAGAGAATGGATACAACCGACGGAGTCGCAAAACGAGTGAAAAGCAGCCCTGCCACTCTTAGCTCGCACTTGCCATACAAAGGCGGAGGGTGTTGGGGGGGGAGGATAAAGAAAAGGTGATTGGGAAGGCAAGTAAACGCAGGACTAGACACGACAGCAGTTACGAGGAATCAGGATAAGTTTGAGTTCAAGACACGGTACGGTACGTTTCTGCTATTGCTGAAAAACAAACACCATGCAAATATGTCAAGCGGTCAAGTATTGAAGGACCCGCCGGGGTTGCTCAGTGGCTATGGTGTTGGGCTGCTGAACACGAGGTCGCGGATCGAATCCCGGCCACGGCGGCCGCATTTCGATGGGGGCGAAATGCGAAAACACCCGTGTACTTAGATTTAGGTACACGTTAAAGAACCCCAGGTGGTCGAAATTTCCGGAGTCCCCCACTACGGCGTGCCTCATAATGAGGAAGTGGTTTTGGCACGTAAAACCCCATAATTTAATAAAAAAAATAATAGTATTGAACGGTGTGCAGAAGCAGAAGCGCATTAAAGCGCACCGCAGGGTCTAGGCGACACTACGGAATGGAAGCGGTCGCACGACAAATCAACACTTCTGTGCCCCCGCAGTAGCTTTGATGCTATGTCATTGCTCGAGGTCGCGGATTTCATCCCGACCGCGACAGCTGCATTTCGACGGGGGCGAAATATGAAATGCTCATGCACTTTCCTTTAAGGATACGTTAAGTGAACACCATGTTGTTAAACTTAATCCAGAGTGAGGTTTTGTCAAGAAATTGGGACAAGGGGGGGGGGGGGGCGATGTTTGTTCTTCATTGCCTCAATTGTTCGCGAGCATCATCTTTAATAGAATTAATAAATACAATTTCGAAAGAATACTTTACTATCGTTAACTGGTTTCAAGCGGATGGCGAAAGTGAATCTGTATGCTTACGACTCGATCGTTGGCCACCGTTCCGCGCGTCTAAAGGCGCCGATGTGTGCGACCTGGTGTTTTACCGTTGCTGGTCATGTGACTGACCACGTGGCAAACACGCTCCGCCCGCAATCTGAATGACTAAAGCTCTGGAAGTGTGCACGCATACAACAAACAAACATCGCTTGCCTAATGAGACAAAAGTGCACAGCCTTAGCGATCGGTAGACGAGAATCGCAAAACCCGCCAATGATCTCCGAGTGTAATGTTGATCGTTTGTTATACAATGTTGATATCGTGTCAAGACTTTCATTAAGCCGTTCTTTGCATGCACCCTCGTCTGCAGCTTTCTTTTTCTTGAACTTTCGTATGCTAGGGAAGATGAGCATATTTTCCCAGTGTTTCCTAAATTTCCGAGAAATAAAGCCAGTCTTCTTTTTTTTTTTGATGCCTTGTTAGTGGCACGAGCATCGAGTGACACTCTTGTTTCTTGCGCAGCAGCTTCCGGTTCACCTCCTGAGACGACCGAAGAGGAGATTCAAAATAAATAAGAAAAAGAATGGTACAGTACAAAATCCACGCGTTTCATTATACATACGATACAATAGCATGGGTTTAGTTACAAGTTGAGTTACTGAAATCTCTGGAATAATCAGAATTAATTAGAAATCACTGATTACAGCGCACAACGCGCAGAATCGTAAACGTTTAGAGACACTCCACGTCAGCACGACTTTGGCGAAATTCCCGGAAACCCGGAAGTAGAAAGTGGAAGTAATGAGATGACTAATGACTTCACACACGAGAAGGTGGCATGACATTCAACCAGCGAAATAATGTAAAACAGTTGCCTCCGAGTTGGGTTCGTGCGTTGTATTCGCTTAAAGTTAGCACGAAGAACAGAAACGCAGAAGTGAGAGTGCCCCTAAGAGACACTTAAGTAAAAGATTAGGGTCGCCTACCATTTTTCTTTTTTCACGGCTTCGAAATTTCCGGATATTTTACATCACGCTGCCGTGACGCTGAGCTCGCTTCTATATATATATATATATATATATATATATATATATATATATATATATATATATATATAGATATATATTACTGTTATTTGCTCCGTGGTACACTGGTTCACCTGATATCTCGAGAGAGATAATAATTCTATTAAATTGCGGAAATGGGGAATAGGAGCTTGATGAGTGGCGACCCAAGTCCAGGGCTCATCTGGCCTAACGTTAGGCCGCTAGCCTAACGTGATCGAGAAGAGCCTTCTGCACCTTCGGGTCTGAGCTGGCGAGTTGTGCCTCCCATTGCTCCAGTGTGTTAGTTAGATCATAACTACGTAGGCAGTTAAACTCGGCGGTCTATTTTGGCATCCCCCCGAGATGTGGTACAAACAGATCTCCGCTGGATTCAAACGGGGGTCTCCCGAAATTTATTAAGATTGAGCAAAATTTTTCCTACGATCCACGGGTGTGGTGTGGCCTCACCTGAGCAGGTTCTCGAACCCGATGGGGGCGATGTCGGCGATGCGGATGACCTTCGACTTGTCGGCCATGTCTCCGTAGAACATGGCCTCGAACACGGGGCTCGTCATGGCCAGCAGCACCCGGTGGCCCACGTACTTCTTGGAGGCCGACGGCGGCCCCACGATGAAGGTGACGTCGGTGAACGCCTTGTTCTGGAGCAGGGACGACGTCCGCTGCAACACCTTCTCGCCGTCGGCGTCCATGGCGGCCCCACCTCCGCCGTGGGGGACGTCGCCCCCCCGACCCCCGCGGGGGCCCTGGGGGTTGTTGCTGCTGCCTGCGTGCGCCAGCTCGCTGCAGCCTGCGATTCGAAACCGACCGCGCGTTCGTGCTGAGATAAAGCGTGCGTGTGTGTCTGGGTTGCTTTTGGCCGAGGCCAAATGCCTACGCAAGCAGGTCACTGCGACAGGCTGGCTGCATGACACAACCTGAATGGGCCACCGTCCGTACGTGGTAGGACAGAAGAGGTTTAGGGAAAGTTAGTCGAGATAAGGAGTAAGGAAGGCAGAGAGGTTTACCAGGTGGTACCTGGTTTGTTTGCGTACCCTGAGTAAGGCATAGATAGATAGATAGATAGATAGATAGATAGATAGATAGATAGATAGATAGATAGATAGATAGATAGATAGATAGATAGATAGATAGATAGATAGATAGATAGATAGATAGATAGATAGATAGATAGATAGATAGATAGATAGATAGATAGATAGATAGATAGATAGATAGATAGATAGATAGATAGATAGATAGATAGATAGATAGATAGATAGATGAAGTTATACTCGGTTTGCTGTCCTACACAACGGGAGGATAAAAGCTGAAGGAAATCATTTTGTGGTTAACAACTAAGCTTTCAGGATGAAATTGAAACGAGTTATTGCTACAACGAGAGAACACGAATTATCGACAAAACGACAACAAAATATGCAATACTGATGAGATTTTGCTATTCCAGAAGAGCAGTGCGATTAACTGTAGAAAGAATGGACAAGAGGGTTGGCCAGAGGTATGACGGCATTTACACAAGGAGCTGAGTGCAGCGTTCATAAATACATTTCCGCGCACTTATTATGCGTGCAGAAAACTTCTTCTCAAAAGGGTTCTATGAGTGATTGTCATTATTTGTTTATTCGCAAACGCTTTCACATATTACCATACCCTATTTCCCCTTGAGAATTGATCAGCCGGCTTTGCCAATAAAGAGGTAATTCATTCATTCATTCATTCGTTCGCATAAAGTGCATGTATCAATGGAGCAAAACAGTGGTACTATGGCATGCAATACAACTAAAATTAGATGTCATACAGTAGAATTAGGACATTTTTCTAGGCACAGTTATTAAACATAGCCGTAATAGTCAGACATGCAATCCATTCTCAGGTAGCCTGTCCAACAAATGTTCCCCTTGATGAAACTTCCACCACCTTGCAGATTTCGACAAAATTCAATTGCCAATAGCGTGGCCTCCGAGGTCGTGTGATCTCTGAGGCCACACCAGAGGCCGACAAGCAAGCCACGATTGCTGAGAGTGCGGTGTCAATGTAGCGTTACTGTTACTTACAGGAATGACAATCTCGGTCGAGTAGCGTGTGCTACGTATTCGGCGCCATATTTTCGGGACTACAGATCTGTCATTTGTGCCTCAGTCAATGGCTTTCCATGGTATAAACGTATTTCTCGCACACCGGATGACCTGGCCAGTGACAAAGCTTTTAACTTTTTTTTTAATTTTCAATTTTGCTGTAAGCAACACAACTATGGCCTTAACTGCACTCGTGTGTTCTCACAAGCTTCGAACGATCAATGTAAAAGTTAGACACAAATATTGTGTGGTGGTGTAGGGCATAGCGAATTCTGTTTTGTTCCTGACATGGTTCTTTCCAGGAACAAAATTATGGTAGAAGATATCCGCGAGAAAAGAAATGCAAACATATTCTATGAGAATACAATCCTCTTACCGGTTCATCAACAATTTGAAAACGAGAATAATGATAACATAATAATAATAATAATAATAATAATAATAATAATAATAATAATAATAATAATAATAATAATAATAATAATAATAGTGAAATGGTTCATATGAGAGAAGAGCCATGCCTGGCTGTTTCAAAGCAGCGTCGGCGCACTTCCTATAGTGTACGACACGGTACTGCAGCGCAAAAAACTGGAAAAGTCTGTCACTCACATTCTTCCTTTTCCCGTTTTTTGCGCAAACCATGTCGTTCAGCTAAGACCAATTCGCCGAAGAAAAAGTTACCGTTCCTATAGTGTGTTCTTCTGAATAACACCCTTTTTCTTTATTCGTCGCTGCTTTTGTAAAAATCACGTGATAGCTCTAAGCATATAGTAGGGTGCCCATACTGTTGTTCGCAATTATTGAGTTACAGTAATCAAATAGTCACTGAAATTGGAGATACCCTTTTTTTAACAAGTCAACGTTTTTGCACAAATCTGTTGGCACGCAGTAATCCTTGTAGCTCAAAGGAACGTGCTGCACAACCCTAATTTGTTCGCGCACCACCGGCTACACGCTACTAGCAACGTACCACGTGCAAACGCCCTATATGGGCTGCAGCGCAAGAGACAGACACATGTCCGGAAAACGGATCGTCCCGTGGCCGCCCCACCAAATGACCCGCGATGGCGCCCATATCCTCTCGAATGAATTCCCCGGGGGTCGCTTAGCGGAACCAAGGCTGTGACACCGTGCGCCTGGCACTCGCGTACGATTGAGGACACCGCGTTATATTACAAAACAGTGCACCAGTGTGTGGGCTACGCTCCGGTTCGAAGTTGCCACGGAATTCCGCGAAAATTAGCGCGTTTCAAAGCTGCCCATTTTCAGTGTGATAGCATTTTAGGTGGACTTCACGCACTTTGGATGTAACACGTTCCTTCGACGAAAAATATAAACCGGCCCCCGAATGCAGTGTAGCCTAAGACAGCGTGTCAAAGCGTTAGCTACCGCGACCGAAGAATGCTGGAAGCCGGCAAGTGACGCATGGGCCGGACGATTCGAAGAGCGACTTTGAGACGAGAGAACTGTCCGTGCGATTTTAGCCTAATGGTTAGACCAGTTAGGCTGCTGTCCTGCGAGACAGATGTCCGATATGTCACAATGGGTCACGCACTTCTGCGTAGAGCTATAGGTGGACATCGCCCATTTGAAAGGCATGTAAAAGAAGCGTGTCCAAAAAAGTATGTGTGTCGAACGAAAGTGGGCGCGAAATCGCAAGTTTCTAAGACGCTAAGTATTAGCACGTCACTTTGATGAATGAGAGAGTACAAAGTCGTGCGTGACAGGACGCGGGAGCAGCTGTAAAAAATTTGATTTTTTTTTACCCATAGAGTTCTGCATTGCTTGCGTAAAACTCGAAAACAAGACCGAAATGCAGGAATAACGGTATTTATGTGTGTGCGAATATGCGAATATGAATTTGGTCTTCGAATAGAATGGCACCATTCCTAAATGCAAATATTTCTAAGCGTACACAGCGCCCAATTAAACATAAAATTGGGGCAAAGGTAAGTTTTCATCCCCACGGTCGTAGTAGGCACATCCTGCGAACTTGCCTAGTGGATCAGGCTGCGTCGCTTAGGTTGCCATAGTTCGCAGTCTCTGAAGAGTCATATGGCCGCGAGGAAGCTACTTGTTTGATCCTGATGCTCCACTTGGCTATTTAATAAGCAACGCTGCATAACCTACTCCGGAATGACAGAAACATGCTAACATTAAAAGTACTAGGATTAGTTCAACGAAGAATTTAGTTGCAGCTAAGTTGTGAGCTTTCTGTTCTGCACATTCTTCCGCGCTCGGTTGCGCCTTAACACGGCGTAACATAAACGAACTAGCCCAGCAACAAGTATTGAAAGAAAATTTTCATTTGCCCCAAATTCAATCTTACGTCATACGACTTGGTTGTTAGCGATGGTGCGAACCAAAGAACCAACGAGCTTAGCGTGTTCCCTGAGACAGAACTCGAGAGAGACAAAACAACGTTCGCGTGTCACGTATTACAGCAGGACGTATTAGAAAGCACTCTGCCAAAGGAAGCGAACTTCAACTTGGCGAGCGCAAACAGACATCCACACAGAAGCCGAAAAACGAGTGTAATAAACTGCATTTATTGCTCAGGACATCACTGCACATGAAGACAACAGCACTGCCAAGGCTAGACATGAACAAGTAAAATACACAAAACACATAGTGACTATAATGACGCATGCGTTAGTAACTGCTAGAAAGTTTCGAGAGAGTTCTTATACCCCAAGTGGAGAGTACGTTGACTCTATTTTGGCACGAGTAGTGTATTGGGCAAGTATTGCCTACACATAAACATCACCGACGAAATCGAAAGCTGCTTGCGAGGACGTCTACTCAAAGGCGGTTTCTCGGCCGGGCCAGTCCAATGAAAGTGGTTACGCTGCAGAGACGGCCAAGACAGGGGCTTCTATCCAGGAATAGTCCGTCCGATGATCGCCACTTCCCGATGGTCGGCTCGGTGTAATCGGGCCTCCATTGACGCATCCACGTCAGGGCCTGCAACGTGTTCCGGGCGCTCCTGTAGTGTGCGTGAAGAGACTGCAGGTGCGGCAAGCGAGCCTCCAGCCTCATGAAAAAGAGTTCCGCCACACTGTCCGGGGTCGTGGTCGCCGTGAGCACGCAGACATGCCGCAGGCTGCGGGCCATGCTCAGAGTGGAGGCGAAGCGTGCGTCAAGGGTCTCTTTACTGGCTAGGAGGGTCAAGGACGTCAGCCGAGGGTTGTCGTAAAGCAGCTGACCCAGTGTCCAAGGGCAGTGTTCAAGTTCCGTGACGTCCGCGCTGTCCACGCTGATACGCAGTTCCTCTACCCGGCAACTGAGCAGGAACCTCAGGTTCACGACCTTGGCAGTCTCGTCGATGCTCAGTCGGCGCAGCCTGGTTTTGCTGTGGAGTCGCTCGAAGCAGCAACCGGAAAACAGCAGGGGCAGCTGGCACGTGTCGCACGACCGAGCAGCGTCGGAGCCAACGTCGAGCTGCTCGAGAAAGGGGCATCCATCCGCGAGCCAGGTGAGCGAGTCTTCGTGATTTGCTCCGCACGACGGGAGTGCCAGCGAGCGCAGATTGGTCAGCGTCGATGCCACCGCGGAGCAGCAGTCGGCTTCTATCGTAAAGTGGTACGCGGACAAGTTCAGTTCCACGATTCGGGAGACGCATGCGCTGAAGAACTGCATCATCGGCAAGATGTAGCCGCTGTGCGCGGTCGGGGACCTCGGGACCTCAACTCCCTTGGGTGCCATCAGGACGAGAGAGATGCGCGTGGGGTCCTTCCACGAGTCGGGTATCCTGGCGGCTGCTTCGAATAGGTGGGTGGCTTTCGTGTCGGCCTCCACGACCACGACGGCTTGCCTGACACCGCGCAGAATCACCTTCTGTTCCACCACGTCTGTGAAGGTGACCAGGCTGCTGGAGTGCTCCGGCTTGAATCGACAGGCGATGTTGCCCCATATCGCGCCTTCGGGCTTGAAGGTACGGTGTCGCTCGTCCCTTTCTTCCACCCGAGCTTCCTGTTCACTTGGCATCAGCACTTGTTCGCAGCTGTACTTGAAAGTTTGCATATTGCGCTTGTGTCTGGACAGCTCTCTACGGCAGGCTTCTGCGCTCGGCAGAACAGGCGGCTCCTTGTGGACGGCGTGGATGTGTAGGTGGCGCAGCTTGCGGCAATGGATCAAGAAGTGGTCCAAGAGGACGACGGTCGCCTCCGTGACGACCAGCTCTACGTACATGGCCTTTAACTTGGGCCCCTGCAACTTGGGGAAGGTTCGAATGTGCGTGACCGCGTGACTGTCCAGCCAAGACTTGTAATAGGCGTCCTCGCACAGCGACCACTCGAGCTTTCTAACGCCGGGCAGCTTCAGGGACAAGAGGTCGAAGAGTTTCGGGGGTTCCACGAGGCAGTTTACGACGTACAGCTCTCGCAGGTTGTAGCAGCGCTCGGCACACTCGAGGATCACCTCGGACGACAACGCGAGACAGTTTGTGAAACGCAGTTGTCGCACGTGCACAGCGAGGGGCACTTTCTCGACCTGGTCTTCGATGTGCTGCTCGCGAGTTGCCCCCATGAACTTCTTGACCGCTCGCTCGTCGGTTTCAGGGTCGAAGGTCACTCTCTGCAAGATCTTCGAGCAGAAGGCGAAGCGCTTGAGCTTGGGCACCGCCTGGGCCATGACTAAAAGAGACGTGGCGTCCAGGTGACGGAATATCCTCCTCCACACTTCGGGCGGAAAGGGTCCCACCAAGTTCGGGGCTCTGCGGACTGGTTGCTCGAGCTCAATGGACGACGCCATCGCTTACTAGCTTGACACTGTAGCTCCAATGGATAGTGCGTGCTCGAAGACTCGAGACGGGTGACGTCGTACACTTCGGGATGGCAAACTCGAGACGGCCCAGGTAATGCGGTCGTGAGCAGGCGACCACTAGCAAGCAATTGTCGCTGTCAAGTCTGAAGCGAATTTTTTTTTCTCTCCTATATATAACTAGGCGGCATTAGGAGAGAGCGTGAGGCGGGCACCTTATGAGAGAAAAAGAAAGTCAAGGCGAAAGAAAAAAGGAAGTTGTGGGATTTCTGTTCTGGAGGGGGCACAGAAGTTGGACCCCATCATGTATCCATTCTCCGCCACTCTGGTTCTTGTTCGCAAATAATGCAGCATTGTGCATTCTTAGAAGGGTGGGGCCTCGGAAACCTCGCGCTGCGGGGGTGTGATCGCTTGGATTAGACACGCCCACTCTAGCAGCCTCCCACGTGGCCTTTGTATACTAGTGTGCTGGCGTGACCCATGGATGCCCCCCTGCCGACTATGTATGGACTAGCCTAATTCGCCACGGTGTTTCCATAGATGCTGATGCACGACAAGCATTTGGCGAGACAAGCTTGCCTCCTAGATGGTACCTTTTGTTTTGTGAGTTCTGTTATGCGTGGAAAAAAAAATTTCGGTCGTTAACAAGGCCACGAAATAAATTTTTTGCCGTATCAAGACAAATAAATATATAGAAAACAAATAAGTTAATTACTGGAAGTACTTTGCGGTGCATTCGTAGTTTCTAAGAGCACTGCGTTTAGGACTTCGTGAATCTCTGCATGATAATTTTTGAGCGATAAATAGGCCGCGTAGCCCGAAATAACCCGCTATGAAAGAGAGAGCGCAACCACGTGGGAAGACAACGAGGCTTCCTTTTTATCTTGCTTATTTTGACCAGTCGTTCTTCAAACATCCGCGGCATTCCTTGCGCTACATTAGTCGAATAAAATCCAGGCTGAGACCTCACATAACTTTTATACAGTTTGTCTTGCCGAACTGCAGAATAGCATTGAAAATAAGAAATATACCTCCTCAATGTGCTTATCATACATCCGTAAAAATACGTTGTGGACACCCAATGAAATGGCGTCAAAGATGGTTTTTATTCCCCTACTAATACGAGCCCACGATACATCTCGAGTTCAGAAAATCGTCACAGCCGACGGAAAAATTGAGCCTGGTGCTGCTAAGAAAACCGACGTAGCAAGTTCATTCGAAGGAATTCCGTCGTCAGTGCACTATATCCCGAGGAAAAAGCAGTGCCACATGCACAATTTAAAATTAATAGACTTTCTCCCCCGGTGATAACGGCGTTTCTCTCAAGCCACACTTAAAGAGCACTAATTTATTGTCTTTCATTGCCTATCGTGCTTTTCAGTGCGAACTCTACTTTTTAGCAATGGTGAACGCGAAATAATATCACCCGGCGTAGTTGCTTAGCGGCTATAGGGTTGCACTGCTAAGCACGAGGTCGCGGGTTCGAATCCGAGTCACAGAGGCCGCATTTAGATTGGGGCGAAATGCGAAAACAGCCGTGTGCTTAGATTTAGGTACACGTTAAAGCACCTTATGTGGTACAAATTTCCGCAGTCCCCCACTACGACGTGCCTCAGAATCGGATCGTGGTTTTGGGCGGTAAAACCCAGTCATTCGATTTTAAATAACATTCAGCAAATTCTACCTTCCACGTGGCATCCACCCTCGCTTTAACATTTTATCGGCTAGCTACGCGGCTTCTATGAAATGGCAGTCGCGTGCTGATACAACTGATATCCTGGCTACTTTAATTTAATGTTATTTTCAACATCAGAACCCAATGATGCTATGAACATAGGACAAAAGGCCTCGATAATGGGCTTGAAAGCGTCCACTGGTCATCACATCTGACGATGCAAATGTGCAAACGGCAAAATTGGCTTCGCAAAAAAGGAATAGATTAAACAACCGAAAAAGTACGTACGTCCAAGTTGACATATCACACGAGCACAGTTTAACAAAAAGATACTAAGCAATGTGGGAAACTTCAGTCATGACACAATAAGTGCTGTGTAGCGTCTACTAAATACGGAAATGATTCGATAAGCTAAGTACATTACAAGAAAAACAAAAAAAAGCACTGAAATCTGATTGAGGCACAAACATGCGGAAATAAACGATGTAGAAAAACGACCAATATGGTGCATATATATGGAATATAAGTTATTTATTTTTGTAGATTGTGTAGCTGCATGCACAATCTTTGATCACCATAGTGGGCTGTGAAACGGGGCACTTCCCACATTTAATGAAATCGAATACCACATGTATTTTGGTTATGTCTGAAGCAGGCAAATATTCTGGAAGGAATTGTAATTTCTCCCGATTTCCATTTCGTAGCGCCTAACGAATGTACGCTCGTAAATCTTAGGAATGGAAGGTAAATGCAAATATCTGAAAAATGGCTCTGAACGTATTTCGCGTGGTGCATTTACCATTGCTCGAATAGTCCTTTTTATTTTACTATGCGTGTTTTTTTAATGTTGGAAACAGTTGTAGTATCTAATGCTGGATTAGAGTATAATAAAGCTAACATAAATAGAGAGTTATAAGTAAGAAGCTTCACACTTGCTGGGTCTGAATAACATAGATTAGAATGTACACCGGAGACTCGAAACAATTTATTTGATGTAGCTTCCAGGTAAGGATCCCATGCCACGTGCACTTCGAAAAGAACCCCTAAACACTTAAATATAGGTACTAGTAAAACACAAATTTCAAAGCTTCAGTACAACTTCTTTATCAGTATTACGACTCATGGGTCCCAAAGGGCGGTTTTTGCCTTGGAAACGTTTATTACAAGAGAATTTGCAGTAGACCAGACGGAAAACTTCATAAGTCCTTCGTTTGCTTTACGAGGTGCATCACATGGCTTTCTCGCTGAAATTACTAACATGCTGCCTTGAGTTTAGATAAGAAAATCTTAGATTACTTAGCGAGGTTAACAAGGTCATCTATATATAAGCAAAACATTAGAGATTGCAGGATGCTTCGTTGTGGCAGTGCTCAAGTCAAAGCTCCTAAATGAGCCGTATAGTTATTCACAACCACTTTCTACTGGAGGTAATGAATGTAAGATCTAATAATTCAAAAAATATACCACGGATGCCAAAGTGGCTAACCTTTTCGGTTAATGTGACATACTTAATAACGTCGAATGCTAATCAACGATAATGCCCAATGCACACCTGCGGTGTTCAAAGGCGTCCACTATTATATTATTTTGAGTTAAAAGAGCATGCTCTGCCGAAAGACCTTTCCGAAAAGCAAATGAGGGCGTTATTATGTCATGCTTATTAAGAAAAGTCACACGAACATGAATCAACTTTTATGAAACTTTCAAAACTACCCGCAAGACGGATTTAGATATTTAATGGGAAAGCACGTTCTCATCTCCAGCTTTGTGCAGAACTAAGACTTTAGGAACCTGCAACGTTTTTGGAAAAGCTCCGTAAGCGAGGAAAGCATGAAAGAAGTATTGCAGTACAGGGACAATCATGTCAAGGACGTATTTAATGGGACGGACTTGAAATACATCAATGTCATAGCAACAGTTACTGTTACTTATGTATCTATAGGTACTAATTATTTCGTCTAACGGCATCGGAACCAGGATTTCACTTAACTTAGGCCTGTTGCTAAATAAATGTGGGAATTTTGGATCATGCAGCCGATTTGTGAGGGAGACGAAATATTATAAGTATCTTCCAAGTCCACCTCGGAATATTTATTGCCGTTTATGCAAATCTATGTTAATGTATTCGCCTTGTCTTTGGAGCGCCCATGGAACCTATTCAGTCGCTTCCACGCTAGGTCCGATTCGTTGACTACATCGTATTTAAGTAGGTTGTTTACATATTTGGGCTTCGAATAGATTGTTGAACTAATTTCTTTGTAGTTTATAAATGTGGTGAATTTCCGCGCTCTCTGTAGTTTTGAAGCGTTCGAGCTTTTTATTTTTCTTCCGTATCTCTATCATGCAGTTCGTTATCAATGGTTTGTCTGTATTGCGGTAATATTTTAGACTTACGCATAAAAAAATTTAATAGACAGATTTTAACATAAAATAAAAAAAACAGGCTTAAGCTAGTTTAGGATCTTCGATGCAATAAACATTCAACCAAACAATTGTTGACAGTTTCATGCGGAAAGCATTAGGCTATGTTTATTAATATCCCTTAGAAATTTGTCACTACGGTCTTCATTCGCAGTTGCGCATCATTATGATTTCGATCAAGAATATGTACAGGTGATCACTAAGGTGTGCGCTTACTACATATCGCAAGTAATCTGAATGATCAAGGTTTATGGCAAAGAGTTCAATGTGCAGGTATTTTGGTACCTTTGTTACGTTTGAGAAACAATTTGCTTCGAGGGTTCTGTTCAATTTCATTTTGGGGGAAGAAACATTTAGTAGGTCGGTATTCGGGTAGCCTGCCAGTGCTAATTTGAAGCCAGTATCGTTAACCGAACTTACATTATTGCCGAGAACACAAATAAAACAGGGAACACTTCTTGCTGGGGCCGCGAAAGGACACCAAAAAACAATAGTATTGCATTGTGCACTGAACAATTCATAATCATCTGCATTACAAATTGTAATGCTCTATGACATGGGAAGTCAGCTTATTCTT
Source organism: Dermacentor albipictus (assembly GCF_038994185.2). NCBI lineage: Eukaryota > Metazoa > Arthropoda > Arachnida > Ixodida > Ixodidae > Dermacentor > Dermacentor albipictus. Next base: position 26,350,357 of record NC_091827.1, read on the forward strand.
CACCAGTGGCACCACACCGCCTCCTAATCGTGAACAACGCTTTAAAAATTAGGATGTTTAACGGACGGCTTAACGGCGTGTTCAATACCGTGCTGTCCAGTGAGGCAATTAAAAATTAGGATGTTTAACGGACGGCTTAACGGCGTGTTCAATACCGTGCTGTCCAGTGAGGCAATTTCATAGAAAAGAACATCTTGTAGTGTTTCGTACTCTTAGTGACTGTTCGCGGTTGAATCATTTTTCTAACGAGATCACATTTCCCTTTTTTTGAATACCTTTTCATTGTCAAAATCATTGGTTTAATTATGTCAAAAATAACACAACGGCCATCTGTCTTGTTTCTGTTTTTCATCAAATGACAACTATTTGATACTGACGGGGATTTACAGTGTGAATTCCGAAAAATAAAATTAAAACAAAGGAACGCGCAGTCCTGAAAACTTCCAGATTAAGTAATTACAAAGACACCATGGTAGAATTGTAGCTTGTAGTCCAAAAATTTGTGTTTAAACACGAAGTCCTGTGTCATAGCATTTTCGGACCATTTGCAAACGTTCCTAGGCGTGCTCAAAAGAAAGCGTCACCGAAAATTCTTTTGTCCACTGCCTCGATAGAGAGAAAGATAAACGCAGTTGGAAAGGTAGGAAAGAGGCAAGCACTGCACCCATGAAAAAGTTTCTTCTTTGCGTTCTCTGAATTGTGCCCATTCCTTCCCCTGCACAAGGCAACAAAACGTTCCCTCTCGGCGGCCAGGTGTTCGGTGTGCAGCAAGTGCGATGGCAGCTAAATTTTCGGAATTATTGGCGGAAAGCATTTTTGCTCGGTTTTTGGGCGCGTCGTTTGTTGGAGAGACCACACTCGCACACTGTAAACAGGTTTGACCCTTTTAGGGAGTTTTGGCCTCGTTGCATAACTCAAGCCCTTAAGGGAGGACAAGATCCTCCCTTCGAACGGAGTTTTTTTTCACCTCCTTGTGTTTGGTGGTTTTATGGGGAATTATGGGAGTTTTTGAATTCTCCTTTAAACACCAACCCCTGAGCGGTTGCAGGAGTCTTTATGGGGAACGTTGGGAGTTTTTCATTCCTCTTTTGGACACCAGCACTATGGAACTTTTTATGAGGAGCTTTGGGAGCTTTTACAAGTTGACATGGGTATTTTATTTTGCTGCTTATGGGAATTTATAGGAGAAACGATGGGAGTCCTTACGTACATTTTCGGAAACGTTTGGCTTCTTAAGGGAGTGTTGAAGGAGACCTTTGGGAAATTATTTTGCCTCCTTGTAGGAGTGCTTAGGTGTAAACATGGGAGCAACTGTTCCCATATTTTGGGAGCTTTGCTTAAGGGAGCAATTATGGTTAATTTTGAGAGTTGAATTTTTGCTTTTTATGGGAATATATAAGAGAATGTTTGGGAGTTAATTTTTACAGCTTTAGGGAGCTGTTTTATTAAGGGAGTTTTAAAGAGATGTTTTGGGAGTGCATTTTAGCTCTTTATTAGAGCTTTTACAGGTAGGTCGGGAGTTTATTATGCACCTTTTGGGAATTTTACGAGGTTGAAGGGAGTTTTTTGTGTGTTTAGTAGATTGTGTCTAACGAGGTGCAAAAATTATGACAAAGCAATAAAATGTCTGGAAATTTATTACAGTTCCAGAATCAAATGTGCCAGCATGATATTACAATCAATGACTATTAGCATAATGCACAATCAATCATGCATGCCCTCCAACAAAGAGTGCATTTTCTGGATGGAAACTGAGTGAATCAAGTGACATGTGGCTCATATGTAATTGCACGTAAACTTGATGGCTGATAGCACTAAGGGCAAATAGTAGTAGTATAAACTTTATTTCTTTTAGTCGTTTGGGCGGTCGGTGCGTCCCTCAGTCCAGGGCTCCACTGGTCTCTGTGGTTTGCTGGGCTTGATCAAGAAGAGCTCTCTGGCTCTCTGCATCTTCACTAGCAAGCCAAACATTCCATTGTCTGTTACTTGGCACTTGCGTCGTAAGGGGCGAATTGGAATTTGGAGACTGTAGTTTATACATTCATGTTACGTGGGCAAGAGTTGGCAGCTCCCCGCACCAAGAACACATACTTTCATAGAATGCAGAGTGTATCTTACTGAGTATTTGTAGGCGTAGATATGTGTTAGTCTGTACACAGCACTAATCCCTGGCCTGTTCTCCCATAAGGTTGGGGTGCGGACGCCTGTATTTTTGTCTCTCTTTTGCCTGGTTTTCGAAGGTGTCACGTGGGTCAATGGGGGGTTCCTTGAAAGGACCGACTAGTGCTTGGATGCTTATTGCCCGAGCAGTCGGTCTGCCCTCTCATTTCCCTCGAGTCCAGAATGCGCCGGGCACCAAATTACCACCTGGTGCAATTCTGTGAGTTTTGCGTGGGACGGTACCCGTCATTAACGAACAGCATGCTGCCTTAGAGGTACACCATAGCCAATGCAGATGGTTTCTTTTGGGAGCTCTGCCATCCAGAGCTCAGAATATGCACATCAAACTTAGGCTACCCACTACATGGCCTGCCCAGCTCCACTTATTTTACTTAATGACAATTAGAATATCGGCTGTCCTCGTTTTCTCTCTAATCCATACCGCTATCTTCCCGTCTCTTAACGTTCAGAATATGCACGTCAAACTTAGGCTGTCCAGAGAGCCCACGATGCGGCCGTTAGGCTCGGCCTAACAGTCCCCACGTGAGAGCAGCCCGCAGCTCTGCCCTAGGGCAAAGCTTCTCAGGACCTTGTCATTAAAGTTCTTTGTCTGTCTGTCTGTCTGCACCTCGAAAGGCCAGTGCTATGGCTGCTGCATCCATGGTACAGGCTGAAGGGTTACGAATGGAGGTTGTTATCACTGTGAACCGATTGAAGGCCACTATTGTGAATTTGTCTGCTGCCACTTTACACGCATTTGTGTAGTATATGTCTGGATTTCTTTCATACTTCTTTAGTAAAGCCTTTGATTGCGCTTTCCTGCTTTGGTGGTGTTCCGTGCTCATATTCTTTGGGATTGGTGAAACTAGAATTTTCTCTCTTGTTTGTCTGGGTAGCGAAACTGTTTTTTCCCAGCCATACTGCGCTCTCAGGGCCACCTTTTGCAATAGGGCCTTTCCTTGTTTTGTCGAATTCAGACGTTCTGTCTGAGGCGTGACCACTGCTGTGGCATGTTCTTCATATGTGTTGTGAATACCAAGAGCCTCCAGATTTTTGGCACTTGTGTTTTTGGGAGCCCTAGCTGCCCTGATGATGGAGCTCACTTTAGACATGTTCTGCAGACTTTAGTTCTGCTGAACTACTACGTCAAACACTTGTCTTTGCTTCGTGTGTTGTCGACAAATTCGACTTCGCCCTGCCATCTGCTAGCCGCCTGGTTAGCTCAGATGGTAGAGCGGCTGCCCCGGAAAGGCGGTGGTCCCGGGTTCGAGTCCCGGACCAGGACGATTTTCTTCAACTCTGAGGCTTTTCAGGAACCCGTATGGGCTTCCTTTGTAGCAATTGCTATGAACGGGTGGATGTCTAATTTTCCCTTTATTAATTAAGAAAAAGAAATTGTATGCTGTAACTGCCTGAAATTTATTTCTAATGCACAAACTTCTGTGCATAGACAATTTGGTACAAGAAAGTGCTGGTACAGATTTCCCAGTGAAAATGCATGCATGCAGTTTTAAGCTTATTTCACAAAACTGATAAAATGAACATAATTGTGTGCACACACTGCATGCCTCCATTTAACACAGAAACAGGCTGGCTGTTTGCATTGTTCATGCTGCATAACAGTAATTTGCCGCCTTAGAAATAATGTTGCTGTGGCACAAATCGCTGTCACAACCTATATCGACACTTAGGGAATGGTTATCAAACACACCTCATGACGAAAATACAACACTCTTTGACCCGCCGAGGTTGCTATGTGTCCTTGGCGTTGTGCTTAGTATTAAGCACGAGGTCGCAGGATCAAATCCTGGCCACGGCGGCCGCATTTCGATGCGGTGGCGTGCAAGAACGCCCGCGTGCCGTGGCTGTGCACGGTAAAGAACCCCAGGAGATCAATATTAATCCGAAGTCGATCCCAACTGCATGCGGCGTGCCTCGTAATCAGATCGTGGTTCCGGCACGTAAAACGGGAGAAATTGAAAGAAACAAAACAATGTCTCTTTTTCGTGCGGCACTAGCTCCTTGAGTTTTCTTCAGCGGACCGACGGGTCTCAACACCGCAACATAAAAGGTGTGAGCATTATGTGCATTACGCAATGGGTCCGCGCCGTACTCACCACCGCAGCTGAATATATAAGGCCGCGTGAAACATGAGGCAACTGGGCAAGCGGTAATCCGAAACGCGCCGTTTCCAAAGCAGTCCACACCGTACGCGCTCCGATTTTGTGAGGACTGTGGGCGAGGTTTCACTAGCCGCTTTCATATCGTGGCGCAGTAGGGAATGCCCGAGCACGGCCGCGCGAACCACAAAAGTGTATTGTAGTACACAGATCACAAGGCGATGGCTACGCGGTGGCCGATCACCGCCGTGCTGCGCAGGGGGCAGGTATTCTTGTGAGGTTCCACATATTACACGCAACACTCTCCGACGGCCGCCGTAATTCTCTCGTAAGAACGCATATAGACACACGCGCAGAACTACGAAGCTAGAGCAAAACAGGTGCCGTCACCGGCGCCGACGACAGTGGCGCTTCGAGGGCTTTGCCTTCAGTATCACTTTTAGTTGATGGGAAAACAAACAGAAGCGACGACATTCTACGGCCGAAGCCGTCGAAGTCTTGCATGGTCGCGCTTCCGAAGTCAGGTCGTAAGGTCGACCGGTGGTTCTGGCAGCGCGACAGGACATTGTGATCAACGAGACGAACAAATCGTCTTTTATATCGCCCTAAATAAGCTGGCTTGCACTCTGGAAATGTATAAATTTGCAGAATTAAGAGAAAGAAAAGCAACCACTTGGACAATATATCTCTCCTTTCTCGTCTCCTTCTCACACATGTGTATACTAAAATAAAATAACGCATAAAATAAGAAACAGAGAACTCCGTTTACGCTAAAGGGAGGTCTCTATCTTCGAAACTCCCTCTTAATAAGGATGTAGAATTGAGGTTCTTTCTCCTTCTTTCACCCCCATTTTGCGAGGGAGCGAAATGGAGGACGCTGAACATTTCTGCACCACTGTAAGGGAGCACGGTTTTCAGGCACGTTGTCTCAAGGGAGGTGACATCCCTTAATATGCCCTTTTCGGCTCATTTGCGTTTACAGTGCAGGGTCACGTGGTGTCACTTACACTTCAGTGTCAACCAAAGATTGTAGTGGACAGAAAGGACAGCAGAGAGGTGTTCAGGACCTCGTCTGGTTTGCGCTGAAGCGTGCATAAAGCCATGCACCACCCCAGCCCATCAATCTGTCGTTGTGTACAAGTGAGGGATACAAGAGAGGCACAGGGGAGTACTGCGAACGATAGTGGAACTTCTGTTTGGCGAGCCTGGAGGGTGCGAACAGATGCGCATCGTATGCATAGCGAAGAAATACAAGACCATCCTTTTGTGTTCAAAACCATGTGGCCGACTTGCAAGTTCCTGGAAAGTGATTTTCCTCTAAGTGATGCGCTGCCACATGTCAGATACTGGTTTCCCTATTCATAATTGACCTGTGGCTGTCACCGGGAGCTGTGCAGGCTGATCCGGCTGAACAAGTTTTGAAGTGAGGGATGCTCACCGTAAAATTAATTATGTAGAACGAATGAGGAATGTAGAAGAAAGTAAACGGGTTGGGAGAGTTTTCGGATGTTTGTACAGTAAAAACGTCGATTCACTGTGGACGAAAAAAACTCGAAAGCTTACCAGGAAGTATGGGGCCTGTATGGTGAACAACACAGCAACAAAGGACATCAAGCGGAAAGAAGCTTGACTGGGCGAGTTCGTTTAACACACTTAAGAAAAAAATGAGGGGCGCTACAAAGTCGCCGACTAAAAGAACAACATGTACGACGAACAGGCGGTGTAGAAGGACAGGGCCTGTCCGTCGTACTAGTTATTTTTTATTCCGCGTCTTTGTAGCGCTCAATTCTTTTCATTAAGCGGAAAGTCAGAGACGCTGAGATAATCTCACGGGTGGCGGGAATCGAAAAGAAACCTGAGTAACTACAGTTGAAGAGGATAAACCGAAATCAGGAAAGAAACAATTTAGGAGCGCTCAAAGGGAAGCTCATTACTTTTCGAAGCGAGATCAGGTTGCCTTAGAACACGCACCTATAGACCTTTTCATCAGGCGAGGAGGATATGGCGCGCGGAGAGTCTTTCCTCCTCTCTGACTTGTGCGATCCGGCGCGGCGCTGCTTGAAAGTATTGCTGCCGCGTGCTGCGGAACGATTTCGAGGTGTTTTAAATCGTACTTTGTAAAATTTACGCCATGTCCGTTCATACGAGGTCGTCAGGGAAGCCTTTCGGTGTATCGGGAACTACAGTAGGCGCAAATGTGTCTTGGGGGTGCAAAAATGTGACGCGCTTTATCAGCCGCGGTGTACGCACATTATCAGTCGCGGTGTGTGTACGTGTTGTGAACTACTTTGCTTATACCGGTTTTAATTCAACAAAGAAAACCGGTGTCTCTGTATTACCAGCATTAAATGATAACTCAGCTCACTGTCTGATGGCTTGGCGTAGGGAGTAAAACAAAACATAAGAGCACATGCTCGTACACGGCCAACCTAAGGCAACCAGGAAACATCTTAAGCGTCAGACGCTATCAAATATTTGTGATGCACCGGCATCGTTCTCGCACATTTCAAGTCTAGTAGGCTTGAAATTACTATATGGCTACGCTATCCTTCCAGCATGAGGCCGATGGCGGTGCTCAACACAGCGATCACTGCGGTTGGTGAACCAGCACGATACATACATGAGCTGTGCGCTTCGGCATTGCTTTTTTAGCCTCTATACAGCCATAATATATGAGAGGGATCGCATAAAAAGAATGCGATGGCTATTTTTGTGGACAAAATTTCCGTAATACGTGTGAGTGCGTCGTAGAGAACGGAACGAACACAACCGAAAAAAAAATTCGGTTATCATCCTTTTTCTCGAAAAAGCAAGAGAAAACGAGTTAACGCCGCAATACAACCTTGCATAGCCACGCCGCACGACGTTTATAGATATATAACCGCTGATGCCATATGCTTGGACCATGTGGTACATAGAACAAAGATATATGTAATCCAGCGCCTACCCCTGCTTAGGACGCTCGCGCTGTTCGTAAACTGTCGCTTTGCTGGACAAACTTAGTTCAGACTGTAAGGTATGCTGCTATTTCTTGCCAAAACTATTTTATTCATGGGTGGGAACCTCATTCACCCAACCAAGTAGTCACGCAATGTAACCTGCAGCGAACAGTTTGAACGCTTGTCAAACTATAACATCACAGCTCCTATCGTAGCAGAACGGTACCCATGCTGTTACGATCGTCGCGTATGTTTCATGGCTCCTAAACCGCAGCTTAGAAATAGAGGATAATACTGCAATAAGGTCACATTAGTGAATGAAACATTCAGAAATGCACAGTTGATCTCCGAGGCTGATTGTAGGCGCAAATATGCGCGCACACATCGCACTGTGTGTTCCGTCCACCTAACGCTAGCAGAAACTCCGGCCATGACGCCTTAAACCACACCATCACGTCTCACAGAACCGTTTACCAAGTAGAAGACGCACGTAATACTAAACAAACCTCACGACCGCGAAAACAAACGCCAGAATCTACCGACGAGCGTATACCTGCTATGCAAAACTCCGCTTTCACCCAAGCCAGTATGGCGCTGCTCATAGGCGGCGCCACTGCGTTCACAATATGGCGGCGCATACGAAAAAACTGTCTATATAGTGAGATATAAGAAGGAACAAGAATCATGTGCTTGCGTCGGTAAAGCTACGGAAACTATGGAGCATGCTTTATTAGAATGCGAATATATGTGCCAAGCGGTCGATTTAAGAATCACTGGCTTCTTGGAAGCCCTTGGATTCAGCGAGAGCAGGCGGAAGGTGAACATGTCCGCAATAGAGACTATTAAGAGGCGATTAAATGATTGGTGGAAAAAAAGTATAGAAACGAGAAAAAGCGGAGGCGTACAAAACAAAGTTCACAATAGGAGTTCAGAAACATTGAATATGGAAATTTATTGTGTTTTTTTCTTTTCTTTTTTTTAAACATAGGTACAACATTAGGCAATAGAATAATAAGAGTTTGGTGGGGCAACCCACCGCCCCGTCCTAAATGGTATGCTCATAACATGCATCCATCCATTCATCCGGATTGGGTTCGGTAATACAGTCTTAAACAGTTGTCATCAGCATCTTCCATGGCGTTAGACTGTAAAGTCAAAGCTTCTGACAACGATTCCGGAAGGCCGAGCTCAAAATCAAGAGCATTCCCACAAGTTCCTCTCTTCAGTTGTGTGTTGGGCGTCTTCCATTTCTTTTACGAATTTCGTGCTGCCAAGTTGGGGGTGCGGTCTTTAGTCGAGTATGCACGGTAGTTGTTGGTGTAGATACGACAGTTCATACCATTTCTAAAAAAAAATGAATGAAAAAGGAGTCGTCCTCAATCGCACAGCTGCTGTCCTTATTCGATAAACTTACCATGTACTTGGGTTTCTATTTATTTCAACAAGCCCATGATTTGCTTCTGCTTTCTTTACTATGTCCTCTATAATCTATATTTGTGCAATATTTACTAATCACACTCAAACAAAGTACTCTCTCAAGAAGACCTGTAAGTGTAAAGAAAAATAAATATGCGGTGTGATTTCAGAATTGCAACTTACTCTTGTTAGCTTACTGAAAGAAAGCTTGGCTAAAATATATTCGCTAATCATGAAAGATTGTTTTATTCTTTGAGTATTTAAGCGTTTTGCTTTTGCGTCAAATATTTATCTCTCAAAAATAATCCACAAGCTTTGGCGACAGAGTTGGTTTTCCAATATGTGAACGACAGAGCTGAGAGGCTGCATATTTAAGGTAATAAAGCATACTTGAGAAATTGCCGTCGCTAACTGTCGCAAAGCACGTGGTGAGCAAGGGTGAAGCCACCTGGATTTTAATTGTTTAAGAAGACTGACCGTTTTTTAGGTGAGGCTCCGGTTAAGAAGAGCAAGAACGGAAACATCGGCCTAACTCTTGCTGATCACAAAACAATTAAAAAATTAAGAAAGTGATTATTCGCACCATGCGGAGATGATAACTGGCAGTGAGTCTGCTCTTCGTTTTTTTTTTTTTCTAAACAAGATCTTGTGAACAACACTGCCCCGAACGGGCATCTTTATATGACCAAGTATGCAATATAGGCTGCACTGGGCTATTTAGCGGTTCTGCCTTGCTGCTACATCGATGAAAGAAATATGGTCGGGGGGGTTACGAACAAGAACGAGCTTTTATTCGGATCAACCGACATGAGGCGGTCGTCCGACGCCAGCCTTAAAAAATCCCGACACATCCCGGCTAGCCCCTGCTGCGAGCTACGTAGCTAGTGACGTGTCAAGATCGGCTTTTGCAACTTCGCCCACGCTTGCCCCAACTTTTTTTTTTTATTGTGAGCACCGTATCGTCTCCCACCGGAGGCGATTGCTTAATTAATGAAGACTAATTTTGTAATCAGGCAGAATGCGAAAGAAATAACCTGAGTACCTCAATGCGACGGCAAGCATTACCTTGGTTCTGTGCAGCTACGTGGCGTTTGGGTATCTTTAAATCTTCGTGCATGATATTTGGGGCACCCTGTATATGAAGAGCTGAAAATAGCATGTCAGTAAAATTTTAAGAGGAAGGTATTAGCTCGGGCCTAGCTCTGATGCCGCCTAATAAAATACACGTAAAAAGGTTGAAATGCTATTCTGAGATAACCGCTGGGCCGCTTTTAACGAAAGTTCTCGAATTTGAGACTGAAAGTAATATTCTAGTCAATGCCGGAAACGGAAAATTCTTCTTTTCTAGAAATTGCCGGAAATCGATAAGTCTGAAAAAACGAACAAACCTAGAAGCACGAAGTTTACAAATCTGTAAGTATGTGCAAAGTACAAAAATCACCGTTCTATACACTGCATCTGTTAGAACACCCAAAGCGGACGATTTTACTGCATCAATTTGTATTTTACGTGAATTCGTTCCAATTAAATATTAAAACGAAATTCTGTGCATTTAGGTGCCAAAACCTTCATAACGCACACCGTAGCGGGGGTCTCCCGATTAGTTTTACCAACTGGGTGTCTGCCTGTTTTGCTTGTGTTTTCATACATGCAGACACCACGCTCGCTACCTTTTTTTTGTCAGAATGCTATACGTCATGCTGATAACTCGCTTGCATCGTTTGTGACCCGCAGGTACGGGACGCGCAGCATTCAAGATAGGAATGACCCGCAAATATGCGTGACGGTTATTTTGCTCTGGGAGAAAGGCACGTCTCGGAATGTGTAAACATTTTTTTTAACTGTGTTTAAGGCGTCTACCAAGTTGACATTTCCAAATTCCCTGAGTTTTCCAGGTTTTCCCTGAGCGCCTTTGCAAACTTCCCTGAATGAAACAGAACTTCTTCTTTATGTCAAGACGGGCTGACCCAATGTTGCCCGATGATGTCACTCTTTAGTAACATGTTAAAAAAATGACTTACTCCAGTTTGAATAGTAAGGAGTAATATTTATTTTGTTCAAAAAGAAAACAGAAGGAAGGTGTTAGTAAATGGCACAGCGAGCAATATATATTCGAAAAGAAAATGGTAAGACTCATTCCAAATCGATTCGAATGTTTTCAAATAGAAATGAAAAGGAGATGAATACATAAGTAAATACTTTCGAATACGAATGATTTCTATCAACTGATAGCAAGCTCATCGGTATGGGGCCTGAACTTTGTCACAACTAAGATTCTCTCTCAGCAGCTGGAAAGTTGCAAGCTCAGCTTTCCTTACATACTCTCAGCCCCTACACAGCACCTCAGCGTTGCGTGCCACTGCTTGAAAGAGTTCATTTTGGTTTGGATGAGGGACACCTGCACTTCGGCGTCAGCCCAAACTTTGTTTTTTTGAGCTCAAACTCCTTCAAAGAGGCGGCGGCACGCTTCCTTTCCCGTTCATTCCTTAATGCGACAGTCCTTTTTGTTCCTCGTTCCGCCGTACGATCACTCTAAGGACCATATGAGGCATCCCCTTGGCCACTTGTAGAGTTACCGTTCTATTTTTGGGACTCCCTAGTATGCAGTGAAAACGTCCTAAATATCGGACAGTCCGGAAAAAATGAATGCATCCCTTTAACTACCTTTATGGGCGCAAACTACCAAAGGCACGTCCGAAAATGCCCCGAAGGCCTGCCAGTACACTTATTAGGCATATCGGTGCTCGTACTTTGACAGTATACGGGTGCGGACGCGTGTATAATTAAGGAATACACAGTGTGTCCCGTGACAATTGCCCTTTCCCACGCTCGTTAAGCTTCACTGCAATACTTACCGTTTGCTTCAGCGCATAGCACTTTTGTATTAAGGCGAAGCTGACTTTCAAAAACGCGTTCTGCTTATTAAGTTTCTCATCCAATCGCGAGAATTAGAAAGGCGGAGTCGGTGCCATTCCTGACAGCGGCGAATTCTTTCAATTAAAAACATGGCACCGCACGGCAAGAAGCTTAACAGTGAACGTAGAAGCACCTAGGCCTGTCATTGCCGCGATGGCGGCTACGGCAGCCAGCGCGTCTGCGTATGAGAGCGCCGGTCCGAAGCTGTGAGATGATCAAAATGGCGGCGGTGGTGGCTTTGATTAATGCCGTTTCGGACCTGCAGTCACGGCAGAAAGTCCGAAATATCGGACGGCGAGGTGTTCTTGCGTCTTAAATTTCAGACGTTCTCATACATTGACGCTACGGGGCACGTGGTGGCGCAGCGAAGCCGCGCGAATTATTGGGCGCAAGTCCGAAATATCGGGCGTCTGGTAAATCGGTCGTTAACTCTACTCTGGCAACTCCTCGGCCCGACGACAAGGCGTCAATGACGATTCGTTGCGATTCCTCTGACTGGAGACACCACTGACGCGACTTGCGTTCCCTTGCAATATAATTAGAGCTAATTTTCCCTGATAGAAGCACAAATTCCCTGAGTTCTTTCCCCGAGCCTTTCCAGACTATTACCCGCCGTGGTTGCTCAGTGGCTACGGTGTTGGGCTGCTGAGCACGAGGTCGCGGGATCGAATCCCGGCCACGGCGGCCGCATTTCGATGGGGGCGAAATGCGAAAACACCCGTGGACTTTGATTTAGGTGCACGTTAAAGAACCTCAGGGGGTCGAAATTTCTGGAGTCCTCCACTACGGCTTGCCTCATAATCACAAAGTGGTTTTGGCACGTAAAACCCCATAATTTTTTTTTTATTTCCAGACTATTCAAACTCCCTGAGAATTCCCGGTTTTCCCGGTTGGTAGACACCCTGTCAGTGTTCTAATAAGTTATTGTCGTAGGCTGTGCCAATTCCTCGTCCGGTTCTCTTGTTTTTGGGTCTGTTTAATGTCGCCGCCCGTAACTTTCGACGCCCTGCACTGAAGTCGATGAACGCGTCACTACACAGCCGGTCGGTGTCACACAATGCGGCCTGCGCACGTGACACGCGAATCGCCGGCCGCTCCGCCGAGGGGCGCGACCGTAGCGCCATCCCCCGCCGCGAAGCGACGATAGCCGCACCTCGTAAGGAGAGGGGGAAAGTGGGAAGGGAGAACGCCGCGCCGTTATACGCTTCGAGCTAAAGGGCGTGGCACTCAGTGTAGCGGCTCGCTGAGCCAGGGCTAACGACCGCCAATCACAAACAACGCAAAGTTGAGTGAGAGAGGAAAAAAGAAAATATGTATACGCTTCCTGCTCAGCACAGCAGTAGCGAGGGGCAGCCGGCCGATTGCGTGCACATCTACTTACTTTCTCGTCGCTGGATACACTGTGGCGCCAGATACGGGGCAGCGAGCGAGCATGTACACGCGCGCAAGGTATTATAACGCCGCCGCTCAGCGGGGCGGCAGGTTTTCTGTAATTAGGTGGGGCCTCCTCCCTCACGCATTTAGCTGGTTGCTTCGCAGCGCGACAGAATCAGCGGTGCAGTTAGTGCAGCTGTTTGTCAACGGGAATTGAGAGTGGGCGCGGGTGGAGTACACTCTAGAGACGGCGAGCAGGAAACGGAGAGCTAGTTGACTTTCCGAGAAGGCTATATTTAAAAAAAAAATTGAGTGACTTTAAGGGGACGCAAAACGGAAAAGTGAACTGAGCTGTATGAGTAAACTACATTTCTTCAATACCGGTAAGGGGAGGGCAAGGGGGGGGAGCCACCGTTAGAGGATGATTGGTATAAATCAAGAAAGCTTCCAATTCGAAAGACGAGTGGCGCCGCCGCCGTGAAGTTCCCGAACCAGATCGACGTGACGTCATGGATTTTGGTGGCGCGCTGCGAGTCCAGTCAATTGTTTATATAGTGCGCTGTATTTCAAAGGAACCAGAGACTGAACTTAGCAGGTTTTTGAGAACCTTAATTTACTCTGCGGCAAGGGTGCAACTGCACGAAAATACTTTGAAATGTATGACGTCACACTGACGTACTCTGACTGCAGTATCGGAGCGAAATTCAAATATATGGAACTCTGGCCTTCATTTTTCTTTTCTAATAAGCGGCCTATTACCGTGATATTACCGAATATAGACTTTTGAAAAAAAAAACTAGCCTTTTAATTTCAAAGCAAGAAAAAATTATGCCTAAATAAGCCACATGAAAACAAAATAGAAAATCATGGCCCAAGTGGAGAGTACAGAAGGTTAACCAGCCAACCTGAAACGTGCGGCCCCGGTGCTTATAACTGGGTTAATCCCGACGGTTCATTAAACGACGGCTTGTTAGGCTTCCGGATTTATGAGGGTGTCCTAAAGGGCCCTAAGGGGGTTCCTTTATATAAGAAAGGGTGTAAATGTGTCTATAACGGAACCCTTAAGGGTGTCGATTATAGACACATTTACACCCTCTTTTCACTTTTAAGGGGGATAATTATTTTACAGTGTAGAGAAGCCCGCACAGCCCGCGCGCACGGTATCGTAGATCAGGTCATTCGAGCTTCAGAGCCTCGGCACAGTGAAATGGTAAAAGAAGCGGTAGCGCAGAACGTTCGCCTCAGCAAAAGGACACGCGCTCACCGCATGCTATAGCACTCGTCGCGCAAGCGTTATAATTGCAATGTCGATCGCGAGCGCTCGCGCATATACCCTTGCGCACGGTCCCCAGATGTTTTCCATTAAGTTTCGCCGACCGCCGTTTTCCTTGCTTTCGCGAAGGACAGCTTCTCTATACCTCCGCGTGACACAGGGCGTCCATATTGAAGTTCATTTTACGAAGTTCAATGAATGCGACATAAAGATTGATTGCTTGATTTTATTTATTTATTTATTTATTGAATGCCGAGTCCTCACAGTGTCCTTTCGAATAAGATCACACGCGTACACACAAGCAGCTACTGCATAAATAGATTATTTGGCAAAAGTACTTCTTTCTTTAAAGTCATCTCTCTACATAGGATGAATTGTGCACGTGTTGTGTGCCTTTCTCACGCTGTTGTGCTTTCTTTCTCCTTCTCCTTGTTTTTTTTTTTTGGCTCTGAATTCAGAGACTTCCGACCGCGCCAGCGCTCGGAAGTCTCTGAATCCCCCCCCCCCCCCTTTTTTTTTTCTTTCTGGCTACCGGACGTACTCATCAATAGACATCCGCACGCCAAGTAAGTTTCATCCTAGAGTTACTGTATATGCTACCGTAGGTAGCAGAGTTGCGCGTAGGTCCGCCCTCTTGCCTGAGAAGCAACCAAGTCTATGCGGCGAAGCCGCACTCCGTTTTTGCAGGCGACATGCCTAGCTCATCGTCGATCGACCGTGGGCGCTTTTGCATCGCTTGTGCACCGCTTTTCCGCCTAATCGCAAACAAAGCGCATCGAAACAGCTGACTGGATTAGATTGTGAAGAAAAAGGCGCTGCCTTTTTTTAGCGCGCGGCATAAGATGCAGCGCGTATATTAGTTTTTTTTTTGGATTTGCATTCACCGGCGCACTTCCTCCGCCCTAATAACGTATGGGCACTCGCGTATCTAGAATAGACTGTATGTTCTATATACGTCGATCAGATGCAGCATTCGTGAACCGTGACGGTAACGATTAGATCGCACCGAATAAACTTAAGGAATATATGGTGATGTTATTTTATAGATTCCGGAAATCCTACAAAAAGTTTCGTGCGAAAAAGTTACTTCACAAGGTAGTATAAAATTCGAAATAACATAGCGTTTTAAAAACTGGAGAAACTTTAGTAATTGAGGTAAACAATCAGATACTTTAATAACTTTCCTTCGCTTGAATACTGCTTGGCACTCAGGTTTTGTTTCAACAGTGATAGCTACGCTACTAAGAGCAGTGCAGTGCTCTTTGTAAACAGTAACAAAAAGCACCGAGCCGCAACTTCCTCTTTTTTTGGCAATAAAATCACAATGCGAATTTCAGAGAAAAACAAAAACACTAGTATATGCGCGTGCAAATATTTTGATATAGTGAGCTTTATCAAGTGGTGCTCTTTTACAAAGGGAACTGTGGTAAATATCATGAGGCCCATACTTGCTTATGTGCCATAGCTCTCAACATGTAGCCAGTCTAAAATATTACTGGTGAGTCAATGACCAACCATTGATATTTCGACTCTGGTACCCCATTAGATCTTGTGTAGGAACATATCCATCTACCAGCAAGCAATGGATATCAGCTACACCTGCAAGTGTGATTTCATTATGTGCCTTTTCACTGCAGAGATTCCAAAAGTAGCCTTCTGTGGGAGTGTAGCGAAAGTTTTTCGCACAGGATTGGCCTAGCTACATCATAGAGAATAATTCAAAACACAGTTAGGCACTTGCCGTATGTTAAATGACGACATTCATTCCTCTTGCATCCTGCTTCACATAAGCTGTAGTAGATTAAATATCTTTACTTAGTAGTAACCTCTTTCATATTCAGAAACAACCCAAGTTGTGCATAATCATGAAAATGTGAGCTGGCTTTTTTACGACACTTCTGTGAAAGCAGCGTGCTGCATCACATGCAGAAAACTGGTAATCCCAGCTAAATCTTCAGTATAACTCTACGTGCTTCCATTATTTAAAAATAATCCAGACTTGCAGTAGCTTTTAATATTCCAGCTGTGAATTTTTTAGCACAGCCCAAAAAGCATGTAGCTGTTGGTCAAGCGATTTCATCTCATACACACTTGACGCAATAGGCATTTGACTGAAAATTTGTTTGTTCAGGTGTCTTTACCTGAACATCCTTCACTAGTTTTACAAAGGAAGAAAAACAATTACTGCAGTCAGGTGTCACGAGGCAGGCCGACGAAACAAACGTGAGATGCGCTGCGCACGTTGCGTTGTTGCTACGCAGCTAGCACGCACATGGACAGCGAACGGCAAGATCGGCCGGATTGGATTTGAATTTGACTAGTGATAACTTGTGTCAATCCAGTTCGCTGCAGCGGCGGCGTCGGGAAATACAAAAATTGGCCCGAACATCTGCTTCTCCGCAATGCACGGTTGCTTGGCTACCACGTGATGACGTTCTGCCAATAGAGGCGCTAGCGGCGTGATAAAACAAACGCGCAACTCTGCTACCTGCGGTAGCACATACAGTAACTATTTCATCCTAGACGCCAGCGCTCGTTTCTCCCCTGGCGGAACACTTCACCTCCAACGGGTGTAGGTTTCCGCCGCTTACCTTCACGGTCGCCCCCGCGTTCAGTTCGCGCTGCGCGCGAAACGTCTCATGTTTGCGACGGCGCCTCTTCGGATGACCAGAAATTATTATTGCTTTGTTAACTGTCACGACAGCAATGTAAACACGAAATGGTTGATGCCACCAGTGTAATTCTGCCGATTCACAAAATAATGGTACGGAAAAAGCAGACGACATACATTGCTTACTGCGGTGCGCCGAACAAAGTAAGCAACAGGCAAACGAAGCGAGCTCGTTCATTGATTGCTCTGAGTGTATGACGGTATTTATATGTAACACACATGAATTTCATGATTACACGGTGTATAATCCTTTTATTCGTATAAAAAACCTTCATTTGTTCGACGAGCGCTTGTCCTGTCTTCCTTCTCGTGTTTAGTTTCTGTATTCGCTGCCCAAGAATGGAAACCACTTTTGTTGCATGCGCTAGCAGTGGCCGAAGTTCACGCGTGCCGAGAAATTGAATATGTGCACGATGCACTGTACATGACCGGAGTTCATTCCCGCATCACCACGGCACCAATCGATAGAGTTACTGGACGATATACGCCCGCGTCTTGGGTCGCGCCGGCATTGCTGAAGCAGAAAGGATTACTAATACTTTCAACTTCCGTCGGTGAAGCAACCCTGCTGTGCCGCTTGTGGCTGGGAGTAGCATTCACAAACTCATATTCCTTTCGTTTGGGAATGGCCGAGAGCCCGATGTGCGATTACTGTGGGTGCGAGGAGACCATCGAGCACCTATTGTGTACTTGCCCCCACTATGATGTACAACGCCTCTCTCTGCAGGAAACTTTACACCGACTAGACTTACGACCTTTCACCGAGTCAAAGATACTCGGACCGTGGCCACACCCGTCACTGGCACGAAAAGCGAATCGTGCATTACTGCAATACTTGAGGTACACCGGTTTAAGAGACTGTTTATAGTGTCCCTGTGCTTAGTGTCCCTCCCACACGTACTCTGTGCTTACTCTCTCCCTTTCTTCTTTCTATTCCTCTTTCCCCCACCCCCAGTGTAGGGTAGCAAACCGGATACTCTTCTGGTTGACCTCCCTACCTTTCCTGTCCTTGCTTTCTCTCTCTCTCAACTTCCGTCTCTTGGACACTGTTAAAAATGGCCAAACTATTTACATTGCTGCCTCTATTGTATATTGTAGGCGACGTACTAGTTAAAGTTGTGTGCGCATGTCGTACTTGTGCTATGCAGCGATATATTTTGTTTATTTCCGCACATTGTCGATGGAAGTCCGTTGTCGCCATCAGAGACAACACGGATTTGCAGCAAACATATTGTGGGAAACTGCAAAAATGACTTTAGCTCGCATGTGCCGCATCGTATGTGCCGACGATTTTTCTGGTGGCACATACGATGTCGCTTCCAATTACCTGCTTAGCGTCACTTACATGGCTAAGCAGACGCTGCCCTTTCGCCGCATTGCAGCCATGAAAATAATCGTCAAGCGTACGAATCTTCTTAAAGGCAAATAGAAGCGTGTACGCCGTCCTTCGAATAAAACGTCTACGCACGCAGGCACATGCCACGAGCGGTACGAAACGTGCCCAAACACGCGCAGCGCGAGAGGCCATCAAGGCGGTGCCAGTGCGTTCCATTGAGCGGCCGTGGCGGTGCGAACGAGAGATGGGAGAGGCGTACGTACCACCCGCTAGTGTAATTTTGCCCCGCATGCGGCGCTCTCAACGCCGGCGCAGTAAAACCCCTTAAACTTCGTAAAGTAGTGCCACGCTTTGAAGAATGCCACCTCCTCCTCGCGTGTTCTGGCCGAGGCCGACAACGCGTCGCTATTGGCCTAATAGAATCACGTGGGCCCTCGCGCCGTGCATTAGCGCCATTTTTGCTCTAGAAGCATCTACGGAGTGGCGAGGGGCGCATGTTGGCGCCGTTGCTACGCTCGAGCAGTGTAGGTGGCGCCACGGTCATGGAGGGAGCGTGAAAGAGAGGAGCAATGAGGAGGAGTGAATGCGGAGGAGGAGTGTGTCGCTACTTTACGAAGTTTAAGGGGTTTTACGGCGCAGCAGCGCCGCTCGCGGTGCCGTTCTTGTCTGTACGCATGGTGCATTCGTGGCCCGAACGCGGTCTCTAGCCGCAACAATACCTTTGCACGAGAAGACCACCTACTGGAAATCACGTGTTTCAATAACTTCACTGGGCGTCGCAACACGTGACATTCGGGTGGTCGCGCGCGGCTCGGAATGCTACAGGTCACGCAGCCATCCGCACTTTTTTGCGGCAGTTGGGGAAACAAAAGATCGCTCATTGTTTTCTGCTAATCCCGTCTTTTAACTGGCGTCGCGTAGAATAGGGGCAAGCACAGTACTCTGCCAACTACATCGCACCTCACCGCATGGGAAAAAGTTTCTCCATATCGTCGTACGAGCATGGGAACTATAGGACGAGGCGAGGGCAAGTTCTGTGTGCACTTCAAGAACGCTTCCACAGTCACATGTGAACAAAACTCAGCACCCAGGAAATTTCTTGAATCTTACTTTATGTGCAATTCTCCGGGGCAAAATAGTCTAACCTTATGGCTAGCTGGCATACAGTCATTACGTACCGTCCTCGGTGCTTTCTTTTTTTTTTTCTTTTTCTCCCAGCAGCAGCAGTTCAGTGAGCCGCCTTAGGACCGCGTTGAAGGCCTGGTTGCAGACACGTGAGCTTGAAGGAATGCGTCGTAGGCGTGGCGACTACACTGAGCCAAACAAATCCGGACAAAGAATCCGTCCGCATTTTCCCCGCTTTGTGATGTTTAGTGGCGCCACATTTGACAGACGTTGTAACCGACGTGAAACAGCTTCGTATATTTTTGCAGAGATGGCGCCACTAGCAGAAAAACGCCAGTGAGATTTATAATTTATTGGAAATCCTTTGTTTCAAGCATTCCTCAGTAAAACTCGCGAACGCTAGTAATTACAAGACGTTGTATGGCTTTACAATTGTGCAAGACTCGTTGTGAATTAACATGTACATTAAAAAGAATATCAATTTGCATGGACCTGGCCAGCAGAAAATATAGCTAAATTCACTGCTCCCTTACAGATTCCTTAATCACCATAAAACAATTTTCTATCTATTCATAGATAGAACAAATTCAAAATAAAACAAATCTATTCATAGAAACTTTGTATAACATTTTTAAAGGTGCAGCAAACTTTATTTTCTTATGTTTAACAGTTTTGCCGGAAACGCAGTGCAGCGGAGGCTAATACAGCAAAAAAGCTGTGTTTTGTTCACACTGTTTTGATTGCCGTCAGGGAGCGCTTGAGGATAGGCGGTAATACTAGGTGCCATTGGAAAGCACAGAAAGTAAGCTTTCTAATGCAAGGTAATTCACGTCCGTCCAATGAGCGCAGAAAGCACAGTGCGTCCGCAAGGAATGATTAAAATGCGGATAAGCGTGCCGCCGGAGTGGGACCGTCAAGAATTGTGTGCATAGCTGCCTCGACACTTATTTTAATTTTTTTACAATCTATTCTTATCGGCATGAAGCCACCTCAAGTACGCCGCAACATTCCGCGGAAACCATATCCTTCGTACCTTTCTGTTAATTTTCTCATGTCTTTCGTAACCCTTTACTCCCACCTAGTACAGCGTAGCCAACTGAAGATATCCTCTGGCTAAGCTTCAGTTCTCTTGGTTGGCGTTTATCTGTCTCTCCACACAATTGCCGTATTTCCCCTCGTGTCTCGACTCGGCGCTATGAGCAAGTGTGATTAACACTTCCAAGATCCTGCAACTAGTTCAGTGGAACGCAATCGAAGCCGGTGGGGGGCCTTCCCGCCCATCGAAGCTGCAACAGAGCGACGGTGGTCGAATCGTGACCATGCAGGCCACGGCACCGGCGTCCGCAGATCGTCACGCCGCTTCCTGGTACCCACACACGCCCGCTAGCTCGTCTGCTTGGAACGACCACATTTCGAGCAGACGAGAGGCAACGACCATGCCGGCGCGGATGCGCTTGGCCTGGTACGTGTGTCATCGATCCAGGTCTCCCGACTGCAGCAAGTTTACTTCGCCCTCCCCTCGCACACACTCTCTTTCATCCGTACCACAACTCCGCACGAGCTGCGGCCCATAGTGGCTTTCTTTTTTCAACCCTTCTCCCTTCCCCATTTCCCTAACGTCTCATCTGCAAACCACCCCCACCCACATAGCTTCTCCAACTCCTTTCTCTCCCCTCGTCCACGTACATCCAAACCAAATCCACACACTCTGTGACCCGCCGTGGTTTCCCCTTCCCTATCACCTCCTCCCCTCTCCGCTTCCCTAACACCACATCCCAAAAGCCACCCTCTATTCTCTTTCTACCCTATTCCAGTTCCCTCGCCACCCGATGTCCTCCCTAGCTTTTTTGGAAGTAGCGCCGGCGAGCAAGTGGTTCACTTTTCGCTTGAAGGATCATCCAGGTCCCCCAGATGCCCCCGCGGCAACCTCACCGTTCATACATTCTCACTGCTTTCTCTCATTTTTCTTTTCGTTTCTTCTCCATTGTGTCTAGTTGGTTCCTGTTCACCACCGTGCGTTGTCCCCTCACGTTCCTGTTATCTTGTATGCTCCCCGTGCATCACCACTGACCCGATCCCTTTCTACCCTTCGGTGTCTGTCAGGCAGTCATGTCCTTTTTACAATGACTTCCGGCTCGTGTATATATTTTTTTTCTTCACCCCCCTTCTAGGTTTTTCTTTACCTCTGTTGCTCCTGTCAGCGGATAATTTGTTGTTTCGCCAGCAGTACTTAAACCAGTCCCATGAATAAGGAACAACATTCACTACGACTCTCATATCCAAGTTGGCCGGTGCTTCGCGCGAGTGTGAGAATTGCGATGAAAACGGCTCTTTTGTGATTGGGCAGAATTATAGGGCCACGTCGACGGGTTTTAACACGGCCCTCTTCCCCCTCCCCATAAACGGGCGACGCCTAAACGCACCAGTCTCGCTCCAACACCCGGTATAGCCCCGGACCGAGGTTCGCAATCTAATACATTTGTCTCAGATCTCTATCTCTCTCACATCTAATAGATAATATGTGAAAGTTATGGAGCATATTTCGGCTTCAATAGGTTGCGGCCTATCAAACGTAAGCTGCTTGCCACACAGACATCGCAGGTATAATTTCTGTCTATCTTAGGCGTATTTGCGGCGTGTATTCGCCACTCGAACTTTGAAAATTATAATTTCTCAAGTTCAGCAAATAAAGGACTCCCACGATAGTAGCGTTGCAGACAAAACTTCTCGGCCCGAAATTGCCTACTGGTCATCAAATCAAGTCAAAGTGGTGATTTGGGCGAGTTGACGTCATGCGTTGGGATTTTTCTCTCTCTTTTTTTGCGCTAGAAGACGCGCTCATTGAAAGTAGGGTAAAGCCAGCTGTTAGCGCACCCGATGACCAAATAGATGTCGCGGCAGAGACATGGGTTGCGAACCCAGCCGTGGTGACGGCTATGGTCGACGTTTTCTGTTTAACGGCCCAATAGCGACGGTGAAGCTGGGGGACAATCAGACCGCCTGACGACGACGGCGATGACGTCATCTTCAGCGTAACGGGACGGACGGACGGACGGACGGACGGACGGACGGACGGACGGACGGACGGACGGACGCACAAAGCAAAATCCAGTTACGAGCACGTAAGGGGTGTCGCGAGAAAATATGGTAGGAGATTGCAGCTGGGAAACATGCCGAGAGGGTGTCTTGCGAAAGGCAAACTATGGAACACAGTGAAATAAAAACTGTAGACACCGACCACAAAAGATATGGTAACGTTAGCTACGGTAATCGTTTAGCGAGGTTAACAATTCTGAACATTTTGTTTCGTTGGGGCACGCCACTAGGATCAGGCACGTGTGACTGCAGAAGAGAACAATCGACAAATGCGCCTTCGTATTCGAATCATGCACGGACACTTTTAATCGAAACGGTGGAAATGTGCCACCAGTGTAGCCAGGTGTTTTATTGCCTTTAGTGTCATTCGTGAACAAGGCTCTCGCGTGGGAGCCGGAAGGTTAACCTTACTAAATAATTCCTAATCAGTGTCTAGTTTTATTTCTCCACATATACCCCCACGTAGACATATTTATAAATGTACAAGCGTTCACTTAAGAAGGAAGTTGACTGATTCGTTCACAGGAACAACAGATACGCAGCCCAGCGCGAGTCTTTGTTCCTAAAACTCGGCCCCACCGAGAATTTGACCACGCTCAACCTCAAACCTAGACGTCAAAATTAGTTGGGAATTGTTCACTTCACTGACAGAATTTTCAGCAGTCGCCAACATCACAGTGATCGCAGCTCACTTTGTGCGGCTGTCGCATTGAGGTTGAGGTCGACCTCGTGAGGTCAGAACCACGCGGATATATCCATTAACATTCTTGTCACCGTCGAACCATCTCCCCACCGACACCAAAGTATATACACACAAAAAGAGGAGAGGAATGTAGGTGTGCCTTCTGTACTGTCAAAAGTACAAAATTTTGTATTTATGTTTCACCATGTTCCCGTAGCTAACCCTAGTGCTGTGGCATGAACCTTTCCTCGTGGTTTTCTCCCCAAATCGTCTTTTCTTTTGTGTTTTCCTTGCAGGCCTTATTTCCGCATGCTTTCCTGCGCCCTGATTTTCAGGCAGCCCGTGACGATCCCCAACTTCATCCCGCAAAATACCTCTCACGTTATTCCCCTCTCCCCCATCTCTTTCCTTCTCTCATGCCAACTCGCCGTGCTTTCTACAATCAGCACATTCTGTCGCGCGCGTTTGCGATCCGGGTCACCAAATTGGGGTCGCGCGCCAGAAATAAAAGCATGCGTTCCACACACGCTGACCCAAGCGCGTCGGACGCATCACCACGCTCACCTAGACTAGCCTGAGCCCACTGCTGATGCGACAGCCTCCGCGACAGAGATGCACTTCACCGCACGACCGCCTTTCTATATGCAAATGAGGCCCACAGCGCAGTTAACGAAAGAACAACGTGTCAGTGGGTCACGGGATCAAGGAAGGAGGCTCCAGACGCGCTGAAAGTTCGGCAAGCTGGATCCCCGCTCCCGCCTATTTGATTATTTGATCATCATCATCATCATCATCATCATCATGATCATGATCATCAATATCATCATCATCAGCCTTTATTTTTATATATATACAGACACTGCCGGAGGAAGGCCTCCCGAGCGATCTACAATATTGCTCCTTGTCTTGCGCTAGCCGATTTCAAGCTGTGCCCGCGAATTTCCTCATTTCATCCCACCACCTATAACGCTCTAACGTTCCATAGACGGCGCTTCCCTTTCCTTTGCACCTACCCTGCAACTTCAATAGACCGTGTTCACGCATTGCATTTCATCGCGCGTATTTATTAATCATACGTACACTGTTCTTTGTCTCTGCTCGATTATTCGTGATTGCACTAATTATTGGCCCGGGGACCGAATTACACCGTCAGATATGTGTCACCCAGCGTTTCGTGGTTTAGCAAGTTGGCTATAGCTCCTTTCAATCTCTATGTGGGTCAGGGCCTTGACATTGTTTCCGTTTCGTTCTGATATCGTATGTCCGTGAGACGTAGCCATAAACCAAACCTTCTGCGGTGAAACTGAGTTATCTGACGTTGCACTGAAATGTGCCAAGCAAATCACGACCGCGAGGTCGACAGATGAAGCGTCCCTCCGCATAAATACAGAAATGAATAAATGAACATAGCTCACACTTCAAAATCCAACGTCCTTCTGTCTTTTTCATAAAAAAAAAAAAATAGAACCAGAGTATAGTCAGACATCGAGGTGGGGGCCTAAAGATACATAAGGGACAAGTTTTACACGTACGTGCTCCGACGAATGTTGCCACACCCCCTGTTAATGCTCAACATGTCGTGCTATAGCGGGCCGAGATCACCATACGTTTGAACGATTAGAGAGAAGCATAACACGTAGCAAATGGAAAGTCGGTATTCACTGACACTCTTCCTATACCAATTCACAGCATATTTCTTTTTTTCCTTTTATGCGTTCGCATTCTGAATGGTTCAAACTTGGAGACGGCCCAAATACAAAAAAGGGAGGTCAGTAGAATAATATTTTAAAAAAGAAAAAAAAAGATAGAAGGAAATGGAGAAAAGGGGGCGGATAATGGAAATCTAGAACAGGTAAAGTGCATGTTTGCATATTACTAGAACTTTTTTTTTTCTTGCGATCTCAAGCGCGAGTAATAGACCGATTAAAATAAAGTGCGCCTCCCCTCAATTCCCGTGGACCCCTTCCGGCGTTGGGACACGGAGTTGGCTAAAAGAATAAACGCCTTTTTTTTCTTTTTTTTTTGCAGGCCGCTTGACAGAATGAGTGCGCAGCGCGGATGACCGACAAGCTGGAGCGCCGTACAGCTTTTGTGGGGCTTCGCGAAGCCATTACGACATTGAGGTTGTTAAGGACATGGAACATGTCCTGCTGTCCGGTGCGGCCAGGTGTGACGGTACCGCGGTTTAGCAGGGACCGCATGCGAGCGCGCGCAGCTTAAAGCGGCAGGCTGATTTCTTCTTTTATTTGTTATTTTTGTCAGAGCCACCGGTTCGTAGTTCTAGCCCTTAACGTGAATTTTCTTTATTGTTGGCTCAGTGTGCAGCGAGTTGCACTGAACAAAAAAACTAAGTTTGCGCTCTTCGTGCTCCAAATGAGCCCAGAATTAATTGCGTGTAACACGGCTTTCGGGATCGGCACGTACATTGGATGCAGCTCTGTAGGATTAGAAACATGCCACGGCACTAAAGCGCTTGCGTTTTTCACAGCCGCATTAAAGAGCGAGTTCATTTGGCTCTTTCACGACTAATTTTGTGTAGCAAGGACTTGGTGCGTAGCCAATACCAAGGCTGAGTAGTCTTCAGGCGCCTAAGACACCATTAGGTATTCTTGTTAGCCTTTAATCTTGAAACTCTTATACGTCTATGTGTTCGAATAGAGACCGAACTGAACATTTCGAAGTGGCTCTCACGAAAAAGTAAAGGCCGCTAGGGCAGACGATGATATGGGTTCAAAGTATAAGGAACATACCGCCCTATTTCGTGACGTGGAACCGCATAATATATTGTCTTTCTCCGCGCAGTTCACTCAGTTATTGGAACCATAGACCAATTAGCCATAAACTCGATGTAGGCCATGCTAGGGCCCAAGTAAGACTATAAGCGAGGCCAATCCTAGGCCAATGTTGTCCGACGTAGAACCAATGCGGCCCTAAATTCGGACTACATTGGTACGAGCTTGTAGTCCAAGCGAACGTTCTACGCTGGGCTAGTTGGTTTAGGTTGCAACATGGCCAACAACAAATTCGTCGGGACAAGTTATTCGGACAGGATATAGAAATGCTCTGTAATGTATCCTGGAGAGGCGTGCCCTGTGGCACTTATACCATGATGCTCCTAGAAGTGAAATGATACGCGCAGTGCACTAATGCAGGTTCGGACAGGATATAAATAGTAATGCTCTGTAATGTATCTTGGAGAGGCGTGCCCTGTGGCACTCACCATGATGCTCCTAGAAGTGAAATGATACGCGCAGTGCACTAATGCGCAACGTATGCAAAATACACCACAACTCTTAACTTGCAAATTGTTTAGGTTATGACATTTAAAAATAAGAGTATGTTTAAGTAAAGTCAAATTCGCCTTGGTTTCGCCGGACCCACCGGCAGCTTCAGTCCATGGATCGTGCACGTGTCGTAGCAGAAGGCGTGAGAGTATTTCACGTATATGTTAAGTGCGTATACGTTAGGTTTGTTTACGCCATGATGTGAATAGCCCGCAAGACCTGTCTTGCTATCTGTCCTGTCCGCGTCACTTGTTCCATCATTTGAGCTGTTCCCAACGTTGGTCCGAGGTCGGCGCACGTTGGCAAAGCACCGTGTCTGCATTGACGCTCATTTTCTGTGCTTTAGGGGTCCGTTGTTTTCTCACGCGCATTGGTCTTCCCGCGCTGAGCGCATTGTTTGCTGATGGGCCAAGCCGGAGATAACTCCAGACGGAACATTAAAACGAAAAGAAAAAAAGTGCAAGCATTTTACAGGCCCGCGTAAGTTTATTTTGATCTGCTCGTGTACGTATTGTCACGAATCGTTACATTACCCGCTGCGGTGGCGCTTTGCCTGTATCGTAGATTTTACTAAATGAACCAGTTTTGTGACAAAGAGAGAAAAGGTTTTATTGAGAAAGAAAGCCACTAATTTACCTAAATGTGTGGCTCTATGCATACCGAGAAAAGTAGGTAAGGGGAAAGGCGCTGATTAAGAGTGGCTCACTACGGAAGATTAAGACGCGAAGCTCCATAGTGATTGGCTCATTAACGTTGGTCCGTTAATTGTTGGACCCCGTCCTCTAACCACACCACCAACTTAAGCCGGTACTTTTCACGGAATGGATCGAGTACACCGCACCCACACAAGAGGCGATGAACACTTTGATGAACGCTTCGATGAACACTTCGATTTATCACCCTTGCGCGTGCATAAACTTTCGAGCGCAGATGTGGTTGCGAGCGGTCGGAGTCATCGCGTTGCAGTCGCCATGCACTGCCATATAAGGCGGTGATATTCAATGAGAGCTGGAGATGTTAGCCTATAGCGAAATTTAAAACAAATCATGGGGTTTTACATGCCAAAGCTACTTTATGATTATGAGGCACGCCGTAGTGGAGGACTCCGGAAATTTCGTCCACCTGGGTTTCTTTAACGTGCACCTAAATCTAAGCACACGGGTGTTTTCGCATTTCGCCCCCATCGAAATGCGGCCGCCGTGGCCGGGATTCGATCCCGCGACCTCGTGCTCAGCAGCCTAACACCATAGCCACTCGCGAAACTCTGGTTTTACGGTGTACGTTAACCGAATATGCAATAACGACGACGCACCTTAAAGCAATTTCACGCTTTTTAAATCTTGGACTGCAGGAAGACAGCAGCCACACGCCGGCTTGACTAACCGATTGAATTTAACGCCTCGGAAGTCTGGCGTTAGGAGTAACTCCGTAGTGGAGAGCCCATCGAGGGTAATTCTGGCCGCCTGGGGTACTTCGACGTGCGCGCAAATCTAGGGAGCTTTCCCATTTGGCCCTTCGAAATGCAGCCACACTGTAAAATGATTTACACCCTAAAAAGTGAAAAGGGGTGTAAATTTGTCTATAACTTACACCCTAAGGGTGTTATCTATATGACAGACACCCTAAGGGTGTGAGTTATAGACACATTTACACCCTTTTCACCTTTTAGGGTTTAAATTATTGTACAGTGCAGTCGCGGCAGGGAAACGAACCCACAACCTCGATCATCCGCAGCAGAACGTCGTAGTCGTCGAAGCTACATGCGGTGTGGAAAAGCAGAAGGTCGATAAGTGCGGCGGAAACTCGTCGGACATGTCAACTTGGAAGGGTCGACACCGCGGGCACAAACTCGCGACGCGCGCCCGACAGCTCCTGCGCCTCACGTGACAGCTGCATGGCGGGCTCGTCAGGAGTGGGTGGGGCCAGGATGTGACGACAGACGAACGAGCCAGCACGCGTTTCTAGCTCTGGTCTCGCCAACGAGACCTCCTCACCTGAGCGGCTGTCGGGTGCCGACGCACCGCCATCGTGCTCTGCGAGGCCCGACAAGTCTGGCAGGTCTCTAAATAAAAAGCAAAGTGACTGGGGTTCAACGTGGCTTGAACCTAGTTTTGCAGAAGGGTTGAAATCCGGGCCAGTTGGTGCTTAGTTGAACGAAAAGATCAGTCACAAAAGACAAGAAGAGAGGTTATACGAGTACTTATGCGAGCGAAAGCCCTGCTAAGCACGGTTAGACACGGTTCTTCACTGCTTCTGCACGGCGAGCTATATCGGCAGGGTGCTCAGGCTAAGCCTCGCGCCTGCGGCGAAGAGTTGACGCGCTCGCGCCGACGCGTGCTTCATCCATGGCGAGACTTGCCTGCGAACCCCCTTTTGATTGCGGCCTAAGTCCACTCCAAAACGAAGCTGCATGTCCAGGCCATTTCTCATATGCTCACGGTCTTGCGTAGCTGATTGCATTTCCCATTCCTTAAGGGTCCCTGAAGTCAGGCGTCCTGCTGTTGTGCACTGGGCTGCGCTTTCGGTTCCGGAATGGAAATGCACTCGTACATTTAAATTTAATGTGCATGTTAATTGAGGAAATGCAGGTGGTCGAAATTAACCCGCAGGTCTCTAATATTGTGTACCTGAAGTAGTCCGTGCGTGGCTTTTGGGCGTTAAGCTCCTCCATAATTACCCAATAAAAAAATTCACCGCTCAAGCATTCCGTACAGATGGTTAACCAGCCAACCTGAAACGTGCGGCCCCGGTGTTTATCACTCGGTTAAACCCGACGGTTCATTAAACGACGGCTTGATAGGCTGCCGGATCCTCGGTACGCAGTTGCTCCTCGTGCCCGGCTGCACTAGTCTGCTCTTGTGCCCGGGCTGCAGCATCGGCATGGCGTAGACGAGCTCGTTCCCGGTTCTGTTCGCCGCGTTGCTGATCGAAAGCTGCCTGCTCCTAAGGGGTACGTATCGCGCGTGGCCTACCCATTTCGCAGCTGAAGAGAAACTGCTGCGCGCGCGCTCGGCTGCGACGTACAGCAACGACGTCACTACTGGCGCAGCTAATCCAACACCAGCTAGTAGCACAAGGCCTTTTCCCTCCGATCCATGACGTCATGTTACCTGGCCCGACTGCCACAAAATCTAATGGGGATGTTTCCGAGTAGGCAACAGTGATTTTGACATCACCGCTTTCATCACGCCAGCCTTGTCCACGGAAATGTAGGGTCAGGTAGCGTGATGTCATAGATTGGGGTAAACAGGCCTTGTGCTATCTAGGTGGTGTTGGCTAATCACGCTCCTCTCTCTCTCTCTCTATCTTTTTTTTTTTCCACACGCGCATGGGGTTGCGCTGGATGAGTTTTCGGCGTACAGGCGACCGATAGACAGACGGACGAATCGGCTAGCGACATGCAGCTTCGGTGTAATACCCACATCCCCCCTATCTAATTATCCTATATGAATAAAAACTGACAACCACTCCATTCTGTGAAGATGGAATGGCAGCGAAATCACTTTGCTTCTCTTTTTAGAGCTTTTACTGTTGTCAGATTTCGTTGCCATTACATCTTGACAGGGTGTAATGGTCGTCCTTCGAAGTGCCTGATCATGGCAGTTGATGTGTTTGGATGGATGGTTTAGTAAAGACAGTGTTTGATGTTCGATCGAGACTTTTATTTTGTCAGGGTAGCCAGGATTGCTTTCTGAACACTGTCATATGCACTCAGTGGTTCGACTGCCACCTTAGACAGGTTCTTGGCTTGAATCAAATCAATGCACATCCGGTGATGCGTGGTGGGTACGTAATTTTTTTCCGTTGGTAGGATTACTACGGCGCGGGCACGTGCACGCCACCCGGCATGGTTGCGCGCCGAAGGCGAGGAATGTAAACAAGGAGAATCTGCCCGTGACAAGTAACGCCAAACTTCGGGCGTCACTGAGCTTAGCTGAAAGTGACGTCAGGGCCTCTGCTTGATTGTTCCTTCCACCATGCTGATAACAGGGATATGTGAGCGTGATATATAGCGATTATACGCCAGCATTGGTGGGAAGTGGGCGGCAAGTGCCGCTATAGCTGTAAGAAAGCAACATTTTGTTTATCAAGTTCTTGTGGTTCATGCTTTCTGAAGTGTTGAATTGTTTCTGCGATAATAGGTGGTGTCCAAATCTACGCCCGGGCGACGGCTCCCTTCAAGTGACAGAATTTAATCTCGAAGGATACGCTTTTGCTGGTTGCACGACCCAGTTTTCTTGTTTGTTTTTTAACCAAACCAGGCTAATTAAGTGGCAGGATATGCCAGTATAGCTGCAAAATGTCTAGCGACGTAGAGCATGCAGGGCCCTCTATAGCCAGTAGTTCCTACTATTGCGGTGCTGGCACCCATTCACGGCACACTCACTTAGTCGATGTCATTTTTTGTGTCTCACCGAGACCACAGAACTGGGAGGTACTCGCAAACTCGCGCGCGCACATCTAGCACAATATTGGTACGGAATAGTATTACCAATGACGAAGAGGTGAGCAGTAAGAAGACGACGACGACGATTGGAGGCTAGCGCGGGCTGTTGCCTCTTGGCCAAGTGCGGCGTATTACGCTTTAAATATACTTGTATATAGCTTTTCATCTGCGTCTTCTTACGTAACATATCTGGTGGAGGTGCGGGGGTATTACATTGTAAATATACTTGTATATAGCTTTTCATCTGCGTCTTCTTCACTCATGCATGCACCGCCAAGCTTTGAGGGACGCGACGGCTCTGCCTTGTCATACCGGTCGTTCACGTGAACCCGACAGGAGCGGGTCGAGTCGGCTCGACGGGTTGGAATCGGCCTGTCGAGTTCACGTAAATGTTAGCCGGTCGGGCCGAACCAGCGTCTGGTCACGCTGAGTCAGCCCGACCAGTTTGCAGCGCGATCGTAAACGTCGTATGGTCGGCGCCTGCCAGCGCTGGCACTGTTGCCCGGCAGCACTGTGACGTCAGCCAGCGCTTTAGGCGCCGGCAGTATCAGTACAGTGCAAAAAGACGTCAGTACAGGTCAAAAAGAAGCATTGTGCCGTGCAACATCACGGTAACGATGCATAACCAAGAAACAGAGCCGTTCACTCAGCTTGCGGCAACCGGAAGTTCCGTTTGAACGCGTTGACAGAAAGGCCAAGGTTCTGCGCACGCGCAGACCACCTGCGCATGCGCAGTACTGTGGCCCCAAGCGCCGAGGGAGCCCCAAAAGCTTTCGGAGCCCTAAAAACTATCTGATGTCGCGGTTCGACGATGCGCACCGGCGTTCTGCAGAAACCGCGTAGAAGTGAGCTCGCGTAAACGCGGTCACGCCGGTCAGACCGATTTCCGACACGACCCGTTTGCGACGGGTTCATGCAAATGTATAGCCGTAGAGTTAACACGACCAACTCTACGTGCCTACTGCAAGCTGGCTCTGCCGCTCAACTCGTTAACACGAAGACAGCGCCGCCCGCTGTACAGAGTGGAATTTCTTCATACTTACTAATACGCATGGAATAAAACGAAGAGGCCTATTATTATTAAAAATGCAGTCTTCAAGGAATAAGTAGGCGGTATACTTGATAACATCCGACATACATATACAGTAATCTCATGTTACCATATATATATATATATATATATATATATATATATATATATATATATCCGAAGTACCAAGGCTACACCGCCAGTTCGCGCCACTATAAACAGTTTTTTTTTCTTTTTTTTGCGAATACCAATTTCTACTTCAATCGCAAACAGCATGCTAGACTGCGTCACTGCTATAATCATGGTCTTTTAATTTCTGTACCAGCATCTCACAACCCGTTCCGGCCGGTTGTCAGTCTATTGATTGCGTAAGAGGTCCGTATGTAGCTGTCGTTCCGGCACTTTCTGAATTGGTGAGGCGTCCTTTCCTCTCTTATAGATATGCATTTTTTTTTGTAAAACGAGCGTCTTCCAAAACGCGTGATAGCATCTCAGACTTGTTGTCTTTTCTTTTTCTTTTTTTTGACGCAGTTATAACGCTATACGCGGCATGCAGCCGCTACTACCTGCAGCACTCACAATATCGCTCCGCATAAGTTACACTAAGGGAGCGGAAGATATTTGCAAAAAATTACTGCAGAAACACTCTCCTGACAGTCGCCACATAGCGCGTACGCATTTCTTTCCAGTCGCTCATCTTGGAGACATAGGACTCCGGCGCATCCGGACGCGTTAGGTCGGATATAGTGATGGCGACCTTTGCTCGGTCTCCTCTTTTTTGTTAATCAATCTTAATGACTCAATTATCGAATTCTTAACCAATAAATTCAAGAAAGCTTAATTATGATTTCGTCTTATTAGTTACCTTTACTTATTCCTGGTTAGGCTTAATTAGGCGTTACAAATATGTACCGCTTATTCGCTGGAACTTATGCGGATACCCGATTGTGCACGCTCTGCCCAACACTCACAGCCTCCGCAGTCGCACGCGTTGTGGCCATCAATGCGGGAGTACTCCGGAAATCCCGTGGTGGTGAGAAGCGCCGACGGACTCTTCCAATACAGGGACTCCAGCATGACGGATCCCTGCAGCTTCCCGTCGCAGAACCACCCAGAGCCAGCGTCACCTTGGATGCAGGAAGCCACGGGCACGGCGGCCGTGCTGATCTCAAACTTAGTCTTTCTTTTCGATTCGTTCCGGTCACCTACGCTAATCTTCGTCCACTCGTTTGTCTCCAGCGTGAAGGACAATGCGATGGCAGTGACTCGGCTATAGAGCGCTCAAAGGCCGCACGGCGAGTAAGGAAGACAGTACACTGTTTATTTGCGGGCTTGTCCAGTTATAACTGTCCACAAGGCCTCGCCCACCGACCACCGTTTGGAAAAGCGAAGGAAGCGGAGGCCTAGAAGTAGCGTGGCACAGGGATCAAGAAACGCGCATGGAAGTCTTGAATGGCAGTTTACCAGTAGAGTTCGGCGTAACGCCGTTTGGTATCTCAGAGTTAAAGATCGTCACCTCGCGTTTGCAGCCGTTGTAATGTCCGTCAGGTTTCCCATTTCTACTAGAAAATAAACTGCTTCAATAAAGATAATTTCAAAAATATCGCCATTCACCACGAGGGCGCTCAAATGAAGATATTAGCGAATGCTTATTAACTCCACGAGCCCGCCATGGGTCAAAGTGCTTGTCAAACTGATTTTGGGCCGACGAATGACAGCTACAGGAGTATGATGACGTGAAGCCACTGTGGACTACGACCGGAGGCTCAAAACGGACGCGAAGGAACTTGCGAATTTTGGCCACACATTTCTGCGTCGCCCGACTCCTGAACTTCGGCGCATATTGTGCGCCACGGCTTCTCGGTGGGGTGGGGACACAATCGCTCCGAAAGGGCCCGCAGAACTTAGGCTACAGTGCTCGAACGTGGACAGCGTCGGTGATGAGATGCGCTCCATGGACCACAATTTCTAGGCGGATCACTCCTTGAAATTCTCTCGAAATATTCTAGCTTTTCTTCGTGCTGCCGCTTCTCTACTCTTGAAGCACTTCGGGGTCGTCCAGTACTTCTTCAAGCATCATTTTTCGTGCTCGACCTTCACTTCCAACCTCACAGCCGAGCCGCTTCGGGATGCGTTCCAGGTGTGTGGTCTTCCGGTAAACGCGACGTTTTTGGTCATTCCACACTGTTCGGACCTCCTCAATTCTGTGTCGTCACTTGTGACGTTGCGGCCGAATGACTTCCTGACAAGTTTCAAGCCGCTTGCTCCCGCCAGTCCCAATCAGCTTCGTGGTCGTTAAACACTCTTCAAGCTAATCCGTGCTGTGTCTTGGCGGCTCACCTTGTAGTCGAATCACTTACCGGAACTTTCCAGGTCCGCGGGCCCCCGGTAGACGCGTCAAGGTTCGTGGTCATTCAACACTCTCGAAGGCCTAACAAATACTGGGTCTTCTGGCTTTGTGGTAGAAGGACTTTCCGAAGATTCCTAAATGAACAGCATCACGATACTCGAGTAGTGTCTCCACGTAAACGGCCTGCACTGGCTATCCCCGTCCGAGTCGAATCTCGTGGAGCGCTCGGGCAGTTCTCCGAACCTTGCGAACCAGTTCCCGGTGCAACGAAGTTCAGAAACCCGCACAATCATAGTATACACTGGCCATTCTCAGTACGCGCACTTGCGGAGGAAGACATGGGAACCACCGAAACGGGGCCGCGCGCGACCGGGCGCCATCTCCGTTTCATCCGGGCCGCGGTCCGCGCGACAAAAACCGTCGAAGCGGCGACACCCGGAAAAACAAAAAACCTCACCCCGGGGCCCCGTAGCGACCTCCGACGTCCGACTCGATCTCCACCCACTACCGAAGGTCTTTGTCGCACCTCGCCCTCCCAATCAGGCATGACCGCCTGGGACCCAGGCTTCGGACGGACACTCCTCCTCTGTGTCGCCGTGTATGTGTGTATATGGTGTGTGTGTATGTGTGCGCGGCCATGTGTGTGCGTGTGTGTGCGGCCATTTTGTGTCTTCATTCGTTTCCCGTTCCCGTTTAAGCTTTTCTTTCATACCACGTCGTTAACCTGCCCCTCCCCCCACCCCTCTTTTCTTCGCTGTCTTACCGTAACTCCTGCCAGGTGGGACAACCCTGTCGAACTCGCACGCCCACGCACGTACACACACGGACAGACGCACCGACTCCACCGCAAGCGTGCGTGTGTGCGCTTGTCACCATTTTGCTTCGTCCTCCCCATTTGTGCTTTGTCTTTCACGGCGTGAACGCCTCGTTTATCCGTTCCCTTCGCCTATCGTCCCGTCCACACCAACTTCGGCGAGGTGCTGCAACCCTTCTGTACAAACACGCACACGAACACGCACACGAACACGCACACACATACACACACACACAGGCGGACACACAGACAGACAGAAAGAGAGAGGTACGATGGGAAAATGGGCGACGGTAGGGATCCATACTTTATTTCCATAACTGATTAATAAAAAAGCGTCGTTCCGCCGTAAGTGGGCGGGGGCCCGCTGGACGCCCTTTCAAGGCCGCCGCACCGCAGCTCTCCGACTGACCCTCGCCGCGTTCCTGCCCCGGGCACGCGACCCTGGAGCGCGCGCCTCAACCGCTGCTCCGCCAGTCAGCTGTCGATGGGGAGGGCGCTCCCGCAATAAGAAAACAAAACAAAAACAAAGAAAAAAAACAAAGCCGGGAACGCTCGTAATGGCTCGGCGTGGACGTAAGAGCGCCACCCCTATATCTCGGCGCGGCCTTCGGCCATCCGATGGCTACGCTGCTATGCGGTAACACTTTGCGCAAGAAGTATATAGCCCCCGCGTAATCCGCTTAGTCCGCTACACAGACAACCGGAGTAGTTTGTTTGTCTCTGCGATGGTATGCTAATAAACGTTCTAAATCTGCTCTTGACGCGTGCCGGTATGGGCAGGCGTCGATGTCGAATCGATCGTGGAGGCTTGTTATTATTTCAATTAATGTCGACTGTCACGACGTGTTCCAGGACGGTTTCTGAAGGCTGCGCTCGGGCACTGAACTCGTCTCCACACATAAACGTAAAGCTGAACGAATGACGTGAGACGTGCTGTATAGGACCGCGCAGCCAGCGGAGAAGCGAAATATGATAGCCGTAACGTCTAAAAGAAAGTAAAAAAAATGCAGTATGGTTTAGTCACTGAATGTGGGCAGCTGATATTGCCGTCAAGATTAAAATGAAGAAGCGGGTTTGTTCATGTCATGCAATGCATGCCGCTTATTATATACCGGTAGCCTATTGCAGTCAGTGCCAATTGAAGCCAAGCGCAGTCGCTGGCAGCTGAGAATAAGGGTTACATGAAATTACACATGTGGGTGCTGTGCCCCACATGTATATATATGTGTGTGCTATATATGTGGGTGCTATATGTGGGTGCTATGCCCCATCTGCGATATTTGGTTGTCTTCTCGTCGACTTTATTTCCCCTTTTTTCTTATTAATTGTACATTTCAATGGAGCAGCTAGAACGGTTCATTTTTCCCCTGAAGCTTTCTCCCATTTCTTTGTCAGCTGGCTTCATGTCGTTGAAACAACCCGGAAATCAAGCCTTTCGGTTACTCTTACCATTTTATTCTTGTTCTTCAACGTGGTAGTGCGATGTGATTACGACCTTGGAAGGACACTGAGATGGTGTGGGATTATTCGAGACGTGGAAAAGTGGAGATAAATATTCGATACCTTCGTCCTGCAGTTGTATGAAAATCAAATTATTATTATTATTATTATTATTATTATTATTATTATTATTATTATTATTATTATTATTATTTCCGCTACTGCCAGAACTATCACGAATAGTAGGGAAGTTTGCGTTCGAATGCATGACCTCATTTCTGCAGAAGTTTTCGGTTATGTCAGATCGCTCTCGAGTTAAATTAAAATTAAATTATGGGGTTTTACGTGCCAAAACCACTTTCTGATTATGAGCACGCCGTAGTGGAGGACTCCGGAAATTTCGACCACCTGGGGTTTCTTTAACGTGGACCTAAGTCTAAGTACACGGGTGTCTTCGCATTTCGCCTCCATCGAAATGCGGCCGCCGTGGCCGGGATTCGATCCCGCGACCTCGTGCTCAGCAGCCCAACACCACGCCCTCGAGTTGTTGCCTTGGACAATACTAAAACACCAGTCCGCCGCAAGCTTCAATTGGCGTTTTGCAAGAGTAAATTTTGTAACGTTTTTTTTTAATGTATCTACGAACTTTTTCACTTCATCTGTATCCTAATGTATATATCTTTCTTTTTTCGATACGCAGATGACCCGGTGTGACCCGCCGCGGTTGCGAATTGATAATGACCTTTCCTGGCACAACCATTTGACATACATCTGTACTAGACTCAGGAGTGCTGCGTGCTTACTGTATAATATAAAATCTTTTTTTTTCGATGTCGCTTAAAAGAACGGCCATGCACTCGCTTGCGCACTGTCTTGAGGTACGGCATAATCGTGTTTGCATTTCCTTCTCTTCGTTGACAGTGCAGGATCGATGCCATTTTAAAGAGTAATCTGAAAAGCATCGCTTACAATTTTTGCCGTGGCGAACAGCGCAGATCTGTTTTCGTGCCTTTGCTTGCGTTCCTTTAATTCACAGTTTGTGCGAACAGTCGACTCGCGCCACTTTTGGAACTTGCATTTAAGACAGGCCTACACTGCGCCTCCATCACTCCGAAAAGTTCCTCGTTCTATTGTGCCCCGTTTAGCTACAAGTTGTGGAAAAGTTAGAAGGCGTGTTTACGTTTTTCAAGTTGTCATTGAACTCAGGGGCAATATACTCACTGGGGCCTCAAAGCGCACCCTACGGAATATGTTAGATCACCTTTGACTCGTGTAATGTCGTCTTTTTATTTTCGACTGTTACCTCATTTCTCGGTTATATTATCACGTAGTTCTGTTTCTATCTCGTTCACTAGGCCTAATCCTCTTCAATGTCTTCTACAATTTTTGCTGTAGCCGATGTTGGGGGGTCCTGTCGCGCAAGCTTTTCTGTGGCTTTGACAGACCTTATATTTCAATGTACAAACTCAAGATGGAAAAAAAATATTATTATTATTATTATTATTATTATTTGTATTACCTATTCTGCCTGTATTCACATATTTCGGAGTTCGTTCCATCCGTTCCGTACATATGTAGACAATCATGTTGCATGATTAGCTGCACCTTTACGCCCGCCCCGTCACCTTTCTTTTTTTCCTATTCGTTTCTCTGTCTCAAATTGATTTGTCTACTATCTTCGTACTTTCTGCACAGTGTCCCACGTAGTATTTGCTAAGGGCACCGTAACAAATGACTCCATACCTGTTCCTAGGCACTATATGTAATAAACATTTTATTTATTTATTTATTTATTTATTTATTAGTAACTGCGGAGTCAGGTGACTCCAAGCAGGAATGGACACAGAAAATACAGAATAAAATACCATAATATGGAAAAACATACAAACACACACAAGATACGATGGTAGACGTTACACTGCAGACATATACACATCGTACGAACACATTACGAAGTTCACACACTCTGGACTCTCAAGTTATCAAGAAACGTTTCCACATTTTGGCTATCCACTACACACTACACAGTTACTTGTTTGTTTATTTACTTGTTTGTTTGTTTTCTTGTTTGTTTGTTTGTTTAATTGTTTACTTGTTTGTTTGTTTGTTTTTATAGATGCAAGTTGTTTACGGTCTCTGTCGCTCCCGTCTTTCGCAACTGGACCCCCGCGACCCCAAACTCGGCCCAGTTCTCCGTTACGTTTCGGCCGAAAGGCCAAGAAGCTCGGTTCCGCGCGAGAGTGTGAGCAGCGCGACTTTTAGGCGGCGCTGCGTAACAAACGAACCCTCCTCTTTCTGCTGCTGCTGCGTCTGCTGCTCAGCGAGAAGAGGAGGAGGAGGAGGAGGAGGAGGAGGAGGAGGTGCGATCGCGCTCACCTTGCATCCCAATGGCCTAGTAGGGCGCCGTGACTCACCACCGCAGGCCGGTGGCCCCACTCCCGGTGGTCACGTCCCGCGTCACGGGGACCGCAGCCAGCGCCGCGACACGCTCGGCGACCGCAGCCAGCCGGGAACCGCCGCGTATACGGGGACCTGCGCAACGACGGGGGCGGCCGAAAAAGCCGCCGCCGCCACGGCCCCGTGAGCACAGGGTCAAGGAACCGCGGGCGACAGAGCCGGCCCGGGGCCGGGAAGAGATTGATTGATTCGCCTGGTTTCAACGTCAGTGTAAGCTGTTGGAGATGCCCCAGAGGAGGGCTTCGGAATGGTTTTGCCCGCCTGGGGTCTCTTTAACGTGCAGCTAAACCTAACACATGCACAAAATGTGCTATCTTACGCACTAATTAAAACAACCATGCTCTCAGAGTATGAAGCCCACCGCGGTGGGAGACTTGATTAGTGTTGAGCCACTGAGGTTCGGTTCTTTACCTGGGCACCTAAGTCTAATTACACGAGCGTTTTCTTTTCTTTTATTTTTTTTTGCATTTCGGCTCTTTACCGAAATGTGCAGCCGAGAGGGCGACGAGTGAAACCGCGACCTCGAGGTGCGCAGCAAAACGCCCGCACCCACTGCACCGCCGCGGCAGGTAGGGTATGGGGAGAGAAACAAGAGAGAGCGAAAGCTCTTTATTGAAAAAAAAAAATAAGAGTGATCAGTCAGCGTATTTTTCTCCTACATGCTACTCTGCAGGAAATGGGAGAAAGTCGAAGAATGTGGGCAGAAGAAAAACAGCGAGAAAACAAACAAACAAAGGTACAGGTCTTGTGATGTTATCGGCAGCAAAATAAGTGTCCGAGGCGATGAAGGGAGGTATTGAATCAATGGATTAATAAAGGGAAAATGAGACATCCACCCGTTCGTAGCAATTGCTACGAAGGAAACCCATACGGGTTCCTCGAAGGAAAAGCCTCATAATTGACGAAAAATTCGTCCTTGTCCGGGACTCGAACCCGGGACCACCGCATCAATAGGTCTGCTCTCTAAACCCACGCACGTCGTATCATGAAGACTGTGATTTTATTTTGTTTTGCATTAATCTTCCAGTTTAAACAGACGAGGGATAAGAGGCAAAGAGAGGGAGGATATCTTCAGTCGGCATACTGGGGAAGGGGGCATGAAAGATGAGGTCAAAGAAAGAATAAGAAGAGAAGAAGGAACGATAGGAAATACTATATTTGCGGACGCTGTTACGCAGTCCGGGTAAAGGCGCCTGCCAATCCAAACAAGGCGACAGAGTTTCACAAGAATGTGAGGCATGAAGTGTCCAACAGTGGTCGAACAAACGATGTCGCTAAATAAACGTTTTGACAAGTGGTATCTGTTTCCGTCAGGGTGGAGGTCCCCTTGCCCAAGACTAGAACACTAACGAAGATTAGTCCTGGCCCCTGTTGAAACGTACGTTGTCTCCAACGTCATACTCTGTTCGACCACCGTCGATGACACAGTGTCAATGTCACATGCACCGACACATACCAAGTCACGCAATGCACAGTGCCCCACAACCGCACAAGAAATGAGATAAAATAAGGAAAGGCAGGAAGGTCAACCAGGCACGCACCCACGGTTTCTTACCCTTCACCGGAAAAGAAAGGCGTTAGGAGGAGACAAGAAAGGGAAGAAAATAGTGGAATGGAATAGTGGAATTTGCAGGCGTATAGTATGGAGTAAGCTCTGACGCAGGACAGGAGGTTCAGCGCAGCGCAACAAGTATGTAGACACACACTCGCAGTGTGTTCGTCCCTATAGATTGTACTTAGATTTAGGGACAGCTGTGTCTGCCCGCGATATAGTGCTCAGGGACAGGTGATGTGCAGAGTACTGGACTAGTTGGACAGTCGTCCACTTTCAGAACTGAAAGCTTTTGGCCAATGCTCCGAAAGAACATACGCGTTGAAGGCCTTACTCGCGTTATTAAGGTTCCTGCGTGCTACGGGGCTTCACGACAGACTCTAAGAATGCCGCCCCCTACCGCTCTGTAGTGTACGCGCTTTGTTCGTGCTTGTCTCCCTTTCTTTCTATCTCCCCCTTCCACTCTGTTTCTCTTTTTAGCCCCCTTAACCCTTCCCCCTGCGCAGGGTAGCCAACCGGAGCTACCTCTGGTTTAGCTCCCTGCCTTTCTCTACATTATTTTCTCCGTCTCTCTCTCTTCTCTAGGGACAGGTGGTCAAAATTAATCCAGAGATCAGCTACGGCGTCCCTCAAAACATGCTCCCAAACCTACGAAAAGGCTATATGATCATTCCGTATTTGAGAAAAATTACAGGGTCTCTCAAGATCTCTCTGAAGATGTGAACAGCGAAAGCCTACTCTTCCTCCTCTTGTCATTCACCTCTTTCTCTTTGCCTCTTCTCTTTCTCTTTTTTCTTTTAGTCATTACTGCTCACTACTAAGCATTTTTAGTCATTCGTGATGAATTGTGGTCATTACAAGCCGTTGTTAGACATGTCGGTCATATCATAGTCATTAGGAGTCATTACAAGTCATTTCCTTCGTTATTAGTCATTACTTGTCATTACTAAGCATTTTTAGTCATTTCTAATCAATTGTAGTCGTTACAAGTTGTCGTTACACATATTGGCCACTTCATAATCATTACCAGTCATTTTAGTCATTATTAGTCATTACTGTTCACTAGTAAGCCTTTTAGTCGTTTGTAATCAAGAGCTGATTGATATGAAAAGCAAGGAGGTTGCCCTAAGGCATACATTCATCTACACAAGTGTATACACTGCGCTTGGGAAAGAGAAAAAACAGGAGCATGACGGATTACGATGACAAGAGAAGGAAGATGCAAAAAAACACAATAGGCGAGTCTACGCAAAGCCTATAAAGTCCAGAGCCGTACTAGAGAGAGAAAGAAAACGTCACGTAATGTCTGGACGGCCTGAAAACTAGGCTTACGAACAAGACTCTTTGTCATTGACAGAGCATGGCAGTATGAACTGCCGTTTAAAGAACAAAGGTGATGCGCATTGACCTGCGCATTGCATTGACTGCAAGCGTGGGCCACTATACCTCGCGAGTTAAAGGGCAGTGATGTCACGTTGACACGAAAGCTGTTGGAGGCTTTTCACATTACAGAAAGAGGCGCGATCTGCATCAGTAACATTCTGGCGTTCTTTTCTTAATTATATATTGGGGAACGGTGGGGGAGGGGAAGTGTCTAAGTGTCATTGACCTGTTCACGCATACGCTGCTGTAAAATTTTTCGACGTGACCGCTGCATGGGTGGGAATCTGGTGTATTCCTTCGACTTTGCTCTCCGAATAAGCAGTTGAAGTTTGGTGCCCATTCTGTCCATTCCTAGTGCCTCCATCTTAAGTCCTCGTTTCCTCGTCACACTAATATGCATTCCATAATGCGCATATACATGTTGCAAGGAGAATATTTAAGTATAATTCGCTGTTTGATTGCGCAGTTTTGTAGGCAGCCAATTAGGCCAGTTACCGGTAAATGTGTATACGGGCAGTACTGACGGCTCTGTGCGTCAATTCGTTATAGTTCATCCCCCCTCTTTTAGCGTTCGCGTTTAGAGGCCAACGAGTAGCACGTCGATTGAAAGATTGGATCGCCTATAAATATAGTACAGAACTCTCCAGATGGCACTACTATAGTCAGAATGGTTGACAAATTAATTTTACAGCTAAGCCAAGAAAGGTACACAGATGATCTCGATGCCTGCGGCCCGATCCATATATCACGTTCCGTATATCCTTATATCGGAGCATACTCAAGAACACACCGCTGCCTTAGCACGGATGAAAGGGTCCGTGTAGTATTCCGGAAGCGTTCTCTTCTACGCGTGGCGCTTTTCGAATTTGTCTAAACATGTAAGAGAAAAGAAAAAAAATGAATAAATAAAAAAAATAAAACTCCCCACTCGGATGC
The DNA here is from genome assembly GCF_038994185.2 of Dermacentor albipictus. Classification (NCBI taxonomy): domain Eukaryota; kingdom Metazoa; phylum Arthropoda; class Arachnida; order Ixodida; family Ixodidae; genus Dermacentor; species Dermacentor albipictus. Next base: position 26,393,158 of record NC_091827.1, read on the forward strand.
TTTCTCTGCCAATGTTTCCTAACTCGACCTGCTGGGCATTTTTGTCGTTGACGCATCGCTTTCTCACTATGAATGCTTGCGTCACTGAGCAGGCGATGTTCGATTTGCGCCGTGACGTACTTCACCGTGCTCACGGTCGCTGACGAAATCGCGGCGCCTGCCAATCACGACGGCGCAATCAAACGTCCGGAAAACTGAGATGCTTGCGCAATCTCACCCCTCGCATCTAGAGACGTCACTGTGTGCGGGGCCAGGGTCCTTTTTTTTCTTTTTACTTTTTTGGTGTGCATACCAAGACCTTTGGCGAATATTGTAAAGGGCAGTTGAAGCGTTCAGCTCTCCACACCATGAAGTCTGCCTTGCATCACAGAACATAAGAGCAGATGATATCCGACATTAAGGACATGCACCACCAGGATGTGGAAGCAGCTGGGGCACAGCATGATCTTTCAGTGGATTCCTGCTCGGTGTGGCATCGTCGGCAACGACTTTGCTGACAGGGCTGCTCGGTCCGCCAACGAAGACAACAATAGACGCGTCCAATACATTTGGCAAGGACGGACGCTGCCACGGAAACTTCGTCTCCATAGCATTTTAATTTAACAGCTTCCCGGAAGCTCAGCTTAACATTGCTTTCAAATTGTGCGCTAGATCTGCATAATTTTGTTTAGTTCTTTCTTTTTTTTTTGCAAGATTAAGATTTTCGAATGGTACCTGCAAGGACATTTTTTTTTATTACTTCCTATAAAGGCATCGAAATGATTTTATTCGCACGAGGGATCTCACAGACTGTTGGTATATGGCTACACTAGCGACGGTACTTAATTCAAGCTGACGCTTTTCAGATTATTATGTCCGCTCTTTACGACGACGTTCGTGTTCTCGCCCCCCTCCTTCCTCGTTAAATGTCATCTAGACCTCTTATACCATCCAACAAATTATAAGGCATAACCATGACGTCGTTGTAAATCGCCTAATTAGGAATTCATATAGACACGAATGCTGAACTAACATTCATACCCGCAACAGTATTCAATACTCAATTCTAATTAGAGAAGCATTTCTTGCTCCCAAAAGTGCACAGCAACGGCAGCAAACACTCTCGGTTTTGCTACGGCGAAAATACACGGAACATCTCATCGGCTTATGTAAAGAACCGCACCGAGTTCACCAACATCTCAGCGCTGACTCGCATAGAACCTCACAATTTATTGTTATTTTTTCTGCATAAAACATCGCATACAGTCTAGAGCAAAAAAAAAAAATCTAGCGACCACGCCGTCAGCAAAAAAGAAAAGAGAGAAAAATAAAAAGAAAGAAAATAAAAAAATTAGAAACACAGTCGTGCAAACGAGAAGTTATGTCAATGCATTACGCTGTTAGACTATAGGCGCACATAAGCTGTATACACAGGCGCTTGATTTCACCCTACACATGCTTGGATGCAAAAGGAAAAATATATATTTTGTCGTGACATCCAACGGTTTCTGGACTTTCGCTCCTGACTGTACACCTTTCAGTGATGAAGCGATAACCGAAACTGAAACGCGAACCACTGAAGCACGCTTACATCCTTCAGAACTGCATGCACGGGCACCTCATGTTTCAGGCTCACATACGCCGCGCGTCGTTCACGGCGTGCCTGTACCGAAAGTCCAAGTTTGTGACGTCACCGTCGGCAGCACTTAAATATGCTCATTATAATGCACGCCTGAGGTTGGGCCGCGCCAAAGAACGAGCTACGTCGGCGCGTGCAAACAAACAAATGCGTAATCGCGGGCGCAGGTCACTGAACTCCCCAGTGCAGCATGAGGCCACTGGCGACACACAGGAATTCACGTTATTTTTTTGTTTACCTTTTGGCACGTTCCCGGCCGACTCTTACAAATTGTATCCCCAGATCTAAGCACACACACACACACACACCTGTCAAGCGGCGTGCCTCCACAACAGTCGTCTCATCTTGGGACTCGGTCGCAGTATACCACACGCAAACCGTAGGGCATAAAATCGCACACGTTCCGGGAGCGCGCTAAACTTGACGGCGAAAAACACACGTCGAACGGCAAGCGGCGCCGTTCCTTTCCCAAAGTCAGCACTCGTCCGAGAAGGCGTCCAGCGGCATCTTCGAAGCAAGTCACTCCCGCGCGCGCCGATGCGCGTTCCAGAACGAACCGCGCGTCAACGGACAGCGTGCGCGTGCGTGTAGCTGCTACCACTTCGCGAGCGTCACAGCCAGGGTTAGGCCTAGCGAGCGGAAGCTACTGAGCTCGCGTCGGATGTCGCTGAACTGTACCAGGTGCGGTCAGCTGGCCACGAGTGGGGGGGCTTTCGCCCGCGGTTGTTTTGCCGGTCTCTTTTTACCGTTTTTGTTCTATCTTTATTTCTTCAATCTCTTCCTCTTTTTCGTTCAGCCAAAGCGTTTCCCCAGCCCACTTGGTGCTTTACTGCCAGCGGGCGAAAGAAAAAGAAGAGGGAAAGAGCGAAACGGAAAAACAAAGGCGACACTACTGGGGTACAGAACATCAAGCTCTGGGGGAGTAAGGTGGAGAGGGAAAGGGGGGAATCCGCGGCGCGAATCGAGGTCAACTGCTCGCTCATTGGCCACAGTATCGGAGGCACGTCCGCGGCTGCCGCGTCGTCAAGGCAACCGTGGTAGGGGAAGGAGAAAGACGCAGGCACTGCGTTGGCTTCCCTACCCTTCCTCTCCGACACCGTCTCTCGCCCTCCTTTACGCACGCAGTGCCTCGAACCACGGATAGACCGCGGGGTCTGTCCCGATCCCGGATTCATGGTATGTATACAGGGCAGTATAGGCATGCAGCGACTGCAGCACGTAGCATAGCATGTCCAGCGAGAAAGCAGCCTGGGAGTTTCACTGGCACGGTTAAAACTCGGAGCGAATCAGTTTCAAAGGGAATTCGTCAGGGGAAGAATTTGCGGAAAAAAGAAAAGAAAGGAGGACAAATTACGTGCAGAACCTGATGCATCCTTGGACCACTCAATCTTTGTGACCATCTTTTCCAAGATCTGCATATACCAAGTTGTCTTCCACTGTGATTACCCATGTCCCTTTGTCCTGTACAGTGAAGCCAGCCGGTTTTACAGTGGCTCAACTGCATGTCTTCCCATGGCTTCCGAGATCGCACACGCGTGCGTGCGATCTCCGAGGCTGTGGTCTTTCTCTCTGTTTGCTCATTTCTCGCTAGGTGGAGTAACTTTCGCCACTGTTTTACGAGAACGGCAGACAAGAAACCGGGAAACAAATTTGGTACAATAATACAAAAGGTCTTGCTTCGCTTTTTGACACCCGAGCTGGCTCCCGGAGAAAAAATATACGGGAGCAAATATGGGGTGTTTACTGCATACGCAGAAAAAAAAAAGATATATAGAGAGAAAGAAATCCTGAGACGGCGGAACCTATTGTAATGGATGCGAAAATATTCATCCAGCCAGAAACGTACAGAAGCGCCGTTCTTCAAAGATGGCGGGAGCGCTAACTAAAACGGTGCAGATAAGCAAGAGACGATTAGAGTGCAGACGGCCCTCACTGACGTCATTCAGGCCGCCATCTTAGGGTACTAGCAAAGTCGAGAAACGTCACAGCGCTACAGTCGTGTCCTGCACCGAGCGACAAATCGATAGCAGTGATAACCCGGTGAAAACCTGTCCCCATCAAAAGAAAAAAAAATGAGACAATGAACGCGTGATGGCAAGGAGTACTGACGTCATCGTAGGCGCCACGTTGGGGTACTTAACACGGTGAGAAGCTGCGTCAGTGACGTTAAGTGCAAGCTATCTATTCGTGAAGCAAAAAGCAGGGAAGAGAGGGGGCGGGATCGTCACAGGCATGGTTTAACTGGTGTGCGAGATAAATCAGACATGAGCGGAATACTTGATTACACGACATGGCAACACGATAGAAGCTCACATACGCTAAGTGGCTATACGTCGCCACCACGATTGAATAGAATGCCATTGGCAATTGTCGTCGTCGTCGTCGTCGTCGTCATCATCATCATCATCATCATCATCAGCTACACCATCAGGAAGAATATTGTAATCCCACGTGAAACCACAATACCAAGGTAGAAAGGAAACACTGCGGGTTTTATAGAAGGACAAATTTGTAGCGGGAAAAGTCGCCGTCACCCGGAGATTGAACGCAGTATCAACGTACTTCTGGAGAGGTTACTCTATAATAATTCGTGCCTAACCAGTAGCTTAGCAAATGTCAGCAAGAGGCCGAATTAGTCGACAACTCGGAGCGCAATGTAAAAAAAAAAAAAATTATGGAGGCTAACGCCCCAAAACTGCGCGGTTGGTTATGAAGGGTGCAATAGCGGCTGTATCCGTATTAATTTCGACTACTAAACTAAACAGTACTAAACAGTCGACAGTTATCGCAGCTGTTCGTCCTCTCCCTTCTCGTTGTTCTTCTTGTGGTAACCAGCGCAGTAAAATGATTGATATCGTACCAACTAACTATATTCGAAGCTTTATAGAACGTAACCCTAAGCTCGTTCTCAGCAGGGCAAGTTTCCATCGCGGCTGCTTCTCCAAATTTTGCTCCCCCAATTAAAGGGACACTAAAGTGAAAAATGTTTTCATCTGCATCAGTAAACTACATTTCTACGACACCAAAAACACCACCTTACCACGATAAGGCGCTTGGTAAGCCAGGAAAAGCACCACAAGGAAAGATGGGTGGCGACGCCTCCTTGAAGTTCCCGAACAGTTGCTGTGACGTCATGGATTTTCATGGTATCTTCTAGGGCCTACTTATATATATAGCGGTACAGATCGACTACATTGTGTTCTAAATGAAGCAAATATTAAACATGGCAAGTTTCGGGAACATTTACTCAGCCAACGCGGCCCAAATGCGAAAACATACTTTGGAATCCCTGAAGTCGCACTGACGCACCGGCGTCGGGGTTCCGGCACGAAATTCGAATACTGATACTTCGACCTTCATTTTCTCACCTAATAATCAAACTATTATTTTGAAATGACTGCCTGCAGGGTTCTCAAACAACGCTTTCTTAGTCTAAACTGGTTTATTGTTTCGCTTAAGTGTCCTTTTAAAGCACAACACCTAGTCGAGCAACAAAAAGTTAAAAAAATGAAATGCGTGCTTTATTTATAAGATTACGTCCGACCCCTATCTCATCCCGGAAAACACTGCTAGTTCCTGTGTGTGTGTGTGTGTTTTTTTTGTATTTTCGCTGGCCAAAAGCAATGCGATGACGGGCTACGAAAGATGCCTCGCGATTCGAAAAACGCACAACGGCCTCATAAACGCTGGTCACGTACGGGTGAGACCACGGGGTTCTGTGTCCATTGCTGCGGGCTCTACAACTCGACGTATGGACTCACGCTTTGTATTCATCAAAGTGAAATCAGGCTTTTTATTTTTGTATTTTTTGCTTTAGCTCGCTCAGTGCAACTTTCATAGAGCCTTAGCATGGGGCCGTCGCTTATCTTATCACCCTGCCAACATAGCACGTGGCAGCTAATCTGCATGCAATTCGCTCGAGTGGTGCGAGTTAGCGAGCAAGTTAGCGAGCAAGCTTGAACAAGTGTGGATGCGACTCCGTCGAAGCGGTTGTCCCTCGATTGCGAACTGTTCCTCGCTAATGTTCACTAGACGGTGACTGATTTAAACAATTTACCGCATCAATAGCGAAACGCTTGCACCCTTTGAGACAATTATCGTGTCCAACAACAATAATCGCCACCTGTCTTGCCCGAATTTCCTTTCTTTAACGGTGCGACCCAGCTACTTCCGAGTCATTGCCGGGAGCCCACAAGTCCGTATACGTGCAAAACACTTGCAATTTATTTTAGTCCTACTATGCCAAGACTTACGAAAAAAAGAAGAAATCTGCACTCGGAAGCCTCATAATTCTTTCCAAGTGGAAATGTTTTGTGACAGCACGGGGTGAATTTCGTAAGTAACACCAGTATTCATAAGGCAATTAGTCTAAAGGTTATTCAGCAATAGTTTGGGAATCAGACGTTTACGCATTTAAATATATCGGGCATAAACATTCGCCTCTTGAAGAATAATTCATCTGAAGGGGTAGAAATATGCTACATGCCACAAGCAGTTGTTAACTGCGACTATAGCAGTTAACAACTCGAAAAGGGAGCTCCACGTGTTTTTCCATGGTCCCCGTTGCGTCGTCGCCAGGGCCCGTCCTCACCTTAAGCTTTTCAATCTAGCAATATGGCGAAGAAACAGGAACAAAATCCCCCCCCCCCTCCTCCTGCCATGGTCCTATCGACAAAAGCTCACAAGCAAACATACCGGGACACGAAATTAAAACCAGTGTGCTCCCATATACGTCACACAAGGGATTGCGGGTTTTTCATATGGAATCCACACACACTATATAATTGAATTCTGGGGGTTTTACGGGCGAAAACCACGATTTCACTATGACGTATACGCCGCAGTGGAGGACTACGGATTAAGGTTCACCACCAGAGGATCTTTAATTTATGGCCGCCACGTTCTGGACGCCACCGTGACCGCTGGCCGAAGAGGTGGCCTCGAGAAAGGAATACGACGGCATGATCACGACAGCGTATAACGGGAAGAACAAATGGTACAGAGATAGAAAACCCCATAGAATTCCCTATAGAAGTCCCCAGACGCAACTGTGTGGCGCTGGCGTCTGTGAGAGCTGCAAGCCAGCGTGGGAGTGGCAATTTGTACGCGGATTTGCCCAGGCTTCGACCTGCTGTCTTCAAACGGATTTGTCACTCCGCAAGTTTATCGTTTTCGTCCAGATTTTGCTTCATAAGCGCTCGCAATTCGCAACAATTATGCATGCACGCAGAAGCTTATTGACTTCCGAGATAATAAAAAAAGATATATGATTACTTCGAAATTTGGGCGAGTAAAGGCGCACGGAGTGCCACAAATAAAGCAACGAGAAAGTCTGAAGCCCATAAACGCGAAGGTAAGATCAGACATATCCCACCATTCCCATGGCAGCTGCACCATCGCTGCGCCAGAATTACCCAGACTACTTTTTGTTAAGAAGCTCTACGAGGAAATCGAATTTCAATATTTTTAACTGCTGTCACTACAACAGAAAGGATTAAATGATAACCCGGAAGAGGCCTCGCTTCCAAGAATGCCTTGGAAATTGAAGAATAGTTGTTCCAGATGTAATGACAAGTGATTGTTTAACCCTTCGAGAAAGAAGTCACGTGACGAACTTTTGCGGGAAGAAAAACGAAGCGAACAGTTTTAACGAGAAGGTTTACGACGTGACTTGCCATGCCTCTGTGGTCCAGGTTATGGCACTGTGCTGCCGAGTTTGAAGCCGTGGCTTCAATTCCGGCCGCGGCGGCCTCGGAGCAAAAGGTATATAAAAAAAAAGAAACCTCTCGTGTACTCGAGAGTTACGTGCACGTTAAGGAACCCCCACGGCGGTTAAAATTAATCCTGGATTCACGGCGTGCCTCAAGTTCAGATCGTGGTTACGGCACGTAAGACTCAAACACTCAATCCAATTTATTACAACGTGTCTTCCCTGCATGACCGTGCTCTTTTCTCCACACTGACCCTGGACTTCCGGCAGACGTCTTGCTTCAACCTCAGCACCTCTGTCTCAGCACCCATGCATGATTCGTAGTTTCATTTTATTTGATTTATTGATTTTTTCGCGCACTTGAGAAGAAGCAGGCACTATAAAGGCCGTTAGCCTTACAAAGGACCCCGCTCTGTAGGCGCCATTTTGCGTTGGTACACATCTCCCAACATCGCGGTTTACAGCGCACACATATCTCAAAAGAAAGCACAGCGTAAACAATGCACACTTAGAACTTATATTGCACGTAACAGTCAGTTTGACATGTCAAGCAAAATGTGAGCATTTTACGCTAGTATCAGTTCATCATGGTACTTAACATTCCCAATAGACAAAAAAAATGCCACAAGGACAAGTAGACCACTTATATGCAATCATATTTGACACGCCATTAGAAGGAAACACACCAAGTTAGAACTGCGTCGTTTATTAAGAAAAAAAAAAGAACGCGATTTAAATAAAATCTTCATCACACAACGCACGTATTCTCTAATTAAAGCTTCTCTTCCCTATTACAGTCAAATTCTATAAAGTTTTTCACTTTATCGAGAAGGTTTGTGCACTATAACTTCAAGTTTTCTGTTCCATGGTTTGTTCGTGTCCTCGGTGTGTGTATTCTTTTTGTATGAGATCCTCAGCGACGTGTGCGCTTTCCCCACGTAGCTATTCTGCGCTTTTGTTGCAGGCAGGATACATTTATTACCCTGCTTTATTTTGTCTTTCTACATGCGCTATAAATAACAAAGTCCACGAAATCTTCCCATACACTAGAGCTCTTCCAAGTTTATGAACTCTACCAGTCACATCATTTAAGTTCTGTAGCGGGCCACAATGACAATAATGTACAGCTCACTTCCCTCCTGTAGCCTTAAAATGAAAGCATTTTAAAAGCAACAACACATGTGTACTTGCCAAGAGTTGTGTGTGATGTCGTTTTGCCCATGCATCGTACTTTTCGGCAGCTTAGAAAAAAAAATACTTTCTAATACACCTAGAATGAATGCACGGCAAGCACGCAAAACAACGTTAGCTCCGTAACTTATATCGTTTCACGTCCTCTCGTCACCCGTGTACTTCCGGTATATATACAAAGCCCTTGGCTATAAAACCCTTACGTGTGCTTTAGTGGCTCATATAGGCGGGTGTTTTACGGGCAACCATACCGGCATATATTAAAGCGATCAGAGTATGGCGACTGATAAATGAAGGGCAAAGTTGTTGTCGCTTTTCCTTTCCTTTCTTTCTTTTTTTTTTGGCAGCGCATTTGTAGGGGCGCGGAGGCATGGCTCTCGCACGCAAATCATCCAGAGCATTTCCCCGACGTCGTCCTACGTTCGCCGTATTCCGCAAAGTGCGTTCTGCTGTCCCCCACGTAACGAAGGCAAATTTAATCGGGCGTGGTTGACGGAGCGACGAAAGCGCGATTCACACAATTCCCCCCCTTCCCCCCCCCCCGCCCCTCCGTAATTCGTGAACGGAGCGTAATGCGCAACTATGTAGTAGATGCACTTCGACTCCCCCCTCACCACCACACTACGCAGCACACACACACCCGCGCATTTCAACGAACGAACGCTTTAGTTTCCCTTTTTTTTTTGCGTCCACTCTGGCATCGGTCATACCTCCGAGTCCCGCATTTGTGAAGGGCCTTTATTATCTCATTACTTTTTTTTTTCTCTCTGCAGAGGGAATTAATAACGACGTCGTTAGTCCTAATCATTTTCGCTGGTCGTTTCTGTATGGGCTTCGTGCTTTGCAAACAAAAAAGTGCAGTGTTCGTAAAGGTACACGAACACACGAGGTACACATTTGATACGATAGAAGGTGACATCTTGAACATGATAGAAGATATGACTCAATGTGTAGACGGCGCATTAAGCCCTCGTATTCTTTAGCTATACTGACATTGCGCAACTCACCACCTCAGGTTCTTTCGTCTATCTCCTTGCTTTTTGGTATGAAAGCAAACTCATACCACGCTTGTCCTGCCATTTAGAATCGCACATCGTCGTCTGCTTGCCACTGTAGAGAGCAGACGATCACAGCCCCCCAAAACACATTTTCGGCGGTGACACGTGATAGAGGGGCTTTACAAACGATTAACCACATAGACTAGCCACATACTTGCAAACAAGCAGGCATAGTACCCGCAAAACGATCCCACGACTATACGCTGACAGTGTTCTGCAATGTACGCCGAGTTCTACCGAATGGTTATCGAAAACTCGGCATATGCATTACTCTTATCATCGGACAAAGTTCGCGCCATTACAGTTGGTAGCTTCCAGTTTTTTAATGACGCCAAGCTCTCCAGCATTTCTACGATAAACGTTTTAGGAAGGATACCGGACGAAAAACTTCACCATGGTGCTCGATATTCAGCTGCTGTCTCTTCTCACTACTTTCTAAAGCATGCGATCGCCCTGGCACGTGCAAACACGTGCGGTACAGAGAGCAGTACTTTAGTACTGAACAACAACTCCCACTACAAACGCCGCAACTACAAGTTCTGGCCCACGTTCAAATCATTTGCCTTCACCAAAGCTGCACGGTTTTATACGCGCGAAGTGCACGGAACAACACATGCCGGTGAATGAGAGGGCGAGACGTCGAGCACCGAGCAGAATGCAAAGTATGGGGCAAGGTTACTCTTTTCTTTTTTTTTTTTCAGAAAGATTCGGGCTGACACTGCGAACGGTACGCCGGGCGATTTCAACACGCACGCACCGCACTTCCATCAAGGGCTTTCACCGCGAGTCAGAACCCTGTGAGACCTTTTTATCTTTTTTTTCTTTTCGCCACGCTTTGCATTGTTTGGTTTTCCCCCAGAGCTGGCGTTCCGCGAAACATAAGCGGGAACACGAGAGACGTTCACAACACCTCGTGGCAGAACGATGACCAGCTGTTATGCAAAACGCTTTGAAAGACCCCAAGGGACGCTTGTGCGCCTTTTCATCCCACACTGTGGCCATGCCAGTCTCCTCGAAGCCCTAGTAACTAAACCTTATCAGCAAGGAAACCTTTTCCTCGACGTTAGGTGGAGTTTCACTCGTTAAGAACCATCACTGTACCGAACCAAAGACGTGGAAGCATCGGCTCCGTTTCTTTTTCCATGCTCCGCTCGCCAATTGTGAGAGTACAACGAAAAGAAGCATACCACTGGATCCACGAAGCGACGGCGAATCGACTGACACCAAGATTCGAGGTGGGGCTCCTATTTTCACAATTTTACAGAACCTTTTCTGCTCCTAGACGCCGACTTGAGCTTAGCGGAGCTAAGCTTAGTGAGGAGTAGGGCCCTTGTTGGGCCTAGTAAGCCCACCTGCCCGCAGGCATGGCGGATTCAAGCATGGAAGATGAAGATTTTTCTGGAAATGAAAGAAAGAATGCTCAGGAAGACTTCGGCTGGCAAGTCGTGGCTTGCCGAAGATCACGAGCTAGCACAAAGGCTGTGGATGAGCAGAGCACATTGCCACGCAGTGAGCGAGATCATGGCGCCAAGAAAACCGCCGTTGGTGGAATGATTAAGAATCGGGTTATCAGAGCTTCGAGAATGCCTCAACTGCCTGAGGAGCACAGCAAGATCATTATACGGCCTCGAGGAGGGCTCAATTTGAACAAGGTGAGCACCACCATGATTGGTTCTGCAGTCATTGAGGCGTCCGGCCTAACGGAAGACGAGGCCCGTGAAGATGTTGTCTGCCCAAACTTCACTCAAAATATCATCGTAGTCAGCACACCTAAGCCCGAACATGCTGCGAAGTACGTCAGAATCAAGTCTTTCAAGATCATGACAGCGGAATACGAGGTAAATGCATACGAAGCGGCACCACATGCCACATGCAAAGGCGTCATCCGAAGAGTGGACATCAGAGACTCCCAAGCTATGATAACAAGAAATATCGTGCATGACTTGAACCCGCTTGCGCTGGCTGCTAAGCGCATCAAGACGTCGGAATCGGTCATAGTACTTTTCGATGGACTCAAAGTGCCCAATTTTGTCAGGTATGGATCCACACTAGTGAGGTGCTACCTTTACAGGAAGCAATTCGACGTCTGCTTCACCTGCGGAAGGGTCGGGCACCGCTCTGATGTGTGTCCAACACCTGACTTTGTTCAGTGCAGAGGTTGTGGAACTCGCAACCCAGGAGATGAACATGTGTGTGTACCTAGGTGTAAATTTTGTGACGGCGATCACCCTACCGGCGACAAATTTTGTAAGAAAAGATTTCAAGTCCCTTACGTCGTACGACTCCGTCGAAGAGAGCGCAACAGGACTCGGTCGTCAACAAGAGCGCAGTCGGAGGCGCATCAGCTGGCGCCCAACCATCGCCCCGAGGACAGGGAGCACTCGCGCTCCAGGAGTCGCACCAGATCCAGGCATCGTTCGCTATCCAGGGAGAGAAGGCGCTCCAAGTCAAGGGACGCGCAGGTGCACTTCGTGCAAAGAGACTCAATCCCTGGCGAGAAGACGACGCCAGGAACCACCTGGGCTGACAAAGTCAAAGGTATGGCGAGGGTTGCTGGGGGCGCCTCGGCGGCTGTGGGTGATGACAATGATGCCAGAATAGAGCAATTAATTAAAGAAGTAGCCTCTTTAAGAAAAGCTAATGAAGAATTGACCAGGCAGGTAGTAGAGCTTCGTAAAAAAGAGCAGTCAAGCCCTGCTAGTGTAGAGATAGATAGACCTGTGAGCAAAAGCAACGATCCAGGGGAATCCAGCTCTCCTGCCCCAAAAAAGAGAGCGGTGAGTTCCGAGGGTGATTCAGTCTTCTCAGCCCTCAGTGAAATAAAAGAGGCAATTAAAGCGTTAAGAGAGACAGTGGAAACGACCAACTTTAAAGTGGACAAATTGTGGAAATGGAGGCTAACGGCAGAGAAAAGACTTAGGAAAATGGAGGCGCGAGGGGATGACGACGATGAGTATCTGCCATCGGAGGCGGATAGTATAAAGTCCATTCCTGGATTGTCCGGGGCCATCACAAAGAGGAAAATAGCAGGTAATAGAAAGGCATCCTCACTTAATAACAATGGACAGTAATCATGGATTTAACGTGTGGCAATGGAATTGTCGTGGGTTCCAACACAAAAAAGCAGCACTGCAACAGGTGATCAGGTCATCTGAGGCCAGGCCAAAGGTAATTATGCTGCAGGAAACCTTAGCGGACGAAATTATGCTCACTGGGTACAAAGTTATATGTAGAGACAAAAGAATGGGGAGGGGGTTGGCGACCCTCATTGACAAAAAGTTGCCGTACATTGAGCATGAGATTCACCTTAGACATTCCAGGTTTGAATTTATTCTAGTTGAGATTATACTTAAAAGAAACAGAGGTAAGACGCAAAGCATTTTCTGCTTGAATATTTACAGCAGTCCTAACGACATGAGACAAAGGTTTAGAGCACTCTTCAACAAGGTGCTTTCGGTTGCCAAAAACTCCCCTCTCATTATTGGAGGCGACTTTAATGCTCCCTATCATACATGGGGATACGCTTGGAACACAAAGAAGGGAGAGGAGCTATGGAGTCTTGCCATGGATCTGGGATTATGCTTGATTACTGATCCTGCGTATCCCACCCGTTGTGGCACTTCCACAAGCAGGGACTCCACGCCAGATCTTACTTTTGTGAACAATTCAGGAGGAGCCAATTGGGAAAATTCAAACTTGGATCTCGGAAGCGATCATTACATCATACACATAACCATACGCATACCGAGGCAGGAAACAAGAATCTTCAAATTCACTGATTGGGATCACTTCAGAAAAATTAGGGCGAACAGAGGGACAGTGGGGCCTCCACATGCCGAGCAGGAGCCCCTTCAGACATGGGTCATCCAGCTCAGAGAGGACGTCAAGGAGGCCACTAAAGAAATCAGGACAGAGGAAAATATTGAAGCTATGGACAGCAGGCTGGCGCATCTGATTGAGGCCAAACAGGCTATATTACAGAGATGGAAAACGCAGAGACTTAACAGAAGGCTAAGAAAAAAAATAGCGCAATTAAACAGAGAAATTGATGATCATTCGAAGACCCTCGTGAAGCAACAGTGGGATGAGATCTGTAATTCGGCTGATGGTAGACTCAAACATGGAGGTAGCTGGAACCTCCTCAAGCACTTGCTCAACGAGAATGAAAGAAGGACAAGCAAGAGAACAGCTATAGCTAAGTTGGTTCATCAGGAAAGCCAAGATAAAACAGAGAGGGATATCATGGATAGTCTCGCAGCCAAATATCTCCCACTTAAACAACCAAACGAAGGAGAGGAGAGCCCCGAGTATACGGGAGGCATATGTGAAGAACTTGACCGGGACTTCACTGAGAGTGAAGTGAGGGCCGCTCTTCACAGTCTTAATGGTAGATCGGCGGCTGGACCTGACGGAATAACTAACAAGATGTTAAGAAATCTAGATGATGCATCAATCTATTATCTAACTGAACACTTCAATGAATGTTGGAGAAAAGGGGTATACTCAGAGGAATGGAGGGTGGCCAATACTATCCTCATACCAAAGCCAGGCAAACAACTCACTCTAGACAACCTCCGTCCCATTTCCTTAACGTCATGTCTAGGCAAAGCTATGGAACATGTCATCCTAAATCGACTCACGAAATACGTTGAGCAGAACGAGATCCTCCCATACAACTTGATCGGCTTTCGTCCAGGGCTGTCAACTCAGGATGCTATGCTGCTGATCAAACATCAACTTATACAGGCTAGCCCAGCGCATACGAAAGCTCTTTTGGGATTGGATGTGGAAAAAGCTTTTGATCGTATAAAGCATAAGGCAATACTTGACGTTCTCTCGGAGATGGGCTTGGGTAAGAGACTTTTTAACATGATTAAGGACTTTCTTAGAAATAGAACTGCACAACTCATGCTGGGTGAGCTTAAATCAGAAGCTAAGAATTTGGGAAATAGGGGCACTCCACAAGGGGCTGTGCTCTCACCCATGCTATTCAATTTAGCAATGTCCAAGGTTGCAAGAAATCTGGAGAAAATTGAGGGTATACGTTATGTGATATATGCAGACGACATAACCATATGGAGTGCCAAGGGCAATATAGGACAGACAGAGAACAGATTACAGGAAAGTTTATACGTTGTAGAGAACACACTGAAAGCCATGGGGTTGAAATGCTCGGCAGCCAAATCAGAACTCTTAGTCATTAAACATTGCAGAAAGGGTCGTAAACCAAGAGGTTACATTCCGGAAGATGAGCCTAAAGTGTGCTTATATACTCATGAAGGATCCGCAATCAGGCTAGTTGAAAAAATCAAGGTTCTTGGGTATCACATAGACGGAAACAATACTAACTACAGAACAATACAACATATCTCGAATAAAACAGATGAGGTCATTAGGTTACTAAGGAGAATTACCAATAGACACAGAGGCCTGGGAGAAGACAGCGCTTTGAGGATAATACATGCCTTTGCTCTCTGTCACTTCACTTATGTGGCTGGATTATTCAAATGGAAGCAGGCAGAACTTAACAAACTTAATGTGATGCTCAGGAAGCTCGTTAAAGTAGCCCTAGGTATACCCAGTAACGCTGCAACCGACAAACTCATGAGTCTAGGGGTGCACAATACAATGCAAGAAATTGCGGAGGCCCAACAGCTAGCGCAACACGAAAGATTGACAAAGTCACGAGCTGGCAGGAACATATTACAGGCAATAGGTGCAGAACTGAATACATCGAGGAGTCCAATAGAGGCTGAAGTAGAATTAATGACTGAAGTTAGGAGCAAGATCAGAACCAACCCTCTCCCCAGAAACATGCATCCAGAATATAATGTCGAAAGGAGAAAGGCAAGAGCTAAAGCACTCTTGAAGGAAATAGAGCAGCAGAACCAACTGGCAGCTATAGTTGATGCCGCCTGGGTGAACGGTAAAGAAGCCTATACGGCCATTGTATCAAATTATCAAGGGAAGGTGCAAGACGCTCTCACAATTTTTACCAAGGACCCCACGGTGGCGGAACAAGCGGCAATTGCTCTAGCCATCAGGAGTAATAAGTGGGCCTTCATTTACAGTGATTCGAAAACCGCTGTAAAGTGTTTTGACAAAGGCTACGTAGCTGGAGTTGCAGCTAAACTTTTTGAAAACATTGTGATTATGACAACTGAAATCCGATGGTTTCCTGCGCATATGGGGAAAGTGGACGAGACTCGGGTAAACCTCAATGAGGTTGCTCATGACTTGGCACGAGGACTTGCTAACCGTGACAGTCACAACCGAGCCGTTCACCATCAAGCGAGGGAATCCAGAGATCATTTACTAACATACAATGATGTTACCAAACATTACTATTTAGGACGCCGACAATTCCCATTGCCACATTCAAAACTGAACAGGGCTCAGGCAGTCTCACTGCGCTTATTGCAAACGGGTACATATCCCACACCGTACACCATTAATAAAATATATCCAGAGAGGGAGATTAAGATGGAATGCAATGATTGTAATGGCATCATTGGAATCAGACATATGCTGGCGGGGTGTCCCGCGACTCTCCCCAACCTCGTTGAAGAATGGACACAGTGGGAGAAAAGGATTCAAAGCCCATTGTTTCAGGACCAACTAAGGGCAGTCCAGAGGGCCCATGATGTCGCTGAAAGGCTTGGCCTGACAGTGCCAACGTGGGAGCGGCCCGCCTTGGCTTGAGAAGTCGAGCCTCCGGACCTCTGTACAATAAAAGTTTTCACACACACACACCGAACCAAACGGAAGCATCCTCAGTTTCAAGCACCAAACCGCGAAAGCGCACCTGTCTCGTTCGCCACGGTCTGCACGGGGTACAGCGTACGGTATCCCTGGTAACGTTTATCGCACCTGTCTCGTTCGCCGCGGTCTGCACGGGGTACTGCGTACCTGGTAACATTTATAGCACCTGTCTCGTTCGCAGCGGTCCGCGCGGGGTACAGCGTACGGTATCCGTGGTAACATTTATCGTACCTGTCTCGTTCGCCACGGTCTGCACTGGGTATAGCGTACGGTATCCCTCTCTCGTTCGCCACGGCCTGCACGGGGTACAGAGTACGGTATCCCGGGTGACATTTATTGCACGTGTCTCGTTCGCCGCGGTCCGCGCGCGGTACAGCGTACGGTATCCATGGTAACGTTTATCGTACCTGTCTCGTTCGCCACAGTCTGCACGGGGTACAGCGTACGGTATTTCTGGTAACCTTCATCGCACCTGTCTCATTCGCCACGGTTCACACGGGGTATAGCGAAGGTATCCTTGGTCACCCGAACTATTAATAGTTGCTGTTAGGTTAGCCCGTATTATTAGAGCATTTGGTCTGCAGTTCAGCTATACCAAGAGAGAGAGAGAGACAGAAAGGCAAGGGAAAGACAGGGAGGTTAACCAGAGATTGTCTCCGGTTGGCTACCCTGTACTGGGAGAGGGGCAAGGGGATGGAATAGGTGAGAGAGAGAATGATAAAAAAATAAAAACCTAAACAGACACACGCACGTACACACAAACTTCAGCTATATATATTAACAACGTAGTTAAGCATCTGAACAGCACGAATCTGGTCAACATGACCATAAGTCGGCTATAGCGTAGCATGGCTACATTGTCAAAATGCCAGCACGCGAAAACGATGAAAACGAGCGGCTCGACTTCTTGCTCTAGAGAGAGAAAAAGAAAGAGATAGATACAAGCTTTAATGATATGCTGGACATATTAGCCTGACTGACTACCCTACATGCTACTCCAGGCGCTGGGTGATTATGATATACACAGAGATAAACAGCGCATTCAGCCACACACGCACACATATGCAGAATCAATGTTCACCATATGTTACACGTGCTTAAATAAATGGCGTCATTTTACCACGTCTAGTCAATTTCTGCAATTTCCTTGATGGTAAAGTCAAGGTGCTGTCGGTTATTTCCCTTCTAGCACATCCAGAACCATAAACGCACGTGTTAGAAGTTGAAAAGCCTGTCATATGGAACGATAATGCGCTCTGGCAAAACCTTTGTTATTGTCCACAATAAGCGATCGCACATATAAAACTATAAAACGTAGCCCAAATTTCAGTTCTTTTGCTCCTTTAGGGCGAAGACATTGGCAGTGGACTCTCAGTCATAGTAATCCAGGCGATTCCTGTTAGTAACCCTTATAGTGTCTTCAACCAAGTGTACACAAGATCAAATAGCTTACGAGAAATTTTCAACCTTGGCTTTACTATTTCCGGCTTTTTTTTTGTGTACCAGCTCTATCCTTAATGAAATCAAATTTCTCACTTCAACGTCTTATTGTCAGGGCAGTTTCATTTTAACGCCTTTCGTTATGCTGCCTAAGATCATCATCGTCATCATCATCAGCCTGGTTATGCCCACTGCAGGGCAAAGGCCTCTCCTATACTTCTCCAACAACCCCGGTCATGTACTAATTGTGGCCCACCGTCCCTGCAAACTTCTTAATCTCATCCGCCCACCTAACTTTCTGCCGCCCACCTAACTTTCTGCCGCCCCCTGCTACGCTTCCCTTCCCTTGGGATCCAATCCGTAACCCTTAATGACCATCGGTTATCCTCCCTCCTCATTACATGTCCTGCCCATGCCCATTTCTTTTTCTTGATTTCAACTAAGATGTCATTAACTCGCGTTTGTTCCCTCACCCAATATGCTCTTTTCTTATCCATTAACGTTACACCTATCATTCTTCTTTCCATAGCTCGTTGCGTCGTCCTCAATTTGAGTAGAACCCTTTTCGTAAGCCTCCAGGTTCCTGCCCCGTAGGTGAGTACTGGTAAGACACAGCTATTATACACTTTCCTCTTGAGGGATAATGGCAACCTGCTGTTCATGATCTGAGAATGCCTGCCAAATGCACCCGCCTAAGAAACGTCTTGTTTATTACACGTGCTCATGGTTTCTTCGTCGGGCCCGCGTCTAGATCTGGTAATGTAGACGGGGGCCGCGGACGGGCCTCAACAAAAAAGCCACGGGTCCGAGCAGTGCTGTAGGCGGTGTTAATCCCTGAAATCTATCACGCAATCTCGACTTCCTCTGACAGAATTAACAGCTTGCGCCCCGATGGATGGTTTCTGAAATTCGCCGATGCCCAATCGCTCGACATTTTGACTTGTGGACACGAATTCACAGCTTGTGCGAAGCTAGAGCTGCTTAGATTCCTATTTGCTGACATGAAAGCTTAATGCGCCAAAGTGCTACCTGTCTACAGCTTCGAAACTTCGCCTTAATCTCGCCCGAGACACTGACTTGTTGAAGCAACTTTATAGCCAGCATGAAATGCGTACTTGCGGTCACTATAGCAGGCTAACGACTTTCTCGGCACCTTGCATAAAATTTGGACATGTTGCCAAAGTTATAAATCGCGTCCAAAAACTTGTTTATAATTTTTACTCGTAGACAAAACTTCACAGAAAGGCCGAAATCATGTATGAAATATCTATACCTCGAAGCGTGGATTTCCAAATATTTGGCCAGGCTCAGCAAAAAGTGCTCACACATTTCGACGCGAATGATGAGCTCACATAAAACGCACGCGCAACTCCTTATCTTGAACAGGATTATTCCTATCCTGCTTACGGAATTGCTTGGCTACTATAGTTTCTAACATGAGAATTTCTAGCTTTCTGTTTACGTCAATATTGGTGCTATAGTGATGGCGTTCTAATTGCTTGTGTTTGACTCACGCAATTGTTCGCAAGAACATGCGTCCAGTTTGCTGCTAGCGAAATATTCTCAGTAAAAACCATTCAAAACCAAGTCGCATCGAAGAAATTATGAACTGTTGATAGCGCCCACTGACAAACCCACAGTTTGTCAACGTCACAAAATGTTCTGCATTGAAGCCTTCCTAGGCTTCCTGGCGTGTGTTAGCGACGACGATAAGCACCTGTTGTTGCTCCAGTCGCAAAACACCAAATATTACGCTCGGTAACGGCGCGAAAGTCGGTTAGAACGTACGAAACGACCTATACTGACTCTGGAACCAAAACAAGGTGAGGTCGAAGCTCGCTCATGAGTTAACGCGTATTGAACATCTCGGCAATTCCGAGCATCATCATCATCATCATCATCAATTTTTTATTTTCACCACTCGATACAAGGTGAAAAAGGGAGAGCCGGAAGAAAAGCCGAAAATCCTTCGGCTTGACAAAGCTCCGGTCTCCCAGATAGGCACGGTAGCGGCTGGTGTAGCAATACAATCATGAAGTGTGGATATAAGAGTATTTTTACACAGAAATACATAGACATTTTCGTGTTATTACAAAGAAACTAGTTATAATATAGTTGTAACCTTATTAGAGTGTGCTATAAAATACCAATTCTAGGTCACTCTGCTTTTATGAAGCATTCCTCAAATGCGATTAACTGCACACGTTTCCATCAGCCGCGTTCTTCGACGCACATGCTCACGTTTTAGCTGCGGCCAACGACTCAACAAGCTCGCCTGAATAAAGCTCGGACTCGAAGTTCCGGTCATGGCATTCGCTACAGTAACGGACAACAAGCGCTTAGCTATACGCGGTCGAACCAGACTAGAAGCTTTCAGCGAATCTGTGGTCACCACTCGTCGAAACGCCATTTTATACAGCGTCGATCACGATCCTCCGCGAGTCCTTTGTTTCTACTGAATGTTACATTATCTGTGTCTGCCCGCGATACAGTGCTGAGAGACAAGTGATGTGCAGAGAACTGTACAAGTTGGACAATCGTTCACTTTCAGAACTAGAAGCTTTAGGCCAATGCTCCGAAAGAACATCCGCGTTGAAGGCCTTACTCGCGCTATTAAGGTTCTTGCGGTCTACGGGGCTTCACGGCAGACTCTAAGAATGCCGCCCCCTACCGCTCTGTAGCGTACGCGCTTTGTTTGTGCTTGTCTCCCTTTCTTTCTATCTCCCCCTTCCACTCTGTTTCTCTTTTTATCCCCGTTAACCCTTCCCCCTGCGCAGGGTAGCCAACCGGAATTACCTCTGGTTAACCTCCCTGCCTTTCTCTACATTATTTTCTCTCTCTCTTGACAACTTACTTCCTTCATAGTAACTTGGAAAACGTGCTCAACGTGAAACAATGATATACGCGACACAACGAAGGGAAGGGTGCATGCGAACTGAAAGCGAAGATTAGAACCTTCAGTTTCTCTTGCCGCATTTGCCGTCGAGTGTTCCTTTCATTTGCGGTATATGGCTCGACCCGCTGCGGCTGGGTGCGTCCTTTTCAACGTAGGCACCGATGCGTTTCCAAACCACCATTCTGAACTTTGCTAAGTAGTCTTCGCATGACTACGGCGCCCGTCTTGGGACAGAACACGTCGCATTCGCGTGGAACGTGGAAAGCGATAAAGCGCAATATCAGAGTCCTTTACATACAAAGTATCAAAGGAGTCTGGTAATATACGCATTCGGACTGGAGTCGACATGGGGATGTTTAAAGAGACCGATAACCGTTCAGAATTTGTCTAGAAATTATTGTACCGACGGAAAGATTGCGGTACAGAATGATAGGAGAGCAAGCATATTACAGTGGAGCTGTTATATAACCTCGCTGGATTTCTCTTGACGTGCGAAGCTTTGCCGAGACGGGAGTGCCGAGAATACGGAAGAAAGTAGTGCTGTTTACCTTGACGGGCGTTCCCATTGTTATCTGTAGATACTATACGTGACTACCTCATTCCTTGAATGAGGTTTCCACCCACGAATAAAATAGTATTGGTTAGTAATTAAAGCTTACCGCACAGTGCGCACTTACACCTGTCGAGTGCCCGAGTGACCGTCAGCAGACTGCAGGTGCGTCCGAAAGAGTGATAGATGCTGGGCTGTATAGATCTGTTTGTTCTATGCAGTACATTGCCCAAGTATGCGGTATAACCGTGTGAAGTCCCATTACGGCGTTAGCACGCCTTGTTTTTCTTTTTTTCTCGCGAAAGATCAGAACCAGTTGCCTTTATTTTTCTGCACTTGTCACGTCCTCAACGACGCCCTCACCCGTCTTTACGAAACTGTGTCCCTACACAAAGTCACGGGATTCTGTTTATGCGATCCCTTCGTATATTACTGTTTGACAGGGTAAAATGCAATGCCTAAACACAATGCTTATATGTATCACGCTGGTTTATCAACCGCTGTGATCGCTATGTTGAGTAACGTCATCGGCTTCATACAAGAGGGTGAAGCGTAGACACAGCATAGCGATTTCAGGTATACTAGACTTGAGATGCGTGAGAACGATACCGGTGGCTGAGTGCAAATGTTTCACAGCAATTCGTGATTTAATGTTTCAGGGTGGCGTTGGGACGGCCGTAGACAAGCATGCATACTTATGTTGTATTTCCCACGCCAAGCAATATCAGATAGTGTGAGGATTTGCCAATTCACGCTGGCCATTCACAGACGCCGGTCCTCTTCGTCGAGTGAAAACCGATGCAGCTAAAATAGTTCACGTCACATATTCATCCGCGGCTGATGATGCACGTCGCATGTTTGAGCCGCGAAGAGAAATTTCTGCATACTGTAGTTACCGCTGCACCGAAAGGCTACACACGGGTTCCCCGACGACCCTGTATGAACTGACATCCCATAAATTTCACGTAGAACAAGCTAGAGTATCTCCAAGTCATTCCGCAGCACGCGACAGTGACACATTCAAGCAGCGCCGCGTGCCTTTTCCTCCTCACGCGATCAAAAGGTCTGCAAATACATCATATAGTAGGTCTTTCCTCTCCATCCCGCTACCATCCCTCCTCTCTATCTTTCTTTCCTCCCCCTCCTCTCTATCACGCAAAGAAGAAAGCAGTGCTTGAAAATCACTTGCCGGAGTTGGAAAGCTGCCTGCTTCTTTCTCTGCCAGTCGGTCGGCTCGGAGATCTTCCCTTCGGAACAGTCTACGTCACTCGGAAAACTTGGACATGTGCATCTCCATCAAACGCTGTTGAAACAGTTCCAAGCTGCTCCTCAGTGCCCGTACAGCTCGTATTGTAAAATGCGCATCAAGCCTGCCGGCCGTGCATACCTCTTCAATGCTGACGCCCTGGTTATTTCTGCAAAGACCTTAACCAATTTCAAATGCGTAAGCACCACTATGCTTACCTAACGAGAAAACTGTTCGTCCGTACGCCCGCAGCAGCGAGTGAATTCACTTTCATGCTGCCTCTCGCTTCAATGTCAACGAAGCGGCGATCCCCCTTGCCGACGGGGTTCTCAGCACATGCCGCACTGTGCCGCTTTTGCAGATTGCTTTCAAGATACGGTCAAGTAAAACTCTTGCTTGGGCTAGTTGGTTCATGGTTGAAGTATAGTAAAGGCAAGGCGCAGAAGACCAGGACTTAGGAAGAAGAACACAAACGACAGGACCGGCGCCACTCGAGACTGGCAAGCTGAGACGGCAATCAGGTTGACGCACAAAATCGTTTTTGTGTTCTTCTTCCTAAGTCCTGGTCTTCTGCGCCTTGCCTTTACTACTTCAAGATACGGACCCGCCCACGTCTCTTCAACACTAAGTTGGACACCCGCAAACAAGGATCAAGACTACGCCAGGCTACAAGAGGCATTACGCAGCACGGACCAGGCAGAGCAGCTCTGGGCTGTCCAGTGAGCCCACGATGCGGCCAGGGAGTTACAACTCCCGGTCCCAACGCGAGAGTAGCCCGCTCTTTGGGACCTTGCGCCCCGTAGCTCGCAGGACCTTTCATTAAAGTTATTCCATCCATCCATCCAAGTAAGCGGCGAGAACACAGCGCGCGAAGCTATCAGCAGTCGGCACTCTCTGTCGGTATCGCAGATCGCTTTCAAAAAGTTTGGTCACGGTTCCAATAGTTCGACGCGGATGGGTAAGACGCTAAAGGGCGATAACGGCTCGCAATGATCGGAACGACACCAGCGCACCTGGCGACGCCACCCGTAGTACTTTGCTTGCGTCATGAATCCTACTTGCGCCGCCGTCCGAACCAGTTCGTGTCGCCGCAACGACGTCGTTTGTACTTGCTGGATGAAGTTTCGTGACATTGATAATAACAACGGGGAGATGAGCAAGTGGCACGAATCTTACGCCTATTTCGACAATTTTTGGAGAAGTTCCTGCGTGATTTTTTTTTAATCAGGTGTGGGCAGCCCACATAGCACAACTATAGTTATTGAGCTGGATTGCTCGAAACAGGCCGACATCATTTCCACGGAAAATCGAAATGAATAAACGACTAATCAACGAAAATTGACTAATCAAGTTTTAACGAGTTACCCCACGGCCTATTTTGCAAGCTAAAAACTGTAGCCGGGAAGTTTGCAAGGCGGATCCACTTGGAACGAATTCTCAGGATGACACCTGCTTCGAGATACTAATTCCCGAACTGTGCGACCAAATACAATAACAATCCAGATACTTTTGTGCTTCAATGCAAGACACGGCCTTGCGGTCAAAAGTAAGTGAAACGGCGGTATATGTTTTACCCCAAGTTTGATGGCGGATATCTTGAAAATGTTGTGGTCCACAGAAGTGCAATCTAGTTATAGGAGGGATGGCAGTTACTCCGGAGACCCTGTCATCGTGGTGGGCCGCCGCTCTGCGCAGCTCAGACCTCGGAATCCAGACGTGGCCAGTCCAGCAAGCCCGTGAGGCAGCGTTGAGGCAGGGCCTTGACGTTCCCCCGTGGGAGACCTGAGCCCGGGTCGCGTTAAACCTTGCGGGACGTACAAGAAAGTTGTATCCATCCATCCGTCCGTCCGTCCGTCCGTCCGTCCGTCCGTCCGTCCGTCCGTCCGTCCATCCATCCATCCATCCATCCATCCATCCATCCATCCATCCATCCATCCATCCATCCATCCATCCATCCATCCACAAAAGTATTTTCAAAGTGCAATTTCAATATCGTAGCACTCTCGCTGGCAACAGTATGCGAATTGCAATTTGTGCCGTGAGGTAGTAATTAGTCGTAAAATAAATGGTGAGCTTCTGTTCATTACTAGCTTATGTATTTCGATTTGTCCTGCATGTAATTAATGTGCGCCTCTTCGAGTGGACCAGCTCAAGGACCATAATTGTGTCATCTGCCACAGGCGATTTTTTTTTAATTGCTTAATTATTTTGCAGAAGGACCTGCGTACACTGCAGCTCGGAACATTTCTGCGTGTCGCTTTTCGCCATTGCACGTCCGCCAAAATATACTCGCATTCTACATGCCCGCCATTCCGCTTCACCGACGGCGTCACGCACAGGTGCGCACGGTAGGGGAACCGACGTTGGTTTGGTTGGTTCATTTACGTGAATGCGCTTTGCCAGACAGGTTTCGCTAATTGATCTCTGTGCCCAGTTTGGCCTTCGGAAACGCGACAGTGGCCGTAAGTTTTTTAACTACGTCGGGTTGTTTCTCCTTTTTTTTTTCCTAGCCTGGTGAATCATTAAAAACTAGTTTCGACACATACAACGAAAAAATTTACCAAACGAAAGCAGGACGAGACCATGACAATCGGTACGCCGGAACGAACACCAAATCGATTTTTATTTGTTGCTGCAAAGAATAAGCTGGAACTAAGCACGGGAGCATGCCAACTTGCTGTCCATTGGCTCGTTTTCCGTTTTTTTAATGCGAATAGCATTATTTGCCAACTTCTTTTTGTTCAAGTGGCGTTTTCATGTGTTGGACTTCACCGCTCATGTTTCCGAAAGTGGCGTCCTTTCTTTTCTATCCTCAGCTTGTTGTTCGGCGACATGCGCCTGTTGCACACGCATGTATCCCTCAGCGACCATCGAGCATTTCGTTTTCAATGATAATTTGCGTTGCCATCTGCGCGCTTGTATGTTGCTATCCTATCGGGAACGGAGGCGGTTTTGCTATGTCACGTCAGGAGGGCACACTGCAAACCATTTTCGCAGGACGTATACCGCTCCTGCGCTGGTCACTGCCGAAAGAAACCGAAAAGCATCATCTGATAAATTTGAAAAAGGAATGTGTCACGTGGGGCGGATTACCAGGAGCAGCTGTCACGATAGCTTCGAGCCTATTCGTCTCGTCGTCAGATACACAGGATTTCACTTGCCGGAGCCAAAGCGACACGGTCGGGTCCCTCACGAGGCACGCATCATTCGATTCACAATGAGGGAGGGCGTGGAACTCTTCTCCCCTCAACTGCTCGCGGCCAGCGACTTCGAGACGAGCGAGTGCTTCGATTGCAAGGACGCCTTCGGCAACGGCCTCTTCCAAAGCAGTTTCCTGATGCTCAGCGCTGTGGCCATCTTGCTGACAACCTGCCACGCCGACCTGGTGCCGATCACCGCCTCGCAGGGCGTGGACCACTGGTGCAGGCGACCGGACAATTCCGCGCTCTCCTTGAAGAGCTGGAAGGAAGACGCCGTACCCGTGAATGCTGATGGGCGGCGAAGCCGCTGCCGCGTCTACGGGGACCCTCCCGAGAGCCCTCGCCTTTTCCGGAAGAACAGGTCAGGGGTCGCGTGCCGGGAGTGGGACTACGAGAGCGGGGACGACGGGGTGACAGCCTCTAACGCCTGGGACGCCGTCTGCCAGCGGCGGGTCCTGGTGCACGTCGGCACCATGGCGATGCAGCAGGCGGGCTGCCTCCTGTTCCTGATTCTGGGCGGCCTCATCCTCGACGCCTACGGCAGAGACCGCGTCCGCCTGGGAGCAGCCGTCATTACGACGGTGTGCACGATGCTAGGCTGCGCCTTCATCCGCTACCGCGCGTTGTACGCCATCGCGCAGCCCGTGCTCTCTGGCAGCGCGGCCGTCAACGCCGCCGCGACCCTCCTCGTCTCGTTCGAAGTCCTCATCGACAGACACAGGCCGAAGCACGTGATCTTCGCCTCGACGACGGGCATCGCGCTGGCAGAGCTGTGGTTCCTCGTCGTCAGGAACATGCGCGTCGGCTGGGAAGTGAAGCACGCCGCCTTCCTATCGCCCACGTTCCTTCTCGTCATCACCGCGTCCGCGTTCATGGGCAGGCCGGAATCGCCTCGATGGCTGATCGCCAAGGGCAGGATCAAGGAAGCCGAGGCCGTCATTCTGGGCGCGGCCAAGATGAACGGCTTCGTCCCGGGGCCAGACGCGGCGGACCTTCTGGAAAGGATCGAGAACGTGCGGCGCTGCGGCAGCCGCGATAGCTCGGCGTCCTCCGATAGCGACCCTAGGAGACACTCGCCCATCGACGCTTCCGCTTCCGTTCGCCGGCGGCTGCTGGTCATGTTCGTCGTCCACTTCTCCCTGGCCTTCGCCGTCCACGTCAACATCGCGTCGCAGGTGGCACGGCGCGACGATCGCGACACCTGGTGGCTTCCGTCGGTCCTCGTCTCCGCCGCCAGCGTCCTGGGCAACGTGGTCGTGCACGCGGCCGTCACCCGCGTCTCCCTGGACAGGGTGCTCGTCGGGGCCTCGGTGGTCGCCGGAGGCATCCACTGCGTGGCGAGCCTCTTCTGCAACTTCGAGACCGCGGCGGACCGCGGCCTGCTGGCGTTCTCCAGCGGCGTGGCGAACGTCGCCATCGTCGTCGGCGCCTGCCACCTCATGGAAGGCGTCCCCACAGCCGTGCGCGGTGCCTTCCTCTGCTGGTCGCTCGCCGGCGGCCGGGTCGGCGCCCTTCTCGGCTGCTTGACGCCGCTGCTCTCGCAGAACGCCCGCGGTCACGCGTCTTTCGCGCTGTCGGCGTTCTTTCTCATGGCGTCGTCGTTCCTGGCGGCGCTGAGCCTGCCGTCGCCGCCGAGGGATGTCGAGCGCGAGGACAGTCACGAGATGTCGTTCCTGAGGAGCGCGTCGTCTCTCCGCGGCAGTCGGCCGGCGTCGTGCAGGCCGCCTTACCGAGACTCGGTGTGCAGCAAGACGTCGTAGACCGTCCGCAGAGGGCGCTGCATGCAACACGCCACGCCACACGACCGGGGCGACGACCATTTTGTGCAGCTTTGGGTCGCCTGACGTGGCATAGAGGGGGGGCTTGATTGATGGACGCTGTCAGGTTGCGTTATACCTGTAGAACGAGCGCTTTCTTGAAAGCTACATGAAAAAGACAGCGCCATTCGTCCCTGATCTGGATGGTTCTGGATCTGGATGGATCTGGATGGAACTGGAGCCTAACGTGCACGATGCGCGACAGAGACAGTTAGTGGGCTTGAAAGCACTCCTTCCCGTGCAATGAACAAAAATCTTAATTACGAACATTTTCTTTTTCGAAATACTAACGATGATTTTATGCAAGAACGCACGTCTGTTGACGTTTACTTTTTTAGCGGTTGTATACGTGTTAGTGTTTGTAATAGCTTTAGCAAATTGTATGTTTTAGTGATGCGGAAACAAGCACCGATATCTTCGTTGTTTGCGATGCGTGTGTCATATTTCAATTGACGTTGCCTCGTGGTACAAGTTACATAGGGAAACCTGGCATATGCGTGAATGAGCGGCTCCACGGGAGAACAAAGTGCTGTGTCCTGCGCTCTTTACTCGCTCGTCCTGTGTTGCACTGCTCTTGTTTTTTATTCTGAAGATGAACTAACCTGTCCCTTTGAACACGCTGGTAAAGTGAACAAATCTTTGTCGGGCGGTTTTCGTGCCAAGGATTCATTTTGACAGGTACCCGCCGTGGTTGCTCAGTGGCTGTGGTGTTGGGCTGCTGAGCACGAGGTCGCGGGATCGAATCCCGGCTACTGCGGCCGCATTTCGATGGGGGCGAAATGCGAAAACACCCGTGTACTCAGATTTAGGTGCACGTTAAAGAACCCCAGGTGGTCAAAATTTCCCGAGTCCACCACTACGGCGTGCCTCATAATCAGAAAGTGGTTTTGGCACGTAAAACCCCAAATATTATTATTATTTTGACAGGTGCGATTGTATTTACTGTCTTCAAGATGTAGTTATCCTTTGAACCAACAAATGTGAATTGGCGCACCTGGTCACCGAACGCACTCCCATGGACGTTTAAACATACGGCGAAGCGTGGGTGAGCACGATGTCATTGGCCCTGTCAAAGAATTAGCTATATCTTCTACGCATGCGGTTGCGTTTGACATGATGTACCTATTACGGCTGATCTTTGATCACTTTGGATGGACATGTGTGTTTGTGCTCTTACACCGCATTCATGTGCTGGTAGCGCTCCACAGAAAAGCCTTCATGATGGCCTGCCAAGAAGGCCGACTATGTTGTTATATTGTTCCTGATAGTGTTGTCTCGCAATCTTCTCTCATTGGTCCTTTTTGAAGTAAAACTTTCGAAGACTCGTATCGGTTCTATGGATTGGCCCACCGAACCGCCACCTTTGATTACACCATGTTCGGGATCGGCCCAATTTTATACAGTCGTCGAGACAGCCATCCACACGATGTGGGGATGAGCCAGAAGCTACGCTTTCAGACTACGAGGGGAGAAAGCTTCGCTTTTAGACTACATGGAGCTACGTAAGCAGCGCCGCTTTATTTTAATGCTTCGCTGGACGGTGAGCAAATCAACTTATGATTGGCGTGCCGTTCGTTAGGTGAATATAATGGAATACTCACTAACTCGTTCTATAGACTACTACAGCAAGACGAGTTAGATTGCATTCATAATGAAAGGAGTGCGAGAATGGAACGAAGACAAAATGTAAATACTCCCAACTGAATTTTATTATCGACGTGTGTTGTACAGATACACATCTCAGAATAAACCGCGCCGCGGCAGCGGAAGGGCTATGACGTTGCGCTGCTGAACTCGAGGTCGCTGGTTCGACTGCGGCTGCCGCGTTTCGATGGAGGCGAAATGCAAATAAAATCACTGCCCAAGCACTCCGTACAGATGGTTAAGCAGAGAAGCTGAAACGTGCGACCCCGGTGTTTATCGCTGGGTTAATGCCGACGATTCTTCAAACGACGGCTTGGCAGGCTGCCGGATCCTCGGTACGCAGTTGCTGCTTGCTCTCGGCTGCACGAGCCTGTTCCAGAGCCTGGGCTGCAGCATGGGCACGGCGTAGACGAGCTCGCTCCCGGTTCTGCTCGCGGCGTTGCTGATCGAAGGCTGCCTACTCCTAAGGAGTACGTATGGCGCGTGGCCTACATATTTCGCAGCGGAGAGAAACTGCCGCGCGCGCGCTCGACTGCGACGGAGAGCAACTAGGTCACTATTGGCACAACCAATCGAGCGCCTCTCTTTATCTTTTTGTTTTCGCACATGCGCATGGGGTTGCGCCGGAGGAGCTTTCGGCGTACAGGTGACAGGCGGACGAATCGGCCAGCCACATACAGCTTCGCTATGAAGACGCCCGTGTGCTTAAACTTCAATGTACGTTAAAGAAGCTATAGGCAGTTAAAATTAATTCGGGGTCCCCGATCATGGGGTGGCTTATAATGCGACCGGGATTTTTGCACGCAAAACCCCGACATTGAACTTATTTTACTGGCCCAGTGTACCGCCCAGCAGATTGCAAAACTTATACGAGACCCTCAACCTGACAGTCATCTATAGTGCTAGATTCACCGCAGGATGCGTGACCACAAAATTAGTGAACTGTACAAGAGCGCTCGTACAATTTTCTATCTTGTCCTCGTGCCCATCTTGCGCTCTGCACTTTCGTTCAAATTATGTAGAATATTTAACTACGAGAAGCCGAAAGAAATTCCAAACGAGGTGTCGAGTCAACTTGTGGCAACAGATATATACCGTCCCGTTCCAATCGCATGAGCCATTATGTTTTTTGCTCTCGACACCATTTACATCTGGACAGCAGATATGTGCGAACGGCGGTAAATCCTCCAGGGCCTTGCTCTGTGCCTAGTAGCTGCTATATCAGTATTTGTTATCGTGCTCACGAGCACCTGTCGCGCTTTCTTTGTTGTTAGCGATAAAAGCTAAACTGCCATTTTTTTACCCTACATACTGCATCAATTATTCTTTCTTTTAGCGTATGCGTGTGTCATGGACTTGTTTAATGCATTTGCACGAGCAATTATTAAGTGCTACAATACTACTGGTTGTATCCGTCTGTGTATTGTATGTGCGGCTTTACGATCTCTAAAAAATATTCATGGTGGCTTTACATTTGTGTTAACAATGGTAGTACTGTCGCAAGAAGTCATAGCGCCCGAAGAGCATGCCTATGTGCACAGAGGTAGGTGTGTTACAATATTTTAAACACGGAAAGCAGTATATTTTTGCAGTAATGATCACCCCGACTACTGGAATGCTCCACTGGTGCTAATACTCGTACACTATTTGGGCACTTGTGACTTGTGTTCTTGTGTTTGGTACGTTGTTGATACACTTTCTTTCTTCATTGCTTTCTTCCTCGTTATTTTTGCGTCAGTATACCATTTAGAATTTTCATAGCCGAAGCTAAGGAGGCATCCCTTTATAATTAAAATAATAAATAATCGAGTCAACTGCAATATAAGTACTTAGTCCATAAGAAGTCAAGAACTGCAGTTTTTCCCGGTTTTTTTACGTCCTTAGCAAATTTCCTTAGTCAAGGCTGAGTTATAAGCAGTCTATGGCGCAAAAAAAATGACACTTCAGATTTATTGCGTTATAAGGCAGTTAAGTCTATTGAGGTTCAATTGGAGAGGTACGATAGAGCCCTTCCCGAAGTACTCCTTTTATACTTACGCATAAATCTTGTAATCTTTAGTGCCCAATAATATACTCAGTTAAAAACATAATTATGGGGTTCTGCGTGCTATAGCCACGACCTTGTTATAAGGCGCGCCGTAGTTTGGGACTTCGGTTTAATTTTGATCATCTGTGGTTATTTAACATGTGCCTAATTCTAAGTACGCGGTCCTTCTTCCCTTTCGCCTGCATCGAAATGCTAGTGCCACGCCTCGGTCGATACCACGACATCGAGCTCAGAACGTGCTATCCACAGGGATGTAGCTTATTTCCCATTCGGCAGTATAGAAAGCCAAAAGTGTTATAAATTAAAAGCGTGTCATACGATGCTATTGCACGCTCGTGGAGCCTTCGCTAATTATTCATAGTAAGCGATCGCACGTAGCACTATTATAAAATGACAAAACGTAGCCCAAATTTCCGTTCTGTTGATCCTTTAGGGCACAGACATTGCCATCGGCCTCTCAGTCATGGTAATCCAGGTAATCCTTCCAAACGTCCCACATTTCCGTTCCGCGCATGCGTTTTTCGTACACGTCACGCAGGCGCCTCTCCTGCTCTGGCTTGAAGTAGCCCTTCCAGTCGCCCACTCGACCCTTGCGAAAAAAGTTGCCGAGGGACACGATTTCTTCCTCAGGTGCCTGTACGTTCTTAGCACGGTCATCTGGGGTCATCGAGGTGTCGTCTGCACCACCGACCCTTGGCTCTGCTGCAGTTTTACCAGACGCCTTGGTTTCACTAGCTTTTGCGTGGCCTTCTGCAGCGCAATGTTTGTGGTCGTTTAACGCGTGGTGGACGTCACCTTCGATCACGACACTCGACTTAAGGTTGGCGAAAGAAATGCGCTCTAACAGGCCGTTCAGCAGTGCCTTGTTGGTGCGCAACTTCTGCCAAATGGAAGAATCGACGAACTTCGCCAGCGCCAGCACAGTCTTCCTGGGGTCGCTCTTGAAGTGCTCGTAGTAGAAGAAGAAGACGTTCGGGTCGTTCCGGTGGGCGTACCAGGAGAGGACGTGCTCGAAGTAGTGGCCGAACGTTACGTGGCCGTCCATGAAGTCCTCGAAGAACTCGTCGAAGGTGGTGTCGGCGCGCATCCTCAGGTTGACCCGGTCTCCTATGCAGTGGTGGTAAAAGGAGACTGCGCAGTCGAACGGGTTGCGCACGATGACCACGTACTTGGCGTCGCGGTGGTACGGAGACGCCGTGAAAGTCAGGTGGTGCTTGATCAGTCGCGGTGCCGGGAGTGCTTCGACGACTTCTCGACCCACCTGCGAAAGCGACACCAGAGGCGCGCGGTCAAATAATTTCTCGAAATTGTCTACTGAACTCACCACAAACGTCGCGATTGTTAGAAACGAGCAAAATGGGAGACTTCTCTTGCTTCTTTCACCAAGCACTGAGTTCTAAGAGGAAACGACCAAGTGAACAAGAAAGGAACCAAGAGGTTCCACTGTTGAAGTGCAATGAATAATTCCGAAGCAACAGAAGCTATATATACTGCCGTTGCAATCCGCTATGATGCATTAGCGAAGGTTATGTAGTTCTGCAACGGAACGCGATCGATGCAGCTGGTTAGATTCAAAATAACATTGTCCGCATACTGGCATAGCCGGATTGAAAAAAAGCGCCCTTCTTTTCTCTGATTTAGAGAGAGAGAGAGATGCATAGAATGGCCGGGAGGTTAACCAGAGGCAGTTCCGGTTACCGCACATTTATATGCACCCTGAAGAACCCCAGGTGGTCGCAGTATATCTGGGCACCTAATTAACAAAATCATCTTTCACATCTACTCTGTTATCTTGGAACGTCAACTCCAATCTACAGATCAATCAGCTGACCTGTCGATCACTCATGAATCGGCCGTTCACCCGATGAATCAGTCAGCCAGTTCAACAATGGATCAGTCAGTCAATCGATAATTTTTGGTCAGTCACGCAATCAGTCAATTAATCCGTCAATCAATTATCGGAGCGCATATATGAGAAAGGCGCGACAGCCGTTTTCAATTACTTCCACGTTGAGCATGACATTTGCCAGCTCCACAGAGCACTCATCCCTTCAGTGTGTCCCGACGAAAAAGCCACGTCAAATAACACCATCCATCAATCAACGAATCAATCAATCAGTCGACTAAAATGCCGTAGCTGCGTAGCAAGCCGTGCGGATGGCGACGAAGTCGGAGACAAAGCTTACCAGTTCCAGGAAGGGCGCATGCTTCGTCATGATTTCTGTGAACGTGGGCATAGTCTGCATCTTGTCGCTGTCCAGGTTGAGAAGGCACCACAGGGTGTACTGGGTCCAAGTGGCCCCGGTCTTTGGGTAGGTCGCCAGGAAGATGTCGTCGGGGCGTGCCTCGTACTTGAGGGCGTCCCTGAGGACGTCGCGACGGAAAGAATTCGGAGGCACGAGCACACCGTCGACAAGGTCGAGGACCATGGTGCGAGGCACTGGCTCGCTTCCTTGGGAGTCCTTCGACATGCTCGATTTCTTGACACGGAAAAGATGCAAAGTTGCTTTCATAGATAGATAGATAGATAGATAGATAGATAGATAGATAGATAGATAGATAGATAGATAGATAGATAGATAGATAGATAGATAGATAGATAGATAGATAGATAGATAGATAGATAGATAGATAGATAGATAGATAGATAGATAGATAGATAGATAGATAGATAGATAGATAGATAGATAGATAGATAGATAGATAGATAGATAGATAGATAGATAGATAGATAGATAGATAGATAGATAGATAGATAGATAGATAGATAGATAGATAGATAGATAGAGCGAGAGAGAGAGAAAATTAGTGAATTTGCCAGAAGGTTCAAGCCTTAGATTCGGCTGCATTACCTGCCCGAGAGCGTGGGCGAAATTCTGATTTCCTGAGACAATACTAACAGCTTGCGCTGAAGTACTACCTCCAGATAGTTTCCCAACTTCGCCTAACCTTGCCCGAAATATTCACTTACGGACAGGACTTCACAACCCGCCCGAAACGTCTATTTGTGGGCACGTGCAGGCTAAGAAGGTCGTCAAAATCTTGCGTGAAAGTCTGAACTATTGAACAAGTTTTCTATCTCGTCTGAAACCCCGTTAAAGTTCTGACTCATAGACAAAGCTCAAGAAGGCTGGAATCTAGCCTGGATCACATATATATACATATACTGAGCTTAGATCAGGTGATTTTGCAAATAAGCAAAATGTTCCGATTTGTTTGACCCGAATGATGCGCCCACATTATATATACGCTCGCAGCGGCTTGTTTTTCAAGACACGATTATTTCTGTCGAGCTTCGAGAATTGCTTTTTTCATAATTGTTTGTAACGTACAATGTTTTTAGCTTTCTTAATTCGCGAAAAGTGCTGCTAGTGATGGAATTCCAATTGTCCAGGCATAATTCGTCCGACTCTGCGGAAAAAATTAACAACCTTGAGCGCATCATTATTGTGACTGAAAACTGTGCAAACGTAGTGGTGTTAAAGAAGGCACGTAGCGTCGATAGCGTCTGCTCACAAACCTCGTTTCATTATGCTCACAATTTTATGCACTAAAGCTTTGTTATGTTCTCAGACGTGCGATACGGGTGTAAGAGAATGTTCAGTGAGTCAGAAAAGCGGATTCTCCTGGAAGGTGTGAAAGTCGTCTGCAGATAGCTAATCGAGCTTGGCCGAACCTCGAACCAAAATCAAGTAAGATCGATCAAAACTTGATCAGTGGCACAAGTAAACGGGCTCTTGGGCGTTGCCGCGGGCACACCGTTTCAAGCGTTTCTCCAACGAAAACCTCTGGACACGTCTGTCTTAACCACGTTTTTTTTTAGGGGGGGGGGGGGGGGACGAACATGTTCAAAAAGTACAGCTGGGGCCAACTACTCCACAAACTCGCCTAAATAAAGCTCGTACTCGAAGCGGCGGCCATGGCATTCACTACAGTAACGGACCAACAAGTGCTTAGCTTACCCGGTCAAACCAGTCTAGAAGCTCCCAACGAATGCGTCGTCACCACTCAACGAAACCCGTTTTATACAGCTTCGGTCGTGACCATCCACTCGTCCCTTGTTTCGTTCGAATGTTTACTACTCACTTCCTTGTATTGAAATGAAAAGTGTGCTCAACGTGGAACAGCGATAAGAATTACAATGCGTAGATGGGTACAAGGGAAGTGAAAGTGAAGATTAGAACCTTCACTTTTCTTGCCGCATTCGCTCTCAAGCTTTCCTTCCATTTGCGGTAGATGGCTCTGGCGCGCTGCGGTCTGGTGCTCCCTTTGAAACGGAGGCACCGATGCGCTTACAAACGACCATTCTGAACTTTGCTAAGGAGTCTTCGAATGACTACTTTGGGGCCGAAAATATAGCAGTCGCATGAAACGGGGAAGCGTCGAAAGGGATAAAGTGTAAAACTCTGTTCAGACCATGGCTGGGCAGCATCGAAGATACATGTACCTTAGGTTCTATCTTAGATATTTCTTGTGTATCTTGTATTTGTATCACGATGCGTCTGGCAAGACGTGTATCAGCATCCGTATTTACGATACATCAAAGAATGTGTCGTGTATCTTAGGATACAAGATACTGCTATCGCAACATCACCATGCGAAACTATAAACTTGGCTGAACAGCGCTTCTCAGTCTGCTACAGTAAGCCGCCCAAATAAAGCAAAAGGCGGGGAAATTCTTTAATCTTTCGGCTAGAAACCTCCAGCGAGGGCAGGCGATGAGGTCTGCGCGTCCCTATTGGAGGGGCAGAGTCACGTGGGGGCGCACGCGCCTTCTGGACAAAAATAAGCGCGCGAACGTTTGCGCGCCGTCGACCTTTTGTATTTTTTTGTTAATCTTAGTTTCGTTGATGCCATGACACTTGCTCGTAGCCACCCTACTGTGCTGCGTACGTCAATGCGTGCGGCGCCTTTCGTGCAAATTCTGTTGCCGCTATAGTGGCTAATCGAAGTATCTCTTGCGCGGTGCTTTGTGACGGAATCTGAAGAACGCAAGAATGGGGTTGTCTTGCGTCTAATGAGTTTCACACATTGTTTCGGAATGAAAATAATATACTTTGAGCAAGAAAGACAAGAATTTTGAATTAGTAATATACATTTCATTCAAGTGAAACAAGGTTGGTCGGAGTTAAGAAATTTCCAAGGAAACATTTCTGGTGCATATGAGTTTGCTGCTACATTATATACATCTATAATAAGAAATTTGTTAATGTATCGAAGTATCTTAAGATACAAATGGAAAGTGTCGTATCGGATACAATAATTGCGGTAGTATCTTGTATCTGTATCTCACATACACGTAGCCCGAGTATGTTGTATCGTATCAGTATACAATTGGAAAGTATCTTCGCCCAGCCCTGGTTCAGACTGGCTTCACCACCTACGTTCTCCATGTATATGCTAAAGCCCAAGAGCGGTGTGCTTTTTCTCTGGCAGTCCGTGGGTTCTAAGTCCGTCCTTTGAGCGTAGTCTACGGCACCCAGAAAACTTGAGGGGTGCATCTCCATCAAACACCGTTGGAAAGTTCCAAGGCGCTCCTTCTTGGCTGTGCAACCGGCAGTGTAAAATTTTCAGCTAGCCTATCAGCCGAGTACACATGTACGTCTTCAATGCTGATATAACCGAAGGTCTACAGCGCAACGGCAAGAACAGGGACAACAAAAAAGGGGACACGGGTGAACGCTGACTTATAACTGAACTCCATTATCGAAAACATTGAAGTGGCAAGAGCAAGGAAGTGAAGCTCTGGTTTTCATGAGCAAAGCAGATAAAACGAATGGAGAAAGAGCAAAGATTAGAACATATTAAACACGAAAGAAAGTTAAACCTTGCACAAGTAATCATCGCTACTACAATGCACACATGCGGTTCTCACGAAACAAGAGCGCTTTATCAGACAGAGCTATTGATGGTTTACTGACACAATATTCCAGTTGGCCCGTCATTCGGGTTGCTTTCAGAATAGTTCGAGTGCGTTCATTTCGGTGTTTGTGTAGCACATAGGTGTTCTCAAAGGCAGGGGAACAGCCGCATGTCTGTGAGAATAGCCAAAAAAACCGTCTTTGCCATTTCTCACGTTGCACGCGTGTTCTAGTAACCGATCATTAAGACATCAACCCACAAATACGCCTGTTTCTACCACGTAACGAAGTCCACACGACAGATGGATCAGGTAGACGACCTCACGTAGGCATTGCACAAACTGGTTCCGATTTTTTACACTACAAGGAATTCTTGGTGTAGAATGGGAGCAGGTCTCCCGCGAAAGCTGTCAAAACTTGTGTGGAGCGGAAAAAAGGTCGCCGACTATTACGTTACTCCCTAACTGCGATATCTGAACACAGCTGTATACGTGTTTTCAATTCGTTTCTTTTTTTCAATGTGGAGAATTCGTTTTTCTCGGCAACCATTGCACCAAATTTGGCGAGGTTTGTTACATTTAAAAGAAAAACATAAAATGTAGTGACTGTCGGTCTCGAACTTTTTATTTATGTCGTCAATTTTTTTGTTAGAAATGAGCAAAAATTGAAAATTTTCAGAAAAAGAAACTATCACGTTTACAACTCTGTAACTCAGCAATGAAAAGTGATACCACAATTCTGTGAATTGTATTTAATAGTACATCCGAAGCGGACAAAATTGATATGCTACACATTAATCTTTAAAAAAATTAATAATGTGGAAATACAGCTTTTGCAGAACTTTTGTACAAAACATAACAAATTCACGTAAGATATATATTGACTAATCTAATGTGTCCACTTTGAATGATCTAATGGATGCCGTTTACAGAACCGAGATATCTGTTCTTGATGCAGAGCTATTAATTTGTGAACTTCGTGCTTCTATATTTTTCAAACTTTCGAATGTTTTAAAACTCTTGTAACAAAATTAAAGCCCTAAATCAAGATTCTGCTACCATCAGTCACTAGAATTTAACTTTCTCTCTCAGATGCAACAAATTTCACTAAAATCGGTCCTGCGGTTATCTCAGAAAAAATGTTCTTGCGTTTTACATGTATTTGAATAGGCCGCGTCGGAGTTGGGCCCGAGCTAGAGCTTCCTCTTTAAGACACGTGTCTATTGTACGGTCGCAAAATATTTAAGAGATATGAATAGCACATGTTTTCGTTACATACCTGTAACGTTATGTGCGGCTTCATCATGCAACTACCCTATGCTGACGGAAATGAATGACGCTTCACGTCAGAAAAGACTAGAATCAGCGACGCCCCGCTGTAATGTACCGGCGTTAAGGTTCCGAAAGGTACTTCCCCCCCCCCCCTCTCTCTCTCTCTCTCTCTCTCTCTCTCTCTCTCTCTCTCTCTCTCACACACACACACACACAAACAACCGTTTTTTATTTTATTTTGACAAAATAACGCAAAAAAGATGTTTTGAAAGAACACTTTCGCAATCTAAACAAATTTGCTGTTACTCTGGAGTCCTTTCGTCATGGCTTTTCAGCGTCCTTCTGAAAGGATATGCCGACACTCCGCGGATCGTAATGTTCTATAGCCATCCTCGATAGCTGGCCCGGGTGTCAGCACCTGAATGTCAATTCTATTAAACCATGCAGTTATGTAATGCAATCGCACTAAAACTTTATCACCTTCGTGTACACTCGGCCGGGAAACATTTACAAGGGCCGCAGTAAGAACACAGATGGAGTAACAAAGGCATCCTTAACACCTCCGCAGACGCTCTCAAGATATACAGGGCGTCCCAGCTAACTTCAGCCATAGTTTTAAAGATATGCAAATGCCACGTAGCTGGACACAGTCAAGGTAACGTTGTTTGCCGTCGCTTGGATCGAGATATTCAAAGTATTTTTCTTTTTCATTCCGTTGAATGAAATAATTAGTCTGAATTGATTATTCGGCTTCTCAAATATTGTAATTGAATGAAAAGTGTCAATGAGGATATAGTAGAGCGACATCAAAAACTCCCGGTACAGCTTTCTGTTCGTTCTACATAAAAGTGTTTTTTCGAGCGTGAAAGAACCCGCAAATGCACGCAAAATTGCTGCGCGACTAGCCGCTCGAGGGAGTTATCGGGAGTTTTGTGTTGCTTTACAATTTTCTCTTTGACACTTTTGACCTAATTGTTATATTTGAGAAGTTCATAAATTAATTAAGACCAATTATCTAATTCGGCAGAATGAAAAAAAAAGATAGCTTGATTATCTACAAGCAACGGCAAGCAACATTCCTTTTGTTCTGTCCAGCTACGTGGCATTTGCATATCTGTAAACTCGATCTGGCTAAAGCTAGCTTGGACACTGTATTTTATAGACATACACATACTTGCGCATTTCCGCAAAAACACAGTCCTATTGAAGCCCAAGTGAAGCTTTCTGATGGTTGCATGTCTGCATATATATATATATATATATATATATATATATAGTCATGTCATGAGAAGCCAACAAACACTGACACCAAGTACAACATAGGGGAAATTGCATGTGCTTAATAAATGAAATAAAGTATAGTAAATTAATGGAAATTACAGTGGAGTCCCTCGGTTAACCCCCTTTCTTCTCGTTTATTCCATAACGAGGGTCTCGAATCCGGCAACATTGATGCCTTCAGGTAGCATATGTGGGTTTATTGACCAGTTGCCTTCACCCGAGAAGATCACGTTCTCGTGACGCCTGCGGCAAAAAAGAGACGTTCCACGTCCGCCGCCAAGGTCTGTGAGTGGGGGCGCTGGCTAACACTCCCAGGGTTCTACTAGTACACATAAATACCCAAGAAAGTGGATGGGGAAACGCCGCCGCGGTAGCTCAATTGGTAGAGCATCGCACGCGACATGCGAATGTTGTGGGTTCGGTTCCCACCTGCGGCAAGTTGTTTTTTCATCCACTTTAATTTCCATTAATTTACAAATTTACTTATTTCATTTATTAAGCACATGCCATTTCCCCTATGTTGTACTTGGTGTCAGTGTTTGTTGGCTTCTCATTACATGACTAATAATTATCGGGTCCCTCGGTTAACCCCCTTTCTTCTCGTTTATATATATATATGTATATATATATATATATATATATATATATATATATATATATATATATATATATATATATATGTTCTGGGGTTCCGAATCTCGTAATTAACGCACACACACTTAACCTTTTGCACGGATCTCCCATAGCATGCCTTTTGTTATGCATTGCAAAGTGGTACTCGGTGTCATATTCTGTTGTTCCGGCAAACCGAGC
This sequence comes from Dermacentor albipictus, assembly GCF_038994185.2. Classification (NCBI taxonomy): domain Eukaryota; kingdom Metazoa; phylum Arthropoda; class Arachnida; order Ixodida; family Ixodidae; genus Dermacentor; species Dermacentor albipictus. Next base: position 26,433,563 of record NC_091827.1, read on the forward strand.
AAACATTACCTGCGCTTCGTTGAAGCACACGTTTAACGGTTCAGGGCCCATTTTTTTCATAATGTTCTCCAAAGATCTTAGCTTCATCTGCTATGATTTAAGCTTTTTCCGCCCATCGCCCAAGCTGTGACCCCTATTCCCTGCAAACTTCGTGTACCATTCGGATCTGCCAGGACACCGGGGAGACATGCGTATAACAATTTTCTAGCGCTTCTGGGGCCGCATTCTAAAACGATTCCCTTCGGCGACGCTATCGCCACGGCGATAGTTCGCCGTCAGGCACGCGCTGATTGGCTGGCCGAGCAAAATCGGATGACGTAGCCCATCCGATTTTGCTAAAACAACCAATCAGCGCGCGCCTGACCGTGAACTATCGCCGAGGCGATAGCGTCGCCGAAGGGAATCGTTTTAGAATGCGGCCCCTGTAAGTCGTACCGACAGCTTTGCCGACCTTGGCCGTCTTGGCTTCGCCGTAAAAAGCCGTCTGCTGCTGCTTCTGCCGTCACCTTATCTCGTACGATACGGCCAACAACTACGCCCGCAAGCGCTGCAAGATACAACGGATCGAGTCGTCTGTTATTCCACTAGGTCAAGGCACGCGCATTCAGGAGGAGGAGGGGGGGGGGATTCTATGTTGTGTGGGGAGTATACGCCGGTTGACTGTTGTTTCGCTTAACCCGTCCTTCTTTTTGCGTAGGAGGGGGGGGGAGGCGAGGAGGTGGCGATTTGTGAGTGCGCAGACGCTCTGCAACCATCTGCAACCTACAGCGGAACGACAGACGGCGAGACCGCGCGACCGAACCGGGCGTTGCAGAAGTGCCCAACAGCTACACATACGCGCGTGTCCAGACGCGTCAGGACTTTCCGTGGTCGATGCCCTGTTGCGTCATCAGTTGCCGCGTATGCAGCCGGTGCTGATGCCGGCGCCGCCGCTGTCAGTTCGGAGAAACGTGAACGCAGCCGGGCTGCCCCTTCCTTGCGCAGGGCAAAAATCATTGTTACTACAGCCGTTTTTATTTAGCAGCGCACGTGCAGAAGTTGATGTACTGTACATCTGTTACGGAATTCCGAGGAGTGCTTCAAAAGGCGTCTTCACGGTTTCTTTTCAACGTGTGAAAACGAGTGAGTCAGTATTTGTGCAGATTATCTTTCCTGCTTTAATGACATCGCCTGGATGGAGGATCGCGCCTTTGGGTGGCTTCGCTCTGCTGCTGTCCCGCCTATATATATATATATATATATATATATATATATATATATATATATATATATATATATATATATATATGCGTGTGTGTCATCCGTCTGGTTTTTCATCCACTTTCATGTAATATCTTTATCATTTAATTACTGCAGTTAAAATACGTGAATAATTACTCCGATACTGTCCTTGCCGTCATTGTCTGTTGGCTTATGATTGTGACTATATACAGGGTGTTCCGGCTAAATTTAGCTAGAGTTTTAAAATATGCACATGCCACATAACTGGACAGAACCAGGGTAATGTTGTTTGCCGTCGCTTAGAGCTATCCAAATTATTATTTTTTCGTTCCACCTAATTTGATAATTAGTCCTAATTACCTAATCAACTTCTCAAACATTAAAATTAGGTGAAAAGCGTCAATGAGAAATTTGTAAAGCAACATGAAATACTACCGATACAGCTTTCTGTTGCCCAATACACGCTGCATAACAGCGTTCTTCCAAGGGTGAAAGAAGCCCGCAAATGCATGCAAAGTCCCTCGAGGTGCCAATCGCGCTGCAATTTTCGCGTGCATTTGCGGGCTTCTACTGAGTTGAAGCTGCGATTATGCCAACGCAGGAACCTACGTTTTACACCGATCTTAAAACACGCTAATAACGCTACGGGCAACTTGCATACGTATTCTGCTGGGAAAACCGCATTTAACCGACCTATTTGGGACACTGCCTACCCATTGCCCATATCATGCCCATAATTCTCCCCAGACATAAGCAAGATGACTTGTTCGGCTCACCCAGGACACCAGAGAAACAAACTGGGAATCTCATATGATGTACGAAAACACATGGGAGAACTAGAGTTTAGCGATTGTCTCCCACGTGGGCATTACGACCAGGAAAATGAAAGCTTCGCGACGTATATTGCACCTAAAGTTCATCCTACTTTCACGGAATTTCAAATCCGTATCTGGTCGTGCTTTTGTTTAAGGAACCAAGGAAACATTTCGATTAGTGACAGTATGGCACCCTGGAACGCTCGCATTAGTAAATTTCTACAGTGGCTGTAATGAACCTACACAGAATAAACACTTATCGTTCGTCTTTCAAAACATTGGTTCGGTCTTTGAAGAAATACAAACACCGTGCCCCGCATAGTTTACTAAGCATACCGGGGGAAAACAACTAAACGCCGTGTATAACTAATAAAAATTGGAATACAGCGCGCATTAAGTAACTGCTTTCGGAGCATATACGCCGGCCACAAAGTTCAAATTTTCTGTAAACGTCAGCAAAAGTGACCCCCATTTCTACAAGATATGAAATATCTGCTGCTGCTAGGAAATAACTGCAAGTGTAAACCTTATTTAGAAGGGCGGAGGAAGACGAAGTGATTCTCGTAGAGACCACTATTCCTTCGCGCTGCAGTATTTTCGGCTTTTTCCCGTGTTTTACTGGGAGACGCCGCTCTCATTGCCACGGCAATGGAAGTGGAGTCGGCAGAATGCCGACGCGACGTGACTGCTTCGTCAGGTACCGGCCCGAGGAAGAGAAATTGCCCACCGAGTCAAGCTGACAGCGAGGACACTGCGCTGTACTCCTACTCAAGCGATGACGCCTCAGATGACGAAGGCTTCGAAAGAGTGGTACACCGGAAGGCCAAGAGAAGAAACATCAGCGGACGGTCTTCGTCAAGTAAGTCTACCGTCATTCCACAGCGCAGGCCATCGGCGCACACAATTCTTTTTGTGCCGGACGCACCCGCCGACAACCTCAACCGCCTTAATCGACAAGCTATTTCCGTTTCTCTGGAGGCTCTTGTCCCAGGAGAAATCAAAGATATCAGAATTAATACTCGAAAGAACATCCTGGCTATTGACGTCCACAACCGAAGCGCAATCAATGCTTTGATGGTAGTCAAGCTCCTGGGCAACATTAATGTCCACTACCTCATTCCGCAAGACAACGAAACAACGGCCGGTGTTGTTTATGACATTGACACATCCATTAACGACAGCGACCTGCCAATTTTAATCAAACCTGCGACAGATGGTGTTGCCTTACTACAAGCTCGGCGCCTTGGCAAGTCGACCTGTGTAAGGCTCGTGTTTAAAGGTGACTGCCTACCATCACATGTAAAGGTCGGCCACTTTCGTCATGTGGTACGACCTTTCGTACCAAAACCACTTCAGTGCAGAAGGTGTCAAAGAATTGGACATGTGAGTGCTGTCTGCCGAAATACAACGATATGCCCACGATGTTCCGAACATCACGATACCGACACTTGCCGTGCAACAGAGCTCAAGTGCCCAAATTGTCAAGGATCGCACGCTGCGTCCTCAAAAGACTGTCCACGCCTAAAGAAAGAGCAGAAAATCTTGAGAAAAATGGCCAGAGACGGATCGTCACACAGAGATGCTTCTGAAGCGATAAGGCGACATCGCTCCCGGAAACGAAAGTCCATGAAACCCTCTTCCGGTTCAAGGGAAATGTCTCGTCCGGCAACGCCACCTGCTGTTCCATCTGTCTCGAGTAAGAGCACGAATGTCAACGAAAGAAGTGGCCATGCTTCATCAAGTGATGCGTGGCCGGCACTGCCGAGAACATGCCACGCGCCAGAGCCACAGCAAATGACTCGCCATTTACAGTCAAATGTCACTACAGTTGACCAAATGCGAGACAAGGACTCACAAGTCATTGCCATGCTCAAATCGCTCACGAATGTCATGCGTCTGCTACTGACGAACATGGACACTCCAGCTGCTCGTAGCGCACTGCAAGTATTGGACGCGCTGACTCCAGTACTTGAAAGCATCGCATAGCACCATGGCCCGCCCCTCGCTGCCCTTCTACAAGGAAGTCAAGAAAGCATCTTTACTGCAGTGGAATGCCCGTGGTCTCAAATCAAGAATTTCAGATTTTAGACATTTTGTCTTCGAAAACCGTTTTCCCATCCTTGTAATTTGCGAACCGAACGTGCAGAATGTTATACGTATTTCTGGCTATGAGGCATTCATGTCCTCTACCTGTGGTGATGTAAGCAAGGTAATTGTATATATTAGAAGTGATCTGACTTACGTGTTGCACCCAGTTCCGCCTCACGACGACAACCAGTACGTTTGTTTAATCGTGAAATCGAATAAGCTTACGTTCACACTCGTTGCTGTGTACATTGCTCCTTCAAGTGGCTTCGACTCTAAACGACTACACGACGTGCTATCAGCAACACCCGGCCCTACGATTCTCACAGGAGATTTTAATGCTCACCATCCGCTTTGGGGGAGCCTGAAGATGGACTCCAGGGGAAGGCGAATAGCATCCTTTGCCACACAGCACGACCTTTACTGCCTCAACGATGGTAGTCCGACATATTTACGCGGGCCTACCTACAGCAGCTGCCTAGACTTGACCCTGGTTTCTCGGCTTCTTGAAAGAAACGTGCAATGGTTTACAGACATTGAAACACATGGAAGCGACCATATTCCGACGTACCTGAAGATCAAGGGACTATCGAAATACTCCTCCATGACGCTCCGGCGAATTGACTGGTCGGCGTTTCGGTCGCACATGGAGGGAGTATGTCAGCAAGGGAACCCTTCAAGTCCGGAACACGAAATTCAAAAAGCCATGCAAGAGGCTACGCGTAGTTTCCAGCCTTTCCCGAAATATGCAGAATTTGAAGCAGAATTGCAGCGACTACGAGCAATTCGCCGGCGGGCTGAACGAAGATACAGGAGAACTAAATCCATCCATGATCTCCGAGAGGCAAGGCGGATGCAAAAGAAGATTCAACGTCGCATCGATGCACTACAATCTCAAAGATGGAAACGTTTCTGTGAGTCCTTGGATCCACGTCAGCGATTATCTCAAATATGGAGAACCGTGCGTGGGCTTCGCGTATCACCACAACAGCGTGTCCCTTTCAAAGCCCTCGCTTTGCACCAAGGTCGCAGCGAAATTGACATTGCTGAAGAATTTTGCTCCAGACTTTCCAGCTTGCAGTCCCAACGCGCAATTACACCATGTGCTACTCCTGTGCCACGGGATTCCCGCATGGATGTAATTTTTTCGCTGGAGGAGCTTGAAGCGGCACTGGCGACTTGCAGGCGCTCTTCGTCACCTGGCCCGGACGGGGTTACGTATGCGGCGCTCGCCAATCTTGGGCAGACAGCACGACTCATGCTACTAAACCATTACAACGAGTCTTGGCGCAACGGTTTGGTTCCACGTGACTGGAAATGCAGCCGCTTGGTTCCACTTCTCAAACCTGGCAAATCACCGTTAAACTTGTCATCGTACCGCCCCATCGCTCTGGCCAGCTGCATAGGGAAAATAATGGAACGAATGATTTTGACTCGCCTGGAATGGTACCTGGAAAGTTACAAAGTGTACCCAGATGCTATGGCTGGCTTCCGGCGTGGGCGCTCATCCATAGATAATGTCATCGATTTGGTTACATTCGTTCAGCATCAAAAACGCCGGAAACGACTCACTGCTGCATTATTCCTAGACATAAAAGGCGCCTATGATAATATAGCACATTATGCCATTATAAATGCTCTTACTGAAGCCGGAATCGGTGGCCGCACTTTTCAGTGGCTGTGCAGTTATCTGACCGACAGGCATTTCTTCGTGATGACCGAGGATGGCGCCACGACTCAACACCAAACGTGCCGTGGAGTACCACAAGGCGGAGTGTTAAGCCCGACGCTTTTCAACCTAGTGCTCGTTGGCCTAGTCCGATCCTTGCCCAACACAGTTCAGGTATCAATATATGCCGACGATATCTGCATTTGGGCGTCTGCCGTAACACGGCTGCAGGTACGAGCACGGCTGCAAAAGGCAGCTACGATAACATCTCTGTACTTGCGAAAACAGAACTTAGAGCTGTCCTCAGAGAAATGCTGCCTTGTTACATTCACTCGGAAGGAAATGAAGCGTTACAGTGTAAAGGTCAATGGGCAAGCAGTAGCAAATGCACGAAAACACCGCTTTTTAGGGGTAATTATTGACCGAGACCTATCATGGAGCCCGCATTTTTCATACCTGAAGAAGAGATTATTGACAATAATACATCTCCTCAAATTTCTCGGCGGAAAGTCATGGGGCACTTCGGTGCGGTCAATGCTGCAGCTGTATAACGCCTTGTTCCTCGGCTTCGCAAGATACAGCCTCCCTGTGATTGGCAACACCTGCAAAACAAACCTGCGTGTACTCCAGGGACTACAAGCTCAGGCCCTAAGGACGTGTCTCGGTCTTCCGAGGTGTGCGTCTACAGCGGCAACGATCGTCATAGCTCGAGATCACCCAATATCAACGTACTTGGCAACCGACGCTCTCAGGGCGCATATTCGGCACGTTGCCCGATTACCTTCTCACCATCTTGCCGCTCTACCCACAGAAAGGCCACACACAACTTTCAGTCGTTTAATTCATGCCAATCGCCCCTCATTGCCATCGAACTACATGCCTGCAGCAAGACCATCCTTACCTTTATGGTGCCTGCACAGACCTGACATACACCTCACCATCCCAGGAATCATGAAGAAAGCCAACATGTCCTCGTTTGCCCTTAAGCAGGCCACGTTAGAACATTTAAATGAGGTGCACAGTGGCCGCGTACACGTTTACATCGACGGTTCAGTTACATCTGCAAGCGCAGCTGCCGCTGTGCTGATACCAAGAAGATCCGTCAAGATACAGCTAAAGACGTCACATGTGTCATCAACGACAGCTGCTGAACTCGTAGCCCTGCGTGCGGCTCTTCATTTTATTAAGGAGGAACCATCCCAGGCATGGTCAATCTTCTGCGATTCCAAGGCAGCCCTACAGAGTGTACTCTCAGCACTGCGCCATGGATCACATGAGCAGCTCGCCGCAGAGATCAGAGAAGTCCACCATCGACTAGTTGATGAAGGACACGATATAATATATCAGTGGTTGCCTAGTCACTGTGGCATACATGGCAATGATCGAGCAGACGCAGCTGCCCGATCTGCCCATGACGGCGTCAACTGCGTTGCCATTCCTCTTTCGAGAGCCGACGCAGCGAAAAAACTTGTCACACTTGCGCGTGACCTGACATTAGCCCAGTGGAATTCAACCGATTTCACAAGTGCACGCCTCCATACTCTGGACCCTAATTTACGGCTCCATATTCCGTCCGAGCTTCCACGACGTGACTGCACCCTTCTTATCCGTCTATGGCTTGGAGTAGCATTTTCAAATGCCTACTCTTTCCTTATCGGAATGGCCAACAGCCCACTGTGTGACTTCTGCGGGTGCAACGAAACGATCGAGCATCTTCTTTGTCAGTGCTCTCGTTTTAACCTACAAAGAACTGTCCTCTCAGCCACCTTAGACAAACTGGACAAGCGCCCAATGACAGAAGACAAGATCCTTGGAACCTGGCCTACGCGAACATCAGCGCGATCCGCTATGAAGGCGCTGCTGCGATACTTGAAAGACACGGGACTTTCTGACAAATTGTGACAGTACACTGTGTGGCGCAGTACTGTACGGTGACACTGCGTAAGACTAGGAATGCCTTTGCGGGTTGCGTGACAGTGCCCACAGAAATAGTTCGTGTGTACGTGCGTGTGTGTGCTTAGGTTTTTTTTTCCTTTTTTTTTATCCTTCTTTCTTTCTCACCTATTGCATCCCCTTTCCCTTCCCCCAGAACAGGGTAGCCAACCGGAGATAATCTCTGGTTAACCTCCCTGTCTTTCCTTTGCCTTTCTCTCTCTCTCTCTCTCTTATTTAGAAGCAGCCTTGAAATGCGATCGACAAATTCAGAAGTGACATACCTGGTATTGACATGGCTCTGCATGTTCGAAGAAACCGTATCTACGATAAGTAGTGATTACACAATGAAATTTCACAGTTAGACTTGTAAGAGGTTTGATTAGATTTTTGGCGCTGATCAAAGACTGAGACCCTCAACGATATGTAGACTATATCTGGACAGAGATTCATTAGTTCGAACATTTCATAATACAAGTATTTCATGCCATAAGGCACACGAACCGTTAAGCGCGGCTGATTATAATACTTCATCCGGACCCCTCCCCCTACTTTGCAGGTTAAATTTAGCAAGCTTATTGTGTTTTCAAATATTCACACACAGAGACCCTATCTCCCACCCCCGGTGTAGGGCAGCAAGCCGGAGACTAATATCTTGTTAACCTCCCTGCCTTTCCTCTTCCCAATCCCTCTATCTCTCTCTGTTTTGAAATACGGTTAGGCTGTCTGAAGAAACAGGGTATGAAGCAAGTAGCGCAAGCGCAAATTTGTTAGGAAGGGAGCTACCCAGGGCCAGGCTTTCGCAATGCGAAGGTGTATACGGCAAATGCCGCCCGTCGTCTGCTACAACGCGTCCCCAAGAAGCAGAAAAAATCCTCACTTCCTGAGCAGGGTTCACGTAGCAAATTTCAATGTCACTCTATATATGCATCTGTTTGGGAATTATGTTATGTTGACTGTTCTGTTGTGATTGTATGTGCTAATATATTTACACGATGTGTATACCACCCGCTGACTAGACAATGTGTTATTAGGCGACAGTATCGTTTGTACTTTTTAGACTTTCGACTACATAAGTGTGGAGACATTTGCCATGTATATTGTAGGTACCATGTGTTCCTTACGTCATAGTCTTCCTGTGGAAACGTTGCGTTATAAGTCCTGGTGCTTGTGTGAAAAGATTATTTGATATGTAACCGTGAACCCTGAATGATGTAGGACGGAACCACCCAAGAGATAAGGAGTAGCCGGCGCCTTAAATTGCGCGCCAACATCATATCAATAAAAAAAAAAGCATTGCTTACGTGTCCCCTCAATGAAGAAAGAAAATTAAGCTTCAATTCTAATTTTGTTTGAATTTCCAACGTGCAGCCGAAAGTGCCTGCTTTCAGAAGTGCGTGTGTGTGTGCGGGAGGGGGGGGGGGGGTGCATACTCCTCTTACACTGGCGTGGCGAGTGGGGTGGTAAACACGCCTACGAAGGCGAGTGAATACAAGTGTAGCCATCTGGCGTCCTTTTAAGGTCACCATGGTGACCGGGAACGGCAGCTGCGACCGTGATGCCACCCCCGGGGTGGTCAACGTAAACACGCCCGAGTGAATACAAGTGTAGCCATCTGGCGTCATTTTAAGGTCACCATGGTGACCGGGAACGGCAGCTGCGACCGTGACGCCACCCCCGGGGTGGTCAACTACGAAGCCGACCCCGTCGTGGTGGATGGCGTCGCCTTCCTGCCGCTCAGCGACGCCCGGCTTGCGCGCGAGGCCCTGAGCTACGAGCCCCGGCCGGGTGACGTCATCCTGGCCACTTTTCCAAAGAGCGGCACCACGTGGTGCCAGTACCTGATCTGGGGCATCCACAACCTCGGGGCCGTCGAGGAGGGGTCCATGCCGCCGGTGCAGGACGTGCTGACGCGGCACTTTCCCTACATCGACCTGGTGAGCACTCGATCTCGAAACAGCGCAGATAACGCAACTACGTGAAGTCGGCATTCATATCTTACAACACATATAGTATAGGACTGTGCGATAAATGTAGTATAACGTCGTGTGACTTTGTGCAAGCAGGCATAACTAACGTTAAACAATTGCGCCCTCTACAGTATATACTCGGCTCTCACTGATATACACACCCACATTGGACAGGCCCTCGAATTGGAGCAACGCATCGAGAGAGAGAGAATGAAACCTTTATTTGAAGCAGTGACTTGTCAGTCGAGGTGGGAGGGTCCCTTATTACAGGAACCCTCTGGCTTGGATCGCCCTCCGGGCCCGGGCGACTAGTTCGCGCTGGTCGACCAGGTCAGGCTTGGAGATCGCAGCCTCCCACGTTTCAGCGAGGGCATCGAGAAAAAAAATAATTCTAGGAAATTACGTACGAAAACAACGACCTGATATGAGGAACGCCGTAGTGGTGGACTCTGGATTGATATTGACCACCTGGCATTCTTTGAGTGCACCTAAACCTATGTGCACGGGTGTTCTTGCATTTCGCCTCCATCGAATGGCAGTAGCCGTGGCCGGGATTTGATCCCGCTGCCTCGTGCTTATAACAGCGCAACAGTTAAGCCACTAAGCAACCACGGCGGGTATGCGCATCTAGCGAGACGACATAAGTGTGGCAACGCGAACCCGCGCTTCACTGGATAAAAACATAATTGTGGAGTCTTGCGTGCCAAAACCACCAAATTTCATTATGAGGCACGTCGTAGTGAGGGATTCCGGATTAATTTTGACCACCTGGGGTTCTTTAACGTGCACTCAACGTACGGTACACGTGCGATTCTGCATTTCGCTCTTATCGATCAATGCGGCGATTGGATAAGTCGTATACGCGGTTATGTAGTCCAACCGAACAGCTCTGTGCGCACTTCAACTTTTTCTTGTCTCTCTCTCACTCTCTCGCTCTCACTCACTCACTCTCTCTCTCACTCTCTCTCTCTCTCTCTGTGTGTGTGTGTTTGTGCGTGCGTGTGTGTGTGTGTTGCTGAGCAGGGCTGGTAGCTGCACGTCGAAGGAGGATCAAACAGCGCAGAATCGTGGTGGTGGTGATAAACTTTATTGAAAGGGGGAAGGGTAAAGAGGGATGTGGCTGAGGGTTCGGGCTCAAGCAAGGCCCTGGGCCTGCTTCGCCTCTTCCGCCCAGTCCACCAGTTCAACTAAGGTAGGATGGCAGTGTCTGTCGTCGTGGTCACTATACACTGTCGCCTCTCTTTCGCGTCGTTCGAACCACTCTGAACCGGTCGCACGCACCGCAGCTGGGCACGTCGTCCACGGTGGCCGACCGTCCTGCCCCGCGCTTCATCAAGACCCACCTGCCCGCCGAGAGGGTGCACCGGCCGGGCGACGGCGGCGCCAGGTACGTGGTGTGCCTGCGCAACCCGTTCGACGTGGCCGTCTCCTACTTCCACATGCGCCGGGGCCGGCGAGGCCTGACGCGGCTGCCGCCCGACTACGGCTTCGACCACTTCCTCGACGAGTTCCTCAGCGGTGGGCTCGTCGGGGGCGAACCCTTCGGCCACGCGCGCGCCTGGCACGACAGGAGCAGGGTCCACGACAACGTCCTTCTCGTCTACTACGAGGACCTCAAGGAAGACCCTAGAGAGGTGGAGCATTTATTTATTTAGTTAGTTAGTTAGATAGATAGATAGATAGATAGATAGATAGATAGATAGATAGATAGATAGATAGATAGATAGATAGATAGATAGATAGATAGATAGATAGATAGATAGATAGTTTGTTAGTTAGTTAGTTAGTTAGTTAGTTAGTTAGTTAGTTAGTTAGTTAGTTAGTTAGTTAGTTAGTTAGTTAGTTAGTTAGTTAGTTAGTTAGTTATGGGGTTTCACGTACCAAAACCACTTTCTGATTATGAGGCACGCCGTAGTGGAGGACTCCGGAAATTTTGACCACCTGGGGTTCTTTTAACGTGCACCTAAATCTAAGTAGACGGGTGTTTTCGCATTTCGCCCGCATCGAAATGCGGCCGCCGCGGCCGGGATTCGATGCCGCGAACTCGTGCTCAGCAGCCCAACACCATAGCCACTGAGCAACCACGGCGGGTTAGTTAGTTAGTTAGTTAGTTAGTTAGTTAGTTAGTTAGTTAGTTAGTTAGTTAGTTAGTTAGTTAGTTTTTTGATAAGTAAGCTGTCGGCACCTAAATGGCGACGTACGAGTTAATACTGGGATTGCTGTGATTACTCATAAATTCGTATTAAGGCGTAAAAAACCTTTAGTGGTTCTCACGAGTGTCCGTGCGCAGTCCGTGGTGGACGCAGGAAAGCGGTGATCACCGGCGAGGAGGGAGCGAGGAGAGGAGGCGCCATGCCGGTAGCGCTGTGCGAGCGGGCGCGTGGGAGAGCGCGGACTGACGCGGGGGTGCGCGAACATCGGCGAAAAACCTTGCAGCCATATGGCTGTGATTGCATCCGATGCTGGCGGCCACGGCGGCGTCCATTTGCAGAACAGTTCAGACAACAGCAACAGAGGCAGTCATAGATAGGCTTTCGCCTGGCGCAGTTTAGCTCAGCAAAGTGCCCATAGATTTTTCTCCCACTTAGGTACGGCATTTCTTTTTTTATGCGAAGCATACTAGCCGCACAACCACGCTCTTTCTTGCTGCGCCGCGCGCGGCCGCGTAGCTACCGTATGACGTCATGACAGCTGCAAAAGCGGAGGCTCAACTCGTGCGCTCGCTTGCGGCCGCGTAGCTACATAGCCGGGTCTCAGCTCGTGCGCTCGCCTGCATGAGTTGTTTCTTCGTCTAGCCGAACGAAATATAGCCAAGCAACAGCAGTTCACCAGGCTAAACAGTGGTTCAACATTTAAAATAAAGGCTAGTATGCTTCGCATCCTGGGCTTAACCTTAGCTAAGCCACAGCCATTTTTTCGCCAGCGAATATTTTCGGCCGGGTTATCCCTGTCATCCAGCTCCGTATCGAAGTAAGACGCGAGAGTGTGCCCTAAAAGTCGTCGAATGGTGAAGAAAGGGACAATTCACAACCACTTCGCGCGTTGCCCCTTTCTTCCGAGTCTCGTGTTTTGCTTGCGGTATAACTTTCCCTGCAGCCTACACCCACACTCTGCTATCTCGAATGTCGTCGCAAACTCTGCAGCGAAGTATGTTAAAATTCGTCCAACCGGGTCACGCGCCCGACGCAAATTCGGCTGTACATCTTTTTCTCTCGAATATAAGCGAGAACCACCGATTATTCTGCAATGTATCGTGATAAGTGTGTGACTAGCCGACTAAACCGACTCGCGAGTTTCGATTCGACGACAGATGACCGCGCGCGAACCGCCGTGGTGGCTGAGCGGCTATGGCTTTGAGTAAATTATGATGATTCTGATAATTTATTATGAGTTAGTTATGATTTGCGCGATCGAGGTCGCGGGGTTCGATGCGGCAGCGGACGTATTTCGATGGTTGCGAAATGCAAGGACACCCGCGTGCCGTGCAATGGGCGCGCTCTAAAGATCCCCAGGTTGACAAAAACATTAATCAGCATTGCCCTAGATATTACGTGCCTCATAATCAGATGGTGGTTTTGGCACGCGAAACCAGACAATCTAACTTCTTCAAGACTATGCGCACTGCTATCGTTGTGATTCGAGCACCGCTCGCTTCTCTGGCGCAAGTTGGACGAATGAAGAGCTAGATTTTTTTTACCGCGCAGTTTTGGTACTGCCCGGTTTCTGCACCCTACCTATACACCGCGACAATTAACAGAAGCATCGCCAATCCGTCGTTGTTGGTACAGACGCAAAATAAAGAGGATAGATACTGATATCAGTACGACGTACGTTTTATAGAAGGGCTATCAATCCGGCTTATAACGCCTGCCAATCCGGATCTGACGTTATCGACGACGCCATACTCTTTGTACGGCGAGCTCGGTGAGAAGCTGCGTGTCATATCGACAAGCTAGCTCACCTACAGCATCGCGGTTAAAGTATAGCGGCTAAGGTGGCCCCTTATAGATAGTTAAAGTGGAAGCGGCAAAGAGCACAACAATGTGACCTACGTAACATCACATGCATACTGCCTACAGTGCTCAATACGTGTCCCCGCTAATAACAATAACGCGATTTGCAACATGTGCCCATCCCGAAGGCCTTCTAATCAAACAAGTGGCTGGATCTATAGTAGGTCGGCTGTCTGTAGTATGAGGACCTCAGTAGTCTGTTCTTTTTTTTTTTTTTTACTCATGTTGGTGAGTCACAGTTTGTGACTCAAGAACGATACCTTGTCCATATCCTTGATTGTCCTGCTGCCGTGTTCAGCCGCACGCACAAATGTCATTTTTACGCTAACACGTGCCAACAAGAGTGACTGCACTATTTTAACACTATCATACTTGTTGCTCCGTATGGAAGCGCTTTTCTGAACCCAAAACGACGTTGCATGGCCTCCGAGATGAAACAGGTGCTACACTGTATTCTCGGAGGCCATGGACTTGGGAAATGCAGCTTACCGCTGTCCTTGGACAAAGCTATGATGAGCACTATGGCGCAAAAGGGGCACTCGAGAGAAACACTAAATCAATTTACACTGATATCATATTCTTCCAAAACCTTATATTTCAATGATTGCGCCCCGGTAATCTGTTTATCATGTGAAGATAAAATGAAGGTCAAAGTTCCATTCTTTGAAACCCCAGTGCAGATATGTACGTGTAACGTCAAGAACTTCAAAGTATATTTTCGTATTTCTGCCGCTGGCGGTTCATCAAATGTTACCGTGGCTTTCGAAGATCAGTCCGTGGAAGGTTCCTTCAGAAGACGATGTAGTTCATCTTTACCTACAAGAAATTATAACCACGCTCAATCAGGCACCCTCACTATCTATGACGTCACGTCTAGCTGTTGCGGGAACAACAGGGTTGCGCCGCCACTCGACTTTCGGGTTAGTGTTCCCCCTAGCTTATCAACCCTCTTCTCGCAGTGGAGAGAGAGAGAGAGAGAAAACTTGTATATTCAAGTTTTAGTGGAGAATTCTTTCACAGCGGTGTGGTCTTGCGGGTTGGAAGTTCTCGTCTTTTTCTCCCACTCGTCATGTGAGGGAGCTCGCCTAAAGAGTTCTCTCGGGGGAGGGTTCTTTTGGCATCCCCGCAAGATGTGATCTTGGTCCGCCAGGGGACAGCTACAATGTTTGCAGTTTGGTGGATATTCACCACCGGTCATTGCAGCTAGCCTTTTTGGACTAAGTACAGATCTAGTCTGTACTCTCCTGAGGTTAGTGGCCTGTATTCCTGTCAGTGTCTCGTGCGGGGATGGGCCTGGATTCGCGGTAATAAACGGTCATATCGTTGTAGGTGTGGATACCTTCATGTCGGTCAAACCCGTCGGGCAAGCCCACCTCCCGGTTACTAGCTGCTCGGGCGGCTAGGTGGGCGGCCTCATTGCCAGGGTTGCCCGCATGAGCGAGTACCCACACCAACTTCGATTGAGGTTTTTGTTAATTGTTCTGAATGCTCGAGGGGAAATGAAACCTGAGGTGTAGTTACGAATCGCTGTTTTCGAGTCGGATATAATAATCTTGGTGCCCGGAATGGAGGTGCCCATGGCGATGGCGGCCTCTTCCGCCTCCACAATGGAAGATGCGCAGTGGAAAGAGGTTTTTATGTACGTGGGAGGCGAATTACTTACTGATAAAAGAATTACTTTTCTTTCGTTTCACTTCGACAATTCTAACCTTCGACAGGTCGTACTGAAACTCGCCGAGTTCCTGAACTCCGATGCTGCCGCGAGGCTGTCGGCCGAACCGGCACTCCTGGAGCGACTCCTGGAGCAGACGTCGCTCGAGCGGCTCCGGGACCTGACGGGGGCGGAGAACTTCGCCGAGGGCGACTTCTCGCGCCACCACCCGACGGCCGCCCTCTTCCGCAAGGGGGTCGTCGGCGACTGGCGGTCTCACTTCAACCCGGACCAGGAACGCAGGTTCAGGGAAGCGTACGACCGGGCACTCGGGGGCACCGAGATGCACGACTTCTGGACTGAACACGTGAAGTCGACGGGCTAATTACGCGTGAGGCTTGTTAGGAGACCAGTGAGCAAAAATAAATTAGTTGAGCCCGTGGGCTTGCATCTACGCTTCAGAAAAAAAATACAATAAATTTGAAGGCAAGTCAACCTCTAATTGTCGTCGATCACAGACAGATGTAGACGTTTAGCGTGTCCGGTATTCTGGTAAACGCAAGCGGACTGGGCGTTTCACCGGATGAGTGGAATGGCCTGCACGGTGCAGCCACCTGGTGGCGCAGAGCTCAATCAGACAAACAGCCGCTAATTTTGCACTAAAAAGTGTATTTTACTTTGCTGCTGGTGTAAATTCTCGGCGGTAGCACCATAACGCCGCTGCTGAAAATATTTACAAGCAGCCAAGCAGAATACGCTTCACAACTGCAGTATTACCTCTGTGTTTGTCTGATTGAGCTCTGCGCCACCAGATGGCTTCACCGTGCAGGCCATTCACTTTCGCGCTTCCGCTCACCCGTAAAGCGGCCAGTCCGCTTGCGTTTACGGTAATACCAGACACGCTAAAACTCTTTAAAAGAGAATATAGCGCGTTCAAACAACTTGGTTATTAAATGTTGGTTATGTCTCTACTGTCCAATTTACGCGTTTACTTATCGCTTAATTCGTGTTGGAATCGTGTCGTATTTCACGCGCAATTGCGTTGGTGCCCATCGGATCTCCTTTGCCGTCCGACGACTGATAGGCGCTCGTTGTATTGATCAGAAGGCTCGGCAGCCATGTGCACGCATCTGTGTTTGGCGACTATCTGCCGCTAGGGTCTCCGTGTATTCCCTACTCGACGTCCTGCGGATCCTTGCGGGCAGGACACGACACATTTGGGCGCGACAGCTCCAGCGGGTAACCCAAGTCGTCCGGCATTTCCCAAATGAAATCTGGTTGATTGATTGTTATTGAAGTCTGGGCATTGCAATAAGCCTGAATTCGGGACATTTACTCAAAAGTCTGAACTGTCCCGTTAAATTCGAGACTGTCGGCAGCCTTATGCATACCCGATACACAAAAGTGAGGAGAGCTCGCTAAGAAAGCCATTGTCTCTTTTTTTAAATAGAAACGCACACTTTCTGCTAAAAACGAATTTTATGAGGCCAGTCCTCTACCAATATCCGCGCTTTGCTGCCTTATATAAAGGGCAGGTAATTGCTATGAGAAAAAGCGCGGTGCAGAATGTAAATAGTTGTGTGAGATTTATTTAACCGCTCCATGATAGCTTCGGTTCTCAGATTCCATCATGTGGGTTGGATCTGCACACATTATTTATATATTTTTATTTCAGGTATAAAAGAATAAACCGGCATGTCACTCTGTTTCGTGGGAACAGCTCCTTATTTATTCATATTTCAATAAACATCAAGAAAATGTTTTTTAAAAACTAGGTGGACGATTGAACGACCACGCGAACAGAGAAAAACATGAAGAATCAAATCTGTCGCGAGAGTTCGGCAAAAAGAAGCTTTGCCCAACGCGAACCACTTATTGAAAAGGCACATCAAATTTGCTACTATGCGCCATGCGATGACAAGAGCCTCGCGTCAATAATCTGCCAAGTTGCAACGAGCTTTCGGTTACTACATCCACTGGTAGGCTGTTTCGAGGACGTCTTGGGTACAAAATTTACATCTAGAGCAATTACAATCTAGAGCATTTACAATCTAGAGCTTTTCAGCATTTATTTTTTTTGCCGACCACGCTGTATGCTGCCGGTAAATCTCTGATTCATTGTGTGCCCTGGGGGTACAATAAATAAGCAAATTAATTAAATAAATTCGATACAACTAATGGCGATGCGGACAAATATGTTTGCTTTCACCCCGTACATTGTGTAACCTAATTCGATCTTTTTGTTTATCCACTCCAAAAGTCTCAAATTTCATGACCTGCAGGTTTTTATGTATAGGTCGGCTGCCATTCGAAATTGTTTCCTGGGCATTAAGTTTCGTCCACAGAATACTTTTATCCCTCAAAGTGCGAAGTGCGGTCTCCCGAGTAGCGAAGCCAACACAAAGGCACTGCAGGGATTCCCCCAACCATTTCTTGTCATCATACCTCTGCCAAACGCAGCCAATGCGAACTCCTAGCGTATCGCATTCGTGGGAACGGGTGTAATGCTCTAAGAACGCAAACGGCGTTGATGGGACCGGAGAAGGCACTTCGGAACGTAATAAGTTCGCCACCAAGTCACAAGGAGATTGGTGTGAACGCCGGTGCATCGCATCGAAGGAAACAGACGGCTGCTACCAAGTGCTCACCTCCAGTACTCGAAGGAACGCAATTACGGTAAACGGCTTCCAACTTTTTTTTTTAGGGTGAAAGGTAATGCGCCACGTGTCAACGCTGTCGCGTTGTAATCAACACGACGCGCTAAGGAATGCGACACGCTGCAGTCGAATTATTGTGAATGAGGTTAGCGCGTTCGTGCACAGCTACGAAAATTGTTTTAGGGTCCCTCTTATGGACAGATGGATGGATGCAATGAGCGTCCCCTTTGAAATGGGGTGGTGGGTTGCCCCACCAAGCTCTCGTCCTCTTTTTTTTTTAATGATTACCCCACAAAACTGTCAACGATTGCTTGGTTGAATGTTTATTGCATCGAAGACGCTGAACTAGCTTTTGCTTGTTTCTTCTTTTATGTAAGAATCTGTCCATAATAAATGCTTTTTATGCACAACTCTAAATCACTACCGCAATGTCAACAAACGATTTATAACGAAGAACTGCATGATAGAGATAGGCAAGAAAAATAAATTACTCGAACTCTTCAAAACAACAGACAGCGGATTGTCCCAAAATATTCAAAGCACAAAGCTTATTACGGAGCAAGAATATTGCAGAATATTAGCAAGCAGCGTTTTACTAATTTCAGCGCGAAAACCAAGTGATGCATTTCACAACGCAAACGAAGGACTTACGAAGTTATCAGTCTGGTCTACAGCAATTTCTCTTGTAGTAAATGCTACCAAGGCAAAAACTGCCTTTGGGACCTATGAATCGCAAAACTGATAAATAAGTTGTACTGGAGTTTTGAAATTTATGTTTTACTGGTAACTACATTTAAGTGTTTAGGCGTTCTTTTCGAAGAGCACGTGGCATGGGATCCTTATAAGCGGAAGCTACATCAAATAAATTGTTTCGGGTCGCCGGTGTTCTTTCTAATCTAAGTTACTCAGACCCAGCTTCTTCTTTATAACTCTCTGTTTCTGTTGGCTTTATTATACTATAATCCAGCGTTAGATACTACAACTGTTTCCAACATAAAAAAATACGCATAGTACAATAAAAATGACTATTCGAGCGATCGCAAATGCGCCATGCGAAATACATTCATAACCACTTTTCAGATATTTGCATTTACTATACCTTCCTAAACTTTTCGAGCGTATACATTCGTTAGGCGCTACGAAATGGAACTCGGGATAAATTATAATTCCTTCCAGAATATGTGCCTGGTTGAGACATGACCAAAATACACGTGGTATTCGATTTCATTAAATGTGGGAAGTGCCCCGTTGCAGAGCTCACTATGGTGTCCAAAGATTGTGCATGCAGCTATACAATCTACTAAAATAAATAACTTATATTACGTATGCCCCATATTAGTCGTTTATTTTACATCGTTTTTTTTCCCACATGTTTGTGCCTCAAGCATGGATTTACTGCTTGTTTTGTTATTCTTGTAATGTACTTAGCTCATCGAATAACTTCGTTATTTTTTACACGCTACGAGCACTTATTCTGTCATGGCTGAAGTTTCCCACATTGTTTCTTTTCTCTTTTTTTTGTTAAACTGCGCTCGTGTGATATGTCTACTTGGACGTACGTACACTGTAAAAAAAATTTCTTCAGTTTACGGTCAAAGCTGTAGGTAAAACGTTGCCGGACACTTTTCCGTCAAATGAAAAACGGTGTTTCCGTAAAACGGACAGGCCGTAAAAATTATTTCCGTTAAATGGAAAACGGTGTTTCCGTAAAACGGACAGGCCGTAAAATTATTTCCGTTAAATGGAAAACGGTGTTTCCGTAAAACGGACAGGCCGTAAAATTATTTCCGTTAAATGGAAAACGGTGAGCTCCGTAGTTGTGATAACAGAATTGACCGTATTTTGCAAGTAAGAAAAACGGTGAGTTCCGTAAAACGGAAATGCTGTAAATTGAGCCCCGTACTTGTGATTATAGTACATGACCGTACTTCGGTAATGAAGAAACGGGGACTTGAATGCTCGTGTTCTTGAGCCAAATTGTTTCGTTCATTGGAATAAGTTATTTTGGGCAATGAACCACCCAAGTCGTACATTAGAACGTGGATAACTTGCAACATCATTTAAGATATAGCTGGAAATGGGGCAGAAATCATAGCACACAGGAAATACACCAGACAGAACGTGCTGTGTTTGCATGTTTCCTCCTAGTGTAATTGTTTTCTACACCGCTTATTCTTCGTGTCAGTGTTGTCATGTTGCACTTGGGTTCTACACCCAACATGTACACAGCATACATACAGATTTGTGTTCGAGAAACAACAAGCCACTTGAATCTGAAAAAACCTGTGTTTATTCTGCTTTACTGAAAAAAGCAGTGTATGAGAAAGGGCTAGTTGGTATTCCATGCTGAAGTGACCATCGCAAGAGTGAACGCAAGACACTAAAAAGGTGACAAGAACAGGTACGAACTTCCAATTGGTGTTTATTACGAAAAGGCATGTATATATACTCTTGTGCACTTGATCATAATCAGTTACAAGAGGGGCGGCCTCCCACATACAGACCCCAGGTATGCAAATTCTTTAATGTCAACGCTAGGGATAGTTTGCTAACGCAGTTGCCTTATGCGATATCTGCCCCCTCAATGATGGGCCTAGTGCTTTCTTGTGCGTTGCTTGCTATTATTTGGTTTTTCAGAGTGCATGACATTTGCATTGGGAGTTGTGGATTCCAAGGAAACCCTCTCTCCCTTTTGTACTTCTGTATTATGTTCCTGTAGTCTCATATTTAGGCACCTTCCCGTTTGTCCCACGTAACGCTGCCCACAGAAAAGAGGTGTGCTATTCACTACTCCCCCTGAGCATTTCGACGAAACCTTTTCTGTGAGCAATGTTGCATTAAATTGATTGTCTGCTGACAGGGCTGGTTTTGGCACATAACTGAGATAACTTGATGGGTGCGGGAAAAACGACCGAAACTCCCGCCCTTTGGCCTATTTTCTTTAGTTTATGCAAGATAGCGTAATGTATGGGATGACTGCTAGATTCCTGTGAACAGTATCACATAGGTGTAACTAAAGAAAATAGGCCAAAGGACTGCAGTCTTGGTCATTTCTTCCGCGCCCCGCAAGCTATCCAAGTTATGCGCCAAAACCAGCCCTGTCAGCAGACAATCAAAATCATGCAACATTGTGCACAGAAAGGGTTTCATCAAATGCTCAAGAGGAATAGTGTATAGCATACCTCCTTCCTGCAGGCAGCGTTACGTGGGACAAATGGGAAGTTCCCTAAACTTGAGACTACAGGAACATAATCGGAAAGTACAAAACGGGAAAGGAGGTTTCCTTGGAGTCCATTGCTGCCAATGCAAATGTCATCGACTGTTTGAAAAAACAGAAATAATAGCAAGCAGTGTGAAAGAAAACACTAGACTCATCATTGAGGCAGCGGCTATTGCAGAATGCAACAGCGTTAACAAGCCATCCCTATAGCACTGACTGTTAAAGAATCTGAATATCTGGGGTCTGTATGCAGGAAGCCGCCTTAGGCCTTGGTGCGCTTGTTTATTTGTGATGACCATGTTGACTTGCACGATTGTAACAGATTATGATCAAGTGTGCAAGAGTACATATACATACCTTTTTGTAATGAACACCGGTTGGAAGTTTACGCCTGTCCTTGTCGCCTTTTTAGTGTCCCGTGTCCAGTTTTGCGCAAGTCCTTTCCGCATAGACACTAGAAATTGGCTGACTAGAGGAAGGATTGGTTGAGACTTGGAATGACTGGCTGCTTGCAGAGGCCTTCGGCTTTGCCTGAAAAGTAAGAAACACCAATCAATTAAGGCTGTTCAATTATTTACCATCATCATCACTACTGTTACTCAGATAAACAATGATTTCGTATTCACAACTGTCACTACAAGTGCTCTTGTCAAAAGAAATGGTTCAGACTCAGCCATGTTGGTATATATTCATTCGTAGCCTTATAGCATAAAAAGCTTCAGATAGAAAGGACCCAAGTCAATTGATGGTTTGCTTGGAACAGTCAAAGATGTCACGTGCACATTATGACATTCGGAGATTACATCTCCCATATTTAGGTAGAGCTGCCATGGCCACATACTGCAGACCATAGTTTTCAACTTTCACTGCTCCATTAAACAACCTTGCAGATTTTACTGTTTCCCAAAACAATTAAGCACTCTTGAAACAAGCGCAAACCATGCATGTTGTTTACTTCCGACGCAGAACAAGCAAGCCAAAGATATTGTCCAGCTGACAGGCTGGTAGAATAGCGACAATACAAAAAAACCATGCTTGCACCACAACTGTGTCACAACAGCTGTCAGCCCCTTTCGGATATGGTTTGTTGTGTCACGGAAGAAGTATCAATGTGTAATATTCTTTTTACTCAAGCAGTGAAAATTGAAAGTTACGGTCGTGAATGTATCAACATACCCTTCCCATCTTCATAAAAAGTTATAATATTGCACTGTGTTCACCAAAAAATTTGCCCTTTTTGTAAAGAAGCCTGCAATTATACCTGCACCCCATACATGGCTCTGGCAGGCAGTACTGTTTATTCTGTCCGTTTCTTGACTTGCAATCCCATAACGAAACAAATAATGCAACATATTTTTCTAGATTGCATTGCTTCATGCAAATGCGCTTAATTCGGGAAATTTCTGAAATGAATCAAGCCTCTCCTAAAAAATTTTAGAGTAATTCATTAACATGCCTAAACATGAGCACTTCCCATAGATTTTGAGAGCCAATGAGGACAGAGCTATTTGCTCAAATTTCTGCGACTCATGGGAACAGGATGGCCAAATTCCGTGCTGTTAGTAAATGCAAAGAAAAAAAACTTTGGTCAATTTGTGCAATGTTTCGTTCCAAAATTTTTCTTCTTTATACCGTAGAGGGGATACTCTGTGGTAATTAGTTGAAATTATTGCTATTGGCCTGCAGTCTGGTACAAAATATTTTTAAACCCGCAGCGACAACACTATTTCCTTCGGATCTATCCAAAATGCAGATTCGGTAAAATCCAGGAAAAATGCTTCTAACTAAACAGTTCATTCTATATTGTTTTTTGCAGAGACACCTGTTTTTTTTCTTGGAAAACTAAGGTTAATTTCATTGTCGCCAGGCTCGGGCAGCAAAATAAACTTTTAAATCAAAATTAAAAGTGATCGCCAGGCATGTCCAGTTGAACTTATCTGAACATGCCCTACTGTCTGCAGTACACATGTTGCCACTTTAAAGGCCTGCAAGAAGGCACCAGTTATATTTTCTAGGGCAAGAAGGCAATGAAGTATGTTACTTAAGGCAGTCACAGGAGTCCTGGATCAGTAGGAGAAAATTTAAAGACTATAAATTGTTTAGAAGACTTAAGTCACACATTACTGAGTCACCGTCTATAGCTTACCATTAGTCTTAAAAGTACCATCATTGCATTGTGATAAAACTAACCTAAGAGACTGAAACCTGGCATGATAAAAATGGAGCTTGAGAATGAAGGTTTGCTCAACAAGCAACTGAACGACAAAAAATGATATGCATGATAAATTTAAAAAAGCCGCTGTTGAGCACGGTAGAGAACTAGGCACCATGAAGATATTTGTAAATATGCAAGCATAGGATGGAGTCAGTTGGCGCAAGCCATATATATTTACAGATTACTAGGAAAGGCCTTCATCCCGCAGTGGACATAATGTATGTGAGAGCGTATGTATGTCTGCGCCCCTTCGATTATGCAGTCCCAGACTGTCCACAAACCACCTGCGGCTTCTGATCTCGCTAGCATTGACAGAAGGGCGCATCACAGTCATGTGATCCCGCTGCCTGGGACTGTCCGAGGTTTTGTTTGAAAGCACCGCGATTGGAGGTCGCTCTCCTGGCTGCTGTTGTCCGCTATTAGCTACTTAAATTATGGGGTTTTACGCGCCAAATCCACTTTCTGATTACGAGGCAAGCCGTAGTGGAGGACTCTGGAAATTTCGACCACCTGGGGTTCGTTAGCGTGCACCTAGATCTAAGTACATGGGTGTTTTCATATTTTGCCCCCATTGATATGCGGCCACCGTGGACGGGATTCAATCCCGTGACCTCATGCTTTTAGCTACTTGTAGATTGACTCTACCCAGCAAATTCAGTAGCGTGGTCATCAAAATAATGCAGTCTCAGAGGCCATGTCGCCGGCACAACCATAAAGCTTGCATAATGGAATCGCAGCCTGAGCACATTGAACATGTTAACAAAGCTCAGTTTACATCGTGCTCTCGCTCTTCGGGCCCCTTAACCGCTGTATTTAAGCCAGCTCATTCATTTCCTGTAAAATTTAAGCGTCATTGCCACACAAAAATAAGCAAAAGCACGGTTGTGCCAGATCACTGTTCACCCACAAAGCACAGGCCGATATCCTCAAAGCTTGTGAAACCGTCTACTAAAGGCCTGACGTGTGTCTAGGACAAAGCGCGTCTACACTGTCTACTAATCCTGCACATCCAAAAGCAAAATTTCGAATTTGGGTAACAGAAGGGATCAGCACACATGACAACAGCAATCGGTGAAGCTCTGATTATACAGGTTGTCCCACATAACTTGAGCCAAACGATAAAAATATGCAAGTGTGACGTAGCTCGACAGAACCAAGGTAATGTTGTTTGCCGTCGCTTGGAGATACTCGGATATTTTTTCATTCCACCAAAATACATATTTCAACTTCGTTAATTAATCAACTTTTCAAATATTATAATAGATTAGAAGCGTCCATGAGAAAATTGTAGAGCAACATGAAAAGCTCCCCATACAGCTTTGTGTTGTTCGAGACATGCTGCGTAGAAGTGTTTTTTTCGAGAAAGAAGCTCGCGAATACACGCAAAGTGCTGCGAATGTACAGTCACGCAACAATTTAGTGTGTATTTGCAGGCTTCTTTCACGCTAGGAAAAACACTTTTATGTAGCATGTATTATTCATAATATTTGAGAATTTCATTAATTACCGAATACTAATTATTTAATCTGGCAAAATGAAAAAAAAATGAGTATTTCGAAGCGAGGGCAAACAACATTACCTTGGTTCTGTCCAGTTATGTGGCATTTGCATATTTTTAATGTTTGGCTCAAGTTACGTGAAACACCCTGTATGCCATGCCAGCTACCAGCATTAAATATCTACATGCAATATGATACGTTTCCTCGTCCACCAGTTTCACTCATCTGAAAAGCGAAATCTACCTGTTTACTATGCATATAGCAATGAGCATGACAGATTTCACGAAACACATCAAGAAAAGCAAGCATTTGCGCCTGATCACTGTGCTTTGTCTTAAAAAACACAAGGACTAAGGTTGCAGCAATTAGACCACTCATGAAAACCTCGCATTATGGCACACGAAGCATCGATTTAACGGAAGCGATAGCTGAGTGCATGATATTTGCTGTCTGGAATGCGCAAAGTACACATAAACACACAGCCTCTTTTAAAACATGGCGTCAAGCCCGCGTGCATCTTTTAAAGACAGCCGCCGTCTGCTAGCTACTTGCATATGTCAGAACAAATATCTGCTGACAGCTCTGAGAGTCCGCAGAGTCTGTGACTTCTGGTAAAACGAATGCGATACTGGGTGCTCTCGGACTGGTGGATGGGGCGTCCGAAGCTGATTGAGAAAATCGAATGCGGGACAGCAGTGCTAAGCAGTCCAGGACTGTCAAGGACTGATAATCGAAGAGGCCCACTAATGCTTTGTGTTCCTATCCTATGTAATCTCTTCATACTGGTCAGCTCAAGCTGCATGGCAAAGAAGCCCCTAGTTAGTGCTCTGAAGACAAGCCTCTTGCCCAAACATTGGCTATAGAGACAACCATCGTTCGGCAACTGTTGATCTGTTCATAGAAGTGAGAATTCCGCGACAAACTTTCCAATGAAGTAAGCAATATGATGATGAACTTGTTTCATAAAACTTCATAAGTACAGCTGACCTTTGACTCACTTTTGCATGTAAGTAAATATTATGAAATTGTCGCTGTGAACAGTTGTCCCCGACTGCTGTACACTTGTGAAAAAAATTAACCGTATTTGAAAGTTTGTATAATTAGCCAGGAGAGCCGCACTTGCTGTATGGCTCATCATCTAATTTGGAAAAAAATTCAGCAGTGAGCAGCAATTGTATCACTAATGACCTTGAACATCTTTTATAATTATTAATTTGTAAACACCTGTTGTCGAACAGCCCACTTACTGAAGTTTTGAACACATTGTACACAATTATAGCACGTACTACACAAAATAAGATCTGTAATAGACCTTACCAAATACAATATTAGTGTGGCGGCAGGTCAAATGGCTCCTCAGCAATGCTTGCGTCCTTCCTGGGAGAACAAAAGACGACATTAGGCTTACACTGGCAGCACCAAACCACATAATTTAAGTTGCAAACAAGTGCCCCAGAACATAGGAAGTTCTAATTAGATATGGTCAACCTGCTTAACCATGTCACAGACATTGAATGACAGAATGTACATTTATAGAGCCTCAACTCTATGAAATACATGCTAATACAAACATGCTAGTACACAGAATCAAATTGGATGCATGAAAATTCTCAGTAGACTTTTATTTCCTAGCAACCACAAGTTGCTCTTTGTGAAGTGCAACAAGTGAGTGTCTAACCTACACTAAGAAGGTGGAAAATTCGGGATCCTTTCTGGTGAATAACTAACCATATCTCTACCGGCACCCAGCAATACAAAGGTGAATTGTTAGCATTATATTGATTAAAGAAATAGTTCAGTGCTACCAAGCAAGTACAATAAATAAATTATTTCGAATTCATCTTCATGTCAGGCTAATCAAGTTAATTTTCTTTGGTTCACATGAGAGAATGGTTCGAAAAAAATATTGGAATCTGTCAACAATGTTGAAGCAATTTTATGACGGCCTGCAGATAGCAGTTGTTCAAATAAGACCTGGGGCAGGAGGAGAAAAGACAAAGAAGTGTGATAAAACAAAATGGGGCCTGTGCTGTGCAGCTACTAAATGCAGTTTTATTAAAGTATGATGTGCAAAACAGCATATGTAAGAGATGCGAGACCCTCAGCTAGTATTTTGCAATGTTGTTACGGGAAATTGTTTCAAGGAGCATGACTCCTTAACCGTTCTAGGGTCAATGACGTAAATATACCGCACCGCGAAGTACAAAAATGGTCGATGCCGTATATTTACGGCGCTGTCTGTAGGTTTAAAAAGCACGACAATTTCCTAACCTTTTCTTTTCTGTCATGTGCTGCCACTATGTGGAAATACAGGGAATTTCTCTTGCACGCCTCACTCTCTCAGTTTTCGTTGCATGGTTTGTTTTAGCGCTAGTTTGCTCCTGCGCGTCTATGTACTACCGCTTGCGCATTGGCGTGCGTGCGGGCAGGTGGCGGTTTGGGTTTTGTTTTCGCAGGCGGTTTTGGCTTCTTGCGCTTGCAAAACTGATGGCTATCTTGTTACTAATCGCTCAAAAGGCTACTGCTTGTTTCTCGCTCATTTAGTGCTCGCAGGGGTGCGCATAGGAAGGATGCTGCTGTGCATGAGCTTCTGTTGCTCCTTTTCTTTTTTTTTGAGATTCGCGAAAACTAATTGCATCTGGCTGGCAATAAGATGAAGATTAGCGGAAGTTTGTACACGTTTTGCTTTTTTGATGGGCACACAACCGCACAGTTTTCTTGAGTGCGTGCACCTACACAGTTCGATTATGCTATGGATGTACTATCATAAGCAATATGAAAGGGAACACAGGAACGTGTGGCAAACAGACTCGGAGCGATACGCGGATGGCGCTGTGAAAAACGAAGGGGGAAAGGAGAGCGCTCTTCCACTAACTGTTGGCACTCCCACCACGCTGGTATTTCTACAAAGGAGCAGCTTACGTCATGGATCGTCCAACAGCCGATAAGACGGTGAGATCATCGCCAGTGACTTACACCTATTCACTTTCTTTTCTTTCATTCTCTTTTTTTCTTCGTGCAACCGCTTGATAGTACTCTGAGAAAAAGTTTGCCCTGTATTTCAAACCGATTCTTTATTTGAATAGATGCACTCAGTTGTCAGTGGCACCTCGAACAGCGGCGACGCTCGAACCAATGACGACAGAGGAATAGAATAAAGAAAAATTTTAAAAAGAAGAACATTGACAAACTGTCTCTCATGCGACTGTTGCACAAAGTTCGTTCAGAAAAAATTCACGTCGCACACTGCAGTGGCCCACGCAGAGCAGTCAACTCTGAATTTGTAGCCTCAAGATGCCTCGAGTGCCTCTTAAAGAGCGGGAAGATACAATAGAAATGTCTAAAAGAGGTTATACGCAGCGCAATGTTGCTCTCGTGACAAGCCGCCCATTGAAAACGGTCAACCGGATTATCCAGGCTTACCGAGACGAAGGACGCATAAACGATGCACCGCACCGCACACGACCTCGATCAACAACGAACGACCAAGACCTTTGCATCGTGGCTGCCATCAGCGACAAGCCATTTCAAAGTGCAAAAGACGTTCGAGGTGCTCTTGGCTTGAACAACTTGAGCGACAGCACGGTACGACAAAGGCTTAGAGAAGCAGGACTGCAAAGTCACATCGCCGCACAGAAACCTCTGCTCACCGCAGCCAACAAAGCGGCTCGCCTGAGGTTCGCTATGAACACCGCAGCTGGAGTGAGAGTAAGTAGAAGTATGTAGTTTTCTCTGATGAGTTCACGTTCTCGAGCCGCTGGGACCAACGAAAGAGAGTGTGGTGGACCGCTAACACACGCTTTAGTCCGCAGAATATCCAGGAGGTGGCCGCCAGTGGACACGTGTCTGTGAATGTCTGGGGGGCGATTTCCCACGCAGGCCTAGGCCCACTGGTGAGAATTGATGGGAGGTTCACCAGTGCTGCGTATTGCACTCTGCTCGAGCACCAGATGATCCCCTATGTGTTGAACAGGCCGCACCCGGATGGGTGTTATTTTTACCAGCAGGACTTGTCTCGCGTTCACACATCGAAGGACGTGGCGCGCCTTTTGGAAGAGCGAGGGGTAATGCAACTTCAGTGGTGTGAGAAGGGTGCCGACATGAACGTTATAGAGCACATTTGGGGCCATATGAAAGTGAACCTTTCGAAGAGCTCACTAGAACTGGCGAACTCCGACCAACTATGGGAAGCAATAGAACATGAGTGGAAGCCCGCCTTCAGCGTGATACCGCATTCATCGAGGCTGTCTACGCATCTTTGCCTCAAAGAATGGAGGCCGTCGTTAAGTCGACGGCGGCATCACGCGTTATTAGGCCACCAACGAACAAAGCAAAGGACGAGGATAAGCTGCGATAACGCTACTGCCTTATTTCATTTGCTTCAATATCTTTTTAATATTCGGCAAGTGCCAATAAATTTATTTTGAACTCACCCTTAAAGACAATTTTTTCCCAGTTTAGAAGATTTACCACAAATCAATATCGAAGTCCGAAACAGTGCTATCTTTTGTAATGATTCGACGCAAAAGATTACCAGTGACGCAATATCGAACAGTGTTATCACTGTCTGCTGGCTATGTGAAATTCCGCACTTTGCAGATGCATGGCGGGAGTGCGAACAATTGTTACAACAGCGTCCCCCTTTCCACTTTGTTTCTGATGGTGGCCGCTGCGTATCACCCATATAGCTGGATCTGAGGGTGTTTTCTACGCGTTCCTGTGTTCCCTTAGATATTGCTCATAATAGTACGTATTAGTGTAAGAGCAGGAACATTTGAGTCTTGCAAAGTATTCTCGTGTGCACATTTTCAAAGCCCTGAACTATAACAATGTAACAAATTTTTTACTCTTATAGGTTTATTTCCTTTTTTATAATTGTTATTCATGAATAAAGAGTACATATAGTATACCACGCAAAATAATTTTTATCTGGCTTTACGGACACCCTAGAAAAATTACGGTAATTTTTTTTTCGAAATAAATCCCTAAGAATTGGAATCTGCAATAAAAAAAATCGACCCTGGGCGGTCGAATATGGCGAAAAAGATCGACCCTCAAAGGGTTAATTATATTCATGTAATCTTTAGAAACGGATGGCATAAAGGACATACTTGTTGACAGTTTCATGCGAGTCATGAACACGATGCACGCGGGAGTTAAGCATCTTTAAAAAATGCTCTAGAAACTTGCTAAAAGCAAGTTTCTATACCCTCTCACAACACCGAGCTTCACCTACAAGTGTTGTAACATTTCCTTGCAACGTGCAGCACTGTTTTCACAGACATAGTTTGAATCACTGTGTCACAAGCTCTGGAAACAAAAGTGCATACATAAGTGCTAAACAAGCACACATGATGCCCTACCCCTACCCCTACTGCACAGACACATTTATCTACACCAACACATGTAGATGGATTATGTCATCCATTTGGTAGCTTCTGATCATGTTCCAAAGCATGAATCTCATAACTGCAAATTCTATAAGAATGTGACACCGACTGATTACTTGGGGACAACATGAAAAGACAGAAGGCCAAACAACACGAGCGCAGGCTAAGACTTTTGGTTAATTGCGCACGCACGCGCGCACACACACACACAAACAAATATTAGGCTTATTTGTCCTGCCTAGTTGCAGCAGCAGGACAGCGGGATGTTGTAAACAACTACGCAGTTAAACTGCTGCATGTGCCTCTTGCTACTTTGCGTCAAGGCCTGGTCTGATTCACCTTTTTGAACACAGATTTTGAGACTATGGCTGACCTTCTGAATGTGATCTAACAGTGGTCACACCACTGTAGGCCAATGTTAGACCTAGGTATAGAAGTTCTCAACTTGTTGAGGATGCTATTTCGTGCTTCTGTGACAGAGCTTCACAGTCGAACGGTGCGCCGATGTAAAAGGCAGAATTCCCTCCTTTAAAGACGGGGCATAGATGCAGTGCACATGACACTCACCAAAGAAAACAATGAGGTCAAGAAATGGAAGATCACTGTCTAGTGGTAGTTTTCCAGTAGAACACGATGTGGGGCTACTTGGTGAAGGGTTTCAGAAGATGAAGCGCCAACAGAGACAACACAGTAAGAAAGAACAAAGACAGGACAAGGTGCTACTTGCAACTGTTTATTGAGGTCAAAAGCAGCTGAATATATAGCCATGGGGAGAAGGGGAAGAAAAAAACAGAAGCATTGCTTGTGTGAAGGTGCACGCGCGAGAACACAGAAGATGAAGGGAATCATAAGATTAGCCAAAATCTAAAACTTATCTAAAAACATGCATTCATTTGTGCAAATATTCAGACAGGCATGCTGACACAGGCATCCCCTCTATTCTTAATCTGGTTGGCCTCGAACAGTTCACGTGCCACAGTGTATTTGCTGTTAAGCACTATCGTTGTATCCTGAAGCCTTGTTTCACATACTTGCTTATTCTCATTCCTGCAGGCCTTGCAATGAAGTGGCAAGTTAAAGCCATAACTATTTTTCAGCGAAAGCTTGTGCTCCCACAGGTGTTCGCTGATACATGAGCCAGTTTGTCCGATATACTCTTTCCCACACTTCCACGGTATACGACCGCTTCTTCACACTTCACAAAAGGATTTGTATGTTTAATAGAACACTCTACTTTTAGAGTCATGAGATCCAATCAGGCGGCACGAAGTAGCAAGCTTTCGGGGTGCAGCAAAAACTACAGGAATTTTATATTTAGCGGCGACGTGTTTAAAATTACGCGCCACTTCGTGAGAATACGGTATCGCCACTGGATAAGGCAGAAATTCCTTGCGGGCATGAGGTCGGTATACCGACCCTGCAATTAATTGTTGCAGTATAAGTCTATGCACTCCAAGACTGTTAAATGTGCGATTGCCACTATGTGCCTTGAATTTACCCTTAAAAAATTGTGCTGTCATAAGGCACACAAAACCTTTGACGAACAGATTTTGAAGTTGAAGAAAGCTGCCTTTCCTTGTTTGGTTTTGAGCAAAGTTTCAGAGGCATTGTTGAAAAAGGTGCAAAAAGAAAGAAACTGAAGCAGTGAAGAAGGTCAAACATTGGAAAAGAAAGCTAAACCAGTGGTGATACTGTATTCTCACAAAGCAGCGCATAATCTTAAACATGTCATCGTGAAATACAAAATTCCTGTGGTTTTTTCCGAGCCCCAAAAACTTGCTACTTTGTGCCGTCTGATTGGATATGATGACTAAGAAAGTAGAGTGTTCTAGTAAACACACAAACCCTTTTGTGAAGTACGGAGAAGGGGTCGTATACGGCATACCGCTGAAGTGTGGGAAGGAGTAAACCGGACAAACTGGCCAATGTATTAATGAACGCCTGCAGGAGCACAAGCTTTCACTCAAAAATGGTTATGGCTCAATCTTGCTGCTTCATTGCAAGGCATGTGAGAATGAGAATAAGCAAGTACGTGAAGCAAGGCTTCCTGATACAACAATCATGTTTAAAAGCAATGACACTGTGGCACGTGAACTTTTGGAGGCCAACCAGACTAAGAAAAGAGGGGACGCCTGTGTCGACACTCCGTCTCCGACTATTCACAGAAATGAACGCATGTTTTTAGATAAATTTTTGATTTGGTTAATCTTATGATTCCCTTCATATACATCTTACATATTTTTGCACATGCGCATTCACATAATCAGTGCGTATTTTTTTTCTCTTCCCCCTCTCTTCATGGCTATATATTCAGTGCTTTTGACCTCAATAAACAGTTGCAAGTAGCACCTTGTCCTGTCTTTATTTTTTCTGACTGTGCTTTCTCTGTTGGCACTTCATCTATTGAAATGTAGTTTTCCCCCTTCCATGAGCTCATCTAGCACTGTAGAGAAGACAGAAAACAAATCACTCAACCCATTTAGTAGCCTTACTTCACGTCATATAGGGTAAAATGTTTCCAATGAAGCAGAATACCTTTACTACGCTGGTTCTTACAGCAGCTAGTGTTTTACGACTAGCTGACAGTGTTCTCGGCAGTGAAAAGTCGCAATTAAAGTGGTTGAGCAACATTTTAATGTCTCCTACAAAGTGCCACGCATGTTCAAGTAAGCAAAACTACTACTGAAAGGCAAGCTCCACTATCTGGACCTGAAGATTTTCTGTGGTGAGCATCGAGCTGGAGCTATTCCTTGCACTCAAAGGTGTTTTTAACTTTTCTATTGGTGCACCTGAACACTGAAGCATGTTGTTGCTACAGGAACACCAGAGAGCACATTTAACCTTTGGTACCACCCCGACGTGGAGGGGAGCTTCCATAACCAAGTACAATGTTTGCTTTTAACAGTGTGTTCGCACTGCCTTTTAGCATGCATTGCCAAGAAGCATTTAATGGAGTTGAAAGTAGTTGACGTCTCAGGTCAGACAACTTCGAGAAAGCCAAGGCCTATGACTGTTATGCAATCTGTACACAAAGGCAACCATCAATTCAAGCAAATTGCTCAGAGAGTTGAAACTACCTTTTTATTTTCAGGGCCAAGCAATCTGGGCATGTACAAAATGTTAACCGGACCAGGGCAACACGTGAAGTTTACATCAAAAAGTATGTGCTGGAGTTCATAGGTACTACGGTGGGTGCTGTTTACAATATCCCACTGTCCTGCAGCCGCAATTATGTAGGACAAACCGGCCGACGACTCAAGGATTATCTTACAAAACATGCACAGACCCTTGACACAACATGGGGGAGCAACATAGCTATTGATGCTGCTTTGTGCAGTTGTACACCAAATTTTCAGCAGTGAAGTATCTTCATGACACATTTTCATAGCAGACATAACTTTCAGAATAGCTCCCACTATGCTAGCGTGCCATCACTTAACCTGCTTGGCAAATTGAAGTATTCAGATCAACCTGCCGAACGTTCTGAATTGGGCTGCTTGGTGCATGTTTAGAAGGGAACCGAACAGGGCTACAGACAGGACAAAGGGAATATGTTGCTGTGTACAACGCTGTCACTTCATACTGGCAGTAGCACTGTTCGTTCCCTTTTAAATATTCATATCTTTTGGTCGCCTGACCACGCAACGCAGCTGTGAGCTCAGGCTATAATTTTACATTGTTACATTGCCTTCTAATGTTGCACTTAATTACATCATCGCATACTCACCTGTTATAGTTAGCTCAACACTAGCTCACAGTGAGCTTATTCGTGGCTAATCTTAGTTACCATGGGGCCCATGCATGACAGTGCTAACAATCAGTGTGCAGTGTTGTTGCATACTCATTAAGCCAACACTAGACAAACAGTTATTTTATTGGTGCATGTTTTATCTGTTGCCTCAAATCTTGAACTCTGGCACTATAAGTGTTTTTTAAACACCACTCATATGTGCAACCAAGTCAGGTACGAAACAATATCCCTTTCAAGTCGACGTGCTCATACTGAACCAATTTGTTGCCACAGGAAAACAAATCATCAATTATCCTTTGAATGCATCTGCAAAAATTACTCTACTTGCATAGACCTCGTCATTCCACCAACATTTGCAGTCACTGTCTATTAAGACTGCATATGCAAGACAGATATACAATAGAATGGCACAGCTTACCAGAACAAAGAGCACCACTAGACAGACTGCTGTGGCACACTTTCTCAGGCCTACTGGCTGAGAAACTGAGCACAAACCGGCACACAGACATCCTTCAGTGGTGCAATAGCTGCAATGGAAGCAAATATTATCAGGTAGTTTCAGACGGTCATCCACAGTAAAGCAAAAACATTTTCATATACAAATACTCTTGCACATAAGCTTGTCACCGAATTACCGATTGCTGTGGTATTGTTTGGTGTCTTCAATTGTATCGTTCAACTCATTTAAAAAAAGACTTCATGAAGCACCTTCTATTCGGCAAAACAGCAGACATTTTGCTCTACATAACTCACATGTATTTTAGAATAATTATTGTATTGATGCCTATATGCTGAAAATTAGTCTACGCAACTAGAGACAGTCAGTATTAGAACCAGCCTTTAACATCAGTGTTGACACATCTTTTGATTTTCTTATACCAGTTTGGAACATTTGTAATTTTGGATGTCCATTACACACTTTTGGGCACCGCTATTCTGTGTCAAGGTTACGTTAAAAATTACTTATCACATGCACTTGCTTTACAATTATGGCCGCAGATGGGCAAAATTTACGTGGCAATCCACTCCCAGATTACGTTAAATGCTGACGTATTGCGTCAGAACGTTGATAGTCAGCCTGGTAGCTGTCTGAAGTAAAAACAAAACAAAAATTCGCGAGACATCTGATGCCGATTACCAGCTAGCAAAATAATCAATTTCTTCTCCAGCGACCCTTAACGGGTATCCACGCGGACACTTTCAAGTGCGATCGCGCACGATTGCTCGGGCTCGATCCCAAAGTTCCAAGGCACCGTGTTACACCAGTGTTACGTAACACTGCAGATCGCACGAGGTTACGGCAGCAAGCACGCTACACCGTCCATTCATTGTGATGTAGAAGCATCGCATGCAACATGCTCTATGAGGTCTTCATACACAAGCAGACTTTCGATTCCAGAAGCAGTCTTTCAATCACGCATATGAACACAGCGATTATGCACGCCAAGCACACTGCGTCCTAAGCTTAAGGAAAAACAGAATTCCGCTGTGATGCAATGCGTCGCCGAATACGGCTAACATAGTGTTACACCGCGCCGTGAGAGATTGCTAAGGGGAACAGTAACTGCACTTTATTTTGGAATGCCAAGAACACATCACAACGCATTGCAAAATTGGAATGCCAACGTCAGTAAACCAGCTGGCACATACAGCCGATAACGAACTGCTACAGACATCGTCGCTGATGTTGCCTACGCACCTCAATGTACTCTATATGCAATCAGCACAACAAACGCTACACCATTTATCACAGTCTCGCAATGCCGCGGCTTTATCAATCCTCATGGCGGGAATGTCGTTACAGGGCATTGACAGGGCATGCTCACACAACACAGTTGAGCCCGTCACCGGCCATCGCGGTGCATTTCGCACGCGCGACGTGCACCAACAACAAAAAAGGACACTCAAATCACTTACTTGCGTAGCAGTCCATCGTCGATTCCTTCTTATTCTCTCAGTGAAATCCCAAATGCAACAGGTATACCACCACCGCACACCGCCATTTCCAGCCGCTGTCCACTCTATACTGTTGAGGCGGAGAAATGCAACCCGTCGTGTAGAAGCGATGAAGGGTGGTAAGCAGCGCCACCGCTGAAACCTCTTCCGTTTGTGCGTGCGTACTACGATTTGCCTATGAATAATGTTCAAGCAGCGTTACCTATGGTGATATTATGTAACTGCTGGTAAACGTGGGTGGTGTCTTTTCTTTATATTCGTTGCGTGTTGATTTTTCGCTCTTAACATGCTCAGTTGCCCTCCACACGAAATTACGGACGGTTCTCCGTATTTCAAAAAACAGAGCTCACGTCCGTTTTTTTACGTAGAATTCCGCCGTTTTTCATGAAACTGAACGGTCTACGTAATTTTTACGGCAGGTTTGACCGTAAAATTACGGAAATTTTTTACAGTGTACTTTTTCGACTGTTTAATGTATTCGTTTTGTGCAATGCCAATTTTGTCGTCTGATTTGCATCTTCAGTTGCGGTTACCAGTGGACGCTTTAAAGCCCATTATCGAGACTATTTGTTCAATGTTCAAAGCATCATTGGGTTCTGATGTTGAAAATAACACTAAATTAAGTTAACCAGGATATCAGTTGTATCAGCACGCGACCGCCATGCCATAGAAGCCGCGTGGCTAGCCGATAAAGTGTTAAAGCGAGGATGGATGCCACGTGGAAGGTCGAATATGCTGAATATTATTTAAAATCAAATAACGGGATTTTACCGGCCAAAACCACGATTTGATTCTGAAGCACGTCGCAGTGGGGGACCACGGAAATTTGGACCACTTAGGGTGCTTTAACGTGCACCTAAATCTAAGCACACGGGTGTTTTCGCATTTCGCCCCCATCTAAATGCGGCCTCTGTGACTCGGATTCGATCCCGCGACCTCGTGCTTAGCAGTGCAACCCTATAGCCGCTAAGCAACTACGCCGGGTGATATTATTTCGCGTTCACGATTGCTAAAAAGTGCAGTTCGCACTGAAAAGCACGATCGGCAATTAAAGACAATAAATTAGTGCTCTTTAAGTGTGGCTTGAGAGAAACGCCGTCATAACCGGGGGATAAAGGCTTTTAATTTTAAATTGTGCGTGTGGCACTGCTTTTTGCTCGGGATATAGTGCACTGACGACGGAATTCTTTCGAATGGACTTGCTACGCCGGTTTTCTTAGCGGCACCACGTTCAATTTTTCCGTCTGCTGTGGCGATTTCCTGAACTCGAGATCTTTCGTGGGCTGGTATTAGTAGACGATTAAAACCCATCTTAACGTTCCTAGCCGTTATATAAAAGGATTTTTACCATCCTCTGACGCCATTTGGTTGGGTGTCCACAACGTATTTCTACGGATGTATGATAGGCACATTGGAGATGTATATTTCTTATTTTCGAGGCTATTCTACAGTTCAGCCATAGAAAATATAAGAAAGTTATGTGAGGTCTCAGCCTGGATATTATTCAACCAATATAGCGCAAGGAATGCCGCGGATGTGTGAAGAACGACTGGTCAAAATGAGTAAGATCAAAAGGAAGCCTCGTTGTATTCCCACGTGGTTGCGCTCTCTCATTCATAGCGTATTGTTTCGGGCTATACGGCCTATTTGTCGCTCACAAATTATTATGCATACATTCACGAAGTCCTAAACGCAGTGCTCTTATAAACAACCAATGCACCGCAAAGCACGTCCAGTAATTAATTTACTTGTTGTCTATATATGTATTTGTTTTTATTCGGTAAAAAACTTCTTTCGCGGCCTTCCTTACGACCGAAATTTGTTTCCACGCATAACAGTTAGCACTCACAAAAAAAAGGTACTATCTAGGAGGCAAGCTTGTCTCGCCAAATGCTTGTCGTGCATCAGCATCTATGGAAACACCGTGGCGAATTAGGCTAGTCCGTACATAGTCGGCAGGGGGCATCCATGGGTCACGCCAGCTAGCTATAGTATACAAAGGCCACTTGGGAGGCTGCTAGAGTGGGCGTGTCTAATCCAGGTGATTACACCCCCGCAGCGCGAGGTTTCCAAGGCCCCTCCCTTCTAAGAATGCGCTACGCCTGATTATTTGCGAACAAGAACCAGAGTGGCGGAGAATGGATACATGATGGGGGCCTACTTCTTTGCCCTCTCCAGAATGCGCCACGCCTGATCATTTGCGAACAAGAACCAGAGTGGGGGAGAATGGATACATGATGGGGGCCTACTTCTTTGCCCTCTCCAGAATGCGCCACGCCTGATCATTTGCGAACAAGAACCAGAATGGCGGAGAATGGACACATGATGGGGGCCTACGTCATTGCCCTCTCCATAATGCGCCACGGCTGATTATTTGCCAACAATAACCAGAGTGGCGGAGAATGGATACATGATGGGGGCCTACTGCTTTGCTCTCTCCAGAATGCGCCACGCCTGATTATTTGCGAACAAGAACCAGAGTGGCGGAGAATGGATACATGATGGGGGCCTACTGCTTTGCTCTCTCCAGAATGCGCCACGCCTGATTATTTGCGAACAAGAACCAGAGTGGCGGAGAATGGATACATGATGGGGGCCTACTGCTTTGCTCTCTCCAGAATGCGCCACGCCTGATTATTTGCGAACAAGAACCAGAGTGGCGGAGAATGGATACATGATGGGGGCCTACTGCTTTGCTCTCTCCAGAATGCGCCACGCCTGATTATTTGCCAACAAGAACCAGAGTGGCGGAGAATGGATACATGATGGGGGCCAAGTGCTTTGCCCTCTCCAGAACAGAAATCCCAACTCTGCCTTTTTCTTTCCCCTTGACTTTCTTTTGCTCTCATAAGGTGCCCGCCTCACGCTCTCTCCAAATGCCGCCTAGTTATATATAGGAGAGAAAAAAAAAATTTCGCTTCAGACTTGACTGCGACAATTGCTTGCTAGTGGTCGCCTACTCACGACCGCATTACCTACGCCTGCTCGAGTTCGCCATCCCGAAGTCTACGACATCGCCCGTCTCGAGTCTTCGAGCACGCACCATCCATTGCAGCCACAATCTCAGGCCAGTAAGCGAAGTCATCGTCCGCTGAGCTAGCCAAACCAGCCCGCGGAGCCCCGAGCATCATGGGACCATTTCCGCCCGAAGTGTGGACCATGATATTCCGACATCTAGACGCCGCGTCTCTTTTGGCCGTGGCCGAGGCGGTGCCGAAACTGAGGGACTACGCCTTCTACTGGACGATCATCAAGAGCGTCACCTTCGCACCTCAAACAGGCGAGCGAGCAATCGAGAAGTTTCTCGGGGCAATCCGCGAGTGCCACGTTCGACAGCTGCGCTTCACGAACTGCCTCGCATTGTCGTCCGAGGTGATCCTCGACTGTGCCGGCCGCTGCTCCAACCTCCGAGAGCTGCACTGCGTGAACTGCGTCGTGGAACCCGCGGAACTCTTCGACCTCTTGACCCTGAAGCTGCCTGGCGTTGAAAAGCTCGAGTGGTCGCTGCACGAAGACTGCTACTACAGGACTTCGCTGTATAGCCAAGCCGGTAGGCACATTCGCGCCTTCCCCAAGTCGCAGGGACCCAAGATAAAGACCATGTACGTCGAGCTGGTCGTCGGGAGGTCGACCCTCCTTCTCTTGGACCACTTCTTGGCCCGTTGCAGCACGCTGCGCCACCTACAGATGCACGAAATCCGGATGTTGCCGCTTGGTGTGCCGAGCACCGAACCCAGCGTGAGAGAACTGTCAGCCCAGGATAACCATCTGGAAACTTTCAAGCATAGCTGCGAACATCTTCTGCTGCCATGTGACCAGCAAGCTCGGATAGAGGAACGGGCCGAGCAACACCGCACTTTCCACCCAGGAAGCGCAATCTGGGGCAATAGCGACTGCCGGTACAAACCCCAATA
Organism: Dermacentor albipictus; assembly: GCF_038994185.2. Lineage (NCBI taxonomy): Eukaryota > Metazoa > Arthropoda > Arachnida > Ixodida > Ixodidae > Dermacentor > Dermacentor albipictus. Next base: position 26,473,521 of record NC_091827.1, read on the forward strand.
CTCACGCAGCCTCGTTAACTTCGCCGGCGTCGTGGAAAGGAAGATGTTGCTACAAGGTGTCAAGCAAGCCGTCGTGGTCGTGGAGGCCGACTCGAAAGCCACCCGCCTCTTCGAAGCAGCCGCCACGAAACCCGAGTCGTGGAAGGACCCCACACGCCTCTCGCTCGTCCTGATTGCACCCAAGGGAGTGGACGTCCCAAGGTCCCCGACCGCGCAAAGCGACCACGTGGCCCCGATGAAGCAGTTCTTCGGCGCTTGCCTCTCCCGTATCCTTGAACTCAACTTGTCCGGGTACCACTTCGCCGAAGAATCAGACTGCTGCTCCGTGGTGGCATCGACGCTGTCCAGTCTGCGCTCGCTGGCGCTCTCGCCCTGCGGAGCCAACCGTCAGAACTCTCTGAAGCTGCTCGCCCGCGGCTGCCCCTTTCTCGAGGAGCTCGACGTTGGGTCCGACGCTGCCTCGTCGTGCGCAACCTGCCAGCTTCCCCTGCAGTTTACCGGTCACTGCTTCGCACTACTCCACAAAAGAACCAAGCTGCGCCGACTGGGCATCGACGAGACAGCCAAGGTTGCCAGCCTGAAGTTCCTGGCCGTGTGTCAAGTCGAGGAACTGCGCCTGAGCGTGGACAGCACGAACGCCAAGAGGCTGAAACATTGCTTCAAGACGCTGGCTCGGGTCCTGCACTATAATTCTCGCCTGACTTCCTTGACCCTTCTGGCCAGCAAAGTGACACTTGATCCACGCCTCACATCGACTCTTGGCATGGCCCGTAGCCTGCGCCATCTATGCGTGCTGACTGAGACTCCGACCCCGGACAGTGCGGCGGAGCTGTTTTTCGAGATCATGGAGGCTCGCTTTCCGCAGCTGCAGTCTCTTCACGCACATTACAGGAGCTCCCGGGACACACCGAAAACCCTCACCTGGATTCGCCAATGGAGGCCTGACTACACCGAGCCAACCACCGCAAATTCGCGATCCACCAACGGCCTACTCCTGCGTCACAGCCCCTGTCTTGGACGGCTCTGCAGTGTGACTTCTTTCATTGGGCTAGTCCGGCCAAGAAACCGCTTTTGAGAAGACTTCGTTGTAACAGAAACTTTCGATTTAATTGCAAGGACTGTTTTACAAGTGATAGTGGGTAATTTTTTTAATATGAGGTATTAGAATCCTCTCAACTGTAACCTGTGATGGCAAATCAATGTCTTATGCTAGCTACTGGCCTTTAAATAGCAGCTTCTCTAGTCACAACAGTGTTATGAAATTCCGGCTAAAACTCTATTACATAAAATTAGCAACTTGCTCCCTATTTTTATTCTGATTACAAGTGTAACTCCATGATGAGCACGGCTAAACCAATTGTGCCAAATAAGTATAAGCGTTCGCTACCCTTCGGGTACAGGAACTCTCGCAAAACAGGCCAGCAGTTACTAGTCTCATTATATTCCCTGTGTGCTGTTCTCTTGTACACTGATGTCCTCTGCAATAAACATCTTTCATTACTCACGTTCTATCCGAGTCTGTGGATTTCTGTTCGCGCTCGCCAAATCGAAGTTCGCTTCGTCTGGTAGAGCACGTGCTAATAATGCGTGCTGCGACTGCATCAGAACGCGAACGGTTGTTTTCTCTCTCTCTCTCTCGAATTTTGTTTCAGGGAACACACCAAACAACTTGTGCGTGCCTGGTTCACACCATCGCTAATATACAAACAGTATGGTGTAAGATGCCATTTCGGGGAAACGAAGATGTGTTTTTAATTCATCTTTGGGGCTTCTTTAGTTTGCGTGTCAAGATAGTGATGGCTGAAATAGAATGGAAATTTGCACTAAATACACTGTAATAGCAATCGGTTTCAATCTCCTACGTAACATATTCCTGCGCACTCTTGTTGGTGTATATTGAAACAGCGCTTCCAAACGCAGCTGCCTTCTCTGAGGTATCGGTTATGTACGATAAAAAAAAATATGGTCAGGCATTATATCCGGTGCGTGGCAAAGACGTTCTATATTTTTTCTTTTAACATCTTTTGCAAGCTTTTAGCGACGCATCCACTTGTATTTCAAACGGCAAATCTTGAACGGAGGCGCCTCCATTTTCTGCAGTGCGTGAAACTACACTACCTACGTGGTTCCATGTTCGGTCACAGATGACATGTAAAGCCCCCTCCCTCCACCCGCTACACCTGTATGAAGGTATAAGCTCAGCTGCGCCTGTTGGTGCATACTGAAAATCAGAGGGTCATGTGGATAGCCTACACTTCGTCGTATCTTTGGCCCTCTAATGGTTGGGCTTTCAAAGGTATCCCTAAACACTTCTTCACCAGAGAAACAAGGCCTCGCCGGTGTGTAGAGGAAGCACATGTGAACCAAATTTTGCTGTATGCAGCAGGGAATTTATGATTTTATCAAAGACCGTCGAAAATCTATGACAATGGCCCTCGCAAAATAGTTTGCACACGACACTCGCACTGTCGCGACCATCTGCGCTGCAAGCAGCCAACCAATCGGCATTTTCGGATTTCGTGATCGCGAGGACATTCTCAGTAACTTCCAATCGTGATTGCTAATTTTGCGGTACAGCAATGGAAAATGCTTATATCTGCGATCTCATATAAGAACAAAAGAAAATGTATTCGACACCTTAGCACATTCATTCTACACCCGACAGTCACGCGTGCTGGGCAGCGCAGATACCGCGGTTTGCCCACTTTCCACTGGCAACCGCCTCCACTGATTGGTCTCTGTTGGTGACGTACCTCCAGGGGCGTGGCGAGACGATGCAACCTGAGCGCCCATTTCGCGTCCAGAGAGAAACGCACACGTCTGAACCGGATGTATCGTAGTAAAAAAAGAGAGAGGGAATCGCGAAAACGACCAACTTTCGGGCAGTGTCGACTCCATCCCTGCGTAACTTCCAGCGCGCCAGTGAAGGCGAAATCGGAAACAAGGCCGCGAAGTGGAGCGATGAATACCTGTGACACCTTTTATATCTTAAGGATTTTTTTTTTTCAATACGAGATTTGTCATGCACCGTCCTTCTATCGTGAGTCCGTTGTCAGATCAGTTCGGAAAATGTGTACATTTGCTTTATTCCACACTTGCTTACTATATGACTCGATCATGTATGCAGTACCCGTGAGAGCGCCGTAATCAGGCGTTTGATAGATTTAGTTTGCTTCTAAAATATTTCTGACTGCAGTGTCATACATAAACAAGGGTCATTGTGTACGCTGTTCGTTTTCATTGTCTTTGCGTAAAGCGCATTTTTCGCGTATTTATGCGGTGATCTTAAATACGATGACGATTTCAAAAATTAGAACGTATTTTTTCTGCATTTTGAAGCTACGACGAGGGGAGGCATTGGTTCAGTACAAATTAATTTCGATTGCAACTGATGCTATAGGTACGCTGACCAATGCTCTATGCTAGAGTAAATCTAGGCTAAATTAGGAAGCCTCGATAGCCAGGGGCATCAGAAATTTCTTTCGGGGGGGGGGGGGGGGGGTCTGCACGGTGCAGCTCGGCCACTTCCTAATAGAATTTGTAGATGGATAAATACTTTAATAATAACTGCATCCACCATTGCCAAAGATGTTGCAAACGAAGTCTTGAACGCTACGTACTGTCAAGACAATAAAATATGATTTTTTTCATAAACGAATATACTAGTATGCCTCAAAATTTGTGCCCGAAATAACTTATATCAATACTTCCATGTTTTCTGCTTCTATTTAATAACTAAAGACAGTATCACACGAACTTTAGAACTATATCAGTTTGACACCAGCAAAGCAATGCGTGTCGGTGATATGAACAATATAAAGGCCATGAAATGAACAAGTTGAGGACTAATGCGTTAATGAAACTTTGTTATCCTCCCTGCCTTTCTGTAATTTGCATCTCTCTCTCTTTCTCTCTCTCTCTCATTCAAGTATCTTGTTTACACTTTTGTGCATGTATTTGTATTTGTACATGTAATGTATTTTCTTTCTTTTTCACGTGGACACATATATGTTCATGCCCATACGCAGCATTTGAGTATAATACGTATACAGTTGAAAACACATAACTTCATGCGCGTTCCCTCACTGCCAATGAACAGCCACTAAATGACTTACAATATATGTCGCAGGCCAGGCGCTGTGCGCATTTTGCTCTTGCACTTTTTTTAAACATGTATTCAAGATCAAAATAAACATTCAATATCATTCAACTTCTCAATTATGATAATTAGGTCAAAACGGTCATTGAGAAAATCGTACGACACCAAAATGTGTCGGTACAGCTTTTTGTTGCTCTATATACGGGATAAATAAAAGCTTTTTTCCGAGCGTGAACGGAAGCCGCGAATACACGCAATATTGTCGCGCGACCGGCCGCTAGAGTTGCCTATTCTTTGTCACTTCTGCGAGTAAACCTTTCAACGAACCGAAGTGGCCAACGAACGAACCTTGCGCTTAATATCGTCTTTTGCTCTAGTGACTGGCCTAGACGAGATGGGTCGGGATATTTTTCTGGCAGGCGTCGAACGACCGCCTCATGTCGGTTGATCCGAATTCAAGCTCGTTCTTCTTCGCAACCGCTCAACTCTACTTCACTCATCGATGCTAGCAGCAAGGCAGAACCGCTAAAGAGCTCAATGCAGCCTAACTTGCATGCTAGGTCCTAAAGATGCCCGTTCGGTTCAGTGTTGTTCACAAGCTTTTGTTTAGAAAAAACAATAAGGAGACCCACTGCCAGTTGTCATATCCGATGCTGCGAATAATCGCTTTCTTAATTTTTAATTGTTTTGTGATCAGCAAGAGTTAGGCCGACGTTTCCGTTCTTGCTCTTTTAACCGGAGCCTCAGCTTGAAAACGGCGAGTCTTCTTAGACAATTAAAATCCATGTGGCTTCACCTTTGCTCACCACGTGCTTTGCGACAGTTAGCGACGGCAATTTTTCAAGTATGTTTTATCAACTTAAAAATACAGCCTCTCAACACAGTCGCTTACATATCGGAAAACCAACTCTGTCGCTAAAGCTTGTGGGTTATTTTGAGAGATAAATATCTTTCGCAAAAGCAAAACGTTTAAATACTCAAAGGATAGAACAATCTTTTATATTTAGTGATTATATTTTAGCCATGCTCTCTTTGAGCAAGCTAACAAGAGTAAGTTGCAATTCTGAAATCACAACGCATAAATATATTTCTTTAAACTTACACGTCTTCTTGCGAGAGTACTTTATTTGAATTTGATTAGTAAATATTGCACAAATATAGATTATAGAGGTCATAGTTTGAAAAAAGAGACGCAAAACATGGCCTTGTTGAAGTAAATATAAACACAAGTACATGGTAAGTCTATCGAATAAGGGCAGCAGCTGTGTGATTGAGGACGACTCCTTTTTCATTCATTTGTTTAGAAATGGTATGAACTGTCGTATGTACACCAACAACTACCGTGCCTACTCGACTAAAAACCGCACCCCCAACTTGGCACCTCGAAATTCTAAAAAGAAATGGAAGACGCCCAACAGAAAACTGAAGAGAGCAACCTGTGGGAATGCTCTTGGATTCTGAGCTCGGTCTTCCGGCATCGTTGTCAGAAGCTTTGACTTTACAGTCTAACGCCATGTAAGATGCTGATGACAACTGTATTACCGAACCCAATCCGGATGAATGGATGGATGCATGTTATGAGCATCCCATTTAGAACGGGGCGGTGGGTTGCGCCACCAAACTCTTATTATTTTATTGCCTAATGTTGTACCTATGTTTAAAAAAAAGAAAAGGAAAAAACACAATAAATTTCCATATTCGAAGTTTATGAACCCCTATTGTGAATTTTGCTTTGTACGCCTGCGTTGTTTCTAGTTTCCATACTTTTTTCTTCCACCAATCATCTAATCGCCTCTTACAAATCTCTGCTGCGGACATGTTCACCTTCCCCCTTCTCTCGCTGAACCCAAGGGCTTCCAGGAGACCAGTGATTCCTAAATCGACCACTTGGCAGATATCTTCGCATTCTCACAAAACATGCTCCATAGTTTCCGTAGCTTTACCGACGCAACCACATGCTTCTTGTTCTTTCTTATATCTCGCTTCATAGATGCGTTTTCTAAGGCAACCTGATCTCGCTTCGAAAAGTAGTGAGCTTCCTTTTGAGCTCTCATAAATTGTTTCTTTCCTGATTTCGGTTTATCCTCTTCAACTGTAGTTACTCATAGCAGGTTTCTTTTCGATTTCCGCCATCCATGAGATTATCTCAACCTCTCTGACATTCCGCTTGATGAAATGAAATGAGCCCTAGAAAGACGCGGAATAAAAAAAGTATGTACGACGGACAGACGCTTTCCGTCTACACCGCCTGCAGTTCGCCGTACATGTTGTTCTTTCGGTGCGCGCCTTTGTAGCGTCCCTCATTTTTTCTATTAAGTATATTAAACGAACTCTCGTAGTCAAGCTTCTTTCCGCTTGATGTCCTTTGTTGCTGTGTTGTTCACCATACACGCCGCATACTTCCTGCTAAGCTTTCTAGCTTTTTTTTTCGTCCACTGTGAATCAACATTTTTATTGTACAAACACCTTAAAACTCTCGCAACCCGTATACTTTCTTCCATATTCCTCATTCGTTCTTCACAATTAATTTTGCGGTCAGCATCCCTCACTTTAAAACTTGTCCAGCCCATATCAGCCTACACAGCTCGCGTTGACAGGGACAGTAGTGAGGACGATGATGAAAAGCCAAACCAGTATCTGACTTGTGGCACCGCAGCACTTTAAGGAAAATTACTTTCCAAGAACCTGCAAGTGCGCGAGACAGTTTTCAACACAAAAGAATGGACCTCTGTTTCATCGCTATGCATAGCATGCGCATCTGTTCGCACCCTCCGGGCTCGCCCAACAGAAGTTCGCCTATCGTTCGCCGAACTCGCTAGTAGCTCTCTTGTATCCCTCACTTGTACACAATGACAGATTGATGGGCTAGGGTGGTGCATGGCTTTATGCACGCTTCAGCGCAAACCACACGCGCTCCTGAACACCTCTCTCCTGTCCTTTCTGTCCACTACATGCTTTGGTTGACACTGAAGTGTACGTGACACCACGTGACCCTGCGAGTGTGGTCTCCCCAACAGACGACGCGCACAAAGGCCGAGCAGAAAGGCGTTCCGCCAATAATTCCGAAAATTTAGCTGCCATCGCACTTGCTGCACACCCAACACCTGCCCGCCGAGAGGGAATACACTTTAGCACCAGTGAACTTTTGCGCAGGGGAAGGAATGGGCACAATTCAGAGAACGCCAAGAAACATTTCCATGGGTGCAGTGCTTGCCTCTTTCCTACCTTTCCAACTGCGTTTATCTTTCTCTCTATCGAGCAGTGGACAAAAGAATTTTCTGTGGGGCATTCTTTTGAGCAAGCGCAGCAACGTTTGCAAATGGTGCAAAAATGCAATGAGACGGGACCTCGTTCTTAAACACAAATTTTGGACTACAAGCTACAATTCTACCGTGGCGTCTTTGTCATTACTTAATCTCGATGTTTTCAGGGCTGCGTATCCCTTCGTTTTAATTTTATTTTCCGGAATTCACACTGTAAATCCTCGTCAGTCTCAAATAGTTGTCATTTGATGAAAAAGGAAGCAAGACAAATGGCCCTTGTGGTATTTTTGACCCAATTAAACCAACGATTTCGACAATGAGCAGGTATTCAAAAAGAGGTAAATGTGATCTCGTTAAAGACATGCTTAAACCGCGAACAGTCAGGCACTAAGAGTACGAGACACTATAAGATGTTCTTTTCTATGAAAATGTCTCACTGGACAGCATGGTATTGACCAAGCCGTTAGGCCATCCGTTAAACATCCTACTTTTTAAACCGTTCTTCGCAATTACGAAGCGGTGGAGTGCCAGTGGTAAAGAATAAGCTGACTTCCGTGTCATAGAGCATTAAAATTTGTAATGCAGATGATTATGAATTGTTGATTGCACAATGCAATACTATTGTTTTTTAGTGTCCTTTCGCCACCCCAGCAAGCAGTGTGGCCTGTTTTATTTATGTTCTTGGCAATAATGTAAATTCCGTTAATGATACTGGCTTCAAATTAGCACTGGCAGGCTACCCGAATATCGAACTACTAAATGTATCTGCGCCAAAAAGATTTGCATAAACGGCAATGAATATTCCGAGGTGGACTTGGCAAATGCTTATAATAATTATTTCGTGTCCCTCACAAATCGTCTGCATGATTCAAAATGCACACATTTCCTTAGCAACAGGCAGAAGTGCTATCCTGGTTCCGATGCCTTTAGACGAAGTTAGTGGTCCATTTAGACACATAAGAAACAGTAACTGTTGCTGTGGATGTTGATGGATTTCACGTCCGTCCCATTAAATATGTCCTTGACGTGGTTGCCCTATACGGCAATACTTCTTTCATGCTTTCCTCGCTTACCGAGCTTTCCCGAAAAACGTTGCAGGTTAATAAAGTCCTAGTTCTACACAAAGCTGGAGATGAGAACGTGCTTTCACATTAAATATCTATATCCGTCTTGCGAGTATTTTTGAAAGTTCCATAAAAGTTAATTCATGTTCGTATAAGTTTTCCTAATAAGCATGACAAGCTAATGGCTTCGCTTGGTTTTTAGAAAGGACTTTCGACAGAGCATGCTCTTTTATCTCACAAGAATATAATACTGGAGGCTTTTTAACGCAACAGGTGTGGAAAGGGCATTTTCGTTGATTAGCATTCGACGTTATGAAGCATGGCACATTAGCCGAAAAGGTAAGACACTTAGGCATCCGTGGTGTATTTTCTGAAATAATTCGATCTTACCTTCACTACCTCCAGCAGAAAGTGCTTGTCAATAACTATACGTCTGATTTAAGAGCTTTGACATGAGGACTGCCACAAGGAAGCATCCTGGAACCTCTTCTGTTTTGCTTATGTATTAATGACCTTGTTAACCTTGATAAATAATCTAAGATTTTATTATCTAAACTCATGGCAACGTCTTACTAATTTCAGCGAGAAAGCCAAGTGATGCACTTCGTAAAGCAAACGAAGTACTTATGAAGCTATCAGTTATCAGTCTGGTTTGCTGCAAATTATCTTGTATTAAATGCTACCAAGACAAAAAACGTCCTTGCGGACGTATGAGTCGTGTAACTGATAAAGAAGTTGTACTGAAGTTTGAAAGTGAATATGTTTAACTTGTACCTACATAAAGTGTTTAGGTGTTTTTTTTCGAAGAGCACGTGGCACGGGACCCTTACCTGGAAGCTACATCAACTGAATTTTTTCGAGTTCCCGGTGTACTTTCTAATCTAAGTTATTCAGACCCAACAAGTGTGAAGCTTCTTATTTATAACTCTCTATTTATGTTATCTTTAATATGCTACAATCCAGCATTAGATACTACCACTGTTTAAAAGATTTAAAAATTACGCACAGTATAAGAAAAAGGACTATTCGAGCGATCGCAAATGCGCCATACGAAATACATTCAGAGCAACTTTTCAGATATTTGCATTTACTTTCCCTTCCGAAACTTTACGAGCGTGCATTCGTTAGGCGCTATGAAATGCAACTCGGGAAAAATTACAATTCCTTCGAGAATATTTGCCTGGTTGACACATAACCACAATACACGTGGTATTTGATTTCGTGAAATGTGGGAAGTGCCCCGTTGCAGAGTCCACTATGGTGATCAAAGATTGTGCATGCAGCCTATAACCTATATTGCATATGCACCAGGTATGCACCATACTGGTATGGTATGAAGAACTTTATTTGGTCCTGAAGGTCAACCATAGGTTGACGCGGGCCGCTCCCACGTTGGGACTGTCAGGCCGAGCCCTTCAGCCACATCGCGGGCCTTCTGGACTGCCCGTAATTGGTCAGAGAGTGATTCGCTGTGTAGCATTTGCCGCCACCATTCTTCTTCCTTGTCACAGTCTGTGAAGACCGCGGGGCACTGCCAAAGCATGTGGTCAAGAGTAATGATGCCATTGCACTTATTACAGTTGATTTGAGTTTCCCTCTCAGGATAGATCCTGTTAATAAAATATGGACTTGGGTATGTTCTAGTCTGTAGCAAACGTAATGTGACCATAGGAGGAGGAGGAATAAACTTTTATTGCAGAACCAGCACTTTATGGTGGCCGGGCCTACGCCTCCCACGAAGGGACGTCGAGGGCTTGCCTCGCCGCCGCCTCGCGGGCGTGCTGGGTCGCCCAGGTTTGGTCGTCGAGGGTGGAGCTCCGCAGAGCCTCATGCGACCATTCTGGTCGTTTTTTTTTACATCGTTCTTTTTTCCACATGTATGGGCCTCAGTCATGGATTTTAGTGCTTTTTTTGTTATTCTTGGTAATGTACTTAGCTTATCGAATCATTTCCGTATTTAGTAGACGCTACACAGCACTTATTGTGTCATGACTGAAGTTCCCATATTGTTTCTTTTCTGTTATTTTTGTTAAACTGTGCTCGTGTGATATGTCGACTTGGACGTACGTACTTTTTCGATTGTTTAATATATTCCTTTTGAGAAATGTCAATTTTGTCGTTTGCACATTTGCATCGTCAGATCTATTGACCAGCGGACGCTTTCAAGCCCATTATCGAGGCTTTTCTGTCTTATGTTCACAGCATCATCAGGTTCTGATGTTGAGAATAACATTAAATTAACTTAGCCTGGATATCAGTTGTATCAGCACGCGACTGCCATGCCGTAGAAGCCGCGTTGCTAGGCGATAAAATGTTAAAACGAGGCTGGATGCCACGTGGAAGGTAGAATATCCTGAATATTATTTAAATTCAAATGACGTGATTTTACCGGCCAAAACCACTATCTGATTCTGAGGCACGGCGTAGTGGGGGACTACGGGAATTTGGACCACTTGGGGTGCTTTAACGTGCACCTAAATCCCGCGACCTCTTGATTAGCAGTGTAACACCATAGACGCTAAGTAACCACGCCGGGTGTATTATATCGCGTTCACGATTGTTAAAAAAATTGAGCGCGTACTGAAAAGCACGATAGGCAATTAAAGACACTAATTTTAAGTGTAGATTGAGAGAAACGCTGTGATAACCGGGGTAGAAAGTCTTTTAATTTTAAAATTCGCGCGTAGCACTGCTTTTTCCTCGGGATATAGCTGCACTGACGACGGAATTCCTTCGAGTGGACTTGCTACGCCAGTTTTCTTAGCGGCACCACGTTCAATTTTTCTGTCTGCTGTGGCGATTTCCTGAACTCGAGATCTTTCGTGGGCTGGTATTAGTAGACGATTAAAACCCATCTTAACGTTCCTAGCCGTTATATAAAAGGATTTTTACCATCCTCTGACGCCATTTGGTTGGGTGTCCACAACGTATTTCTACGGATGTATGATAGGCACATTGGAGATGTATATTTCTTATTTTCGAGGCTATTCTACAGTTCAGCCATAGAAAATATAAGAAAGTTATGTGAGGTCTCAGCCTGGATATTATTCAACCAATATAGCGCAAGGAATGCCGCAGATGTGTGAAGAACGACTGGTCAAAATGAGCAATATCAAAAGTAAGCCTCGTTGTCTTACCACGTGGTTGCGCTCTCTCATTCATAGCGTGTTGTGTCGGGCTATACGGCATATTTATCGCTCACAAATTATCATGCAGACATTGACGAAGTCCTAAACGCAGTGCTCTTTGAAACAGCAAATGCACCGCAAGGTACTTCCAGTAATTAACTTATTAGTTTTCTATATATTTATTTGTCTTGATACGGTAAAAAATTTATTACGTGGCCTTGTTAACGACCGAAATTTTTTTTCCACGCATAACAGCACTCGAAAAAAAAAAAAGGTGCGAAATACGAGGTAAGTTCGTCTCGCCAAATGCTTGTCGTGCATGAGCATCTATGGAAACACCGTGGCGAATTAGGCTAGTCGATACAAATTCGACCAAGGGCATACATGGGTCACGCCAGCTAACTAGTATACAAAGGCCACCTGGGAGGCTGCTAGAGTGGGCGTATCTAATCCAGGGGATCACACCCCCGCAGCGCGAGGATTCCAAGGCCCCTCCCTTCTAGGAATGCGCAACGCCTGATTATTTGCGAACAAGAACCAGAGTGGCGGAGAATGGATACATGATGGGGGCCAACTTCTTTGCCCTCTGCAGAATGCGCCACGCCTGATTATTTGCGAACAAGAACCAGAGTGGCGGAGAATGGATACATGATGGGGGCCCTCTTTGCTCTCTCCAGAACAGAAATCCTACAACTTCCTTTTTTCTTTCGCCTTGACCTTCTCTTTCTCACCTAAGGCGACCCTCCTCACGCTCTCTTCTAATGCCTCCTAGTTATATATAGGAGAGAAAAAAAATTCGCTTCAGACTTGACTGCGACAATTGCTTGCTAGTTGCTGCCTGCTTACGACCGCATTATCTTCGCCGTCTACGTCATCTCGATTTCGCCATCCCGAAGTGTACGACGTCGCCCGTCTCGAGTCTTCGAGCACGCATCATCCATTGCAGCTACAGTTGTCATCGATGGCGTCGTCCACTGAGCTCGAGCAACCAGTCCGCAGAGCCCCGAACTTGGTGGGACCCTTTCCGCCCGAAGTTTGGAGGAGGATATTCCGTCACCTGGACGCCACGTCTCTTTTAGTCATGGCCCAGGCGGAGCCCAAGCTCAAGCGCTTCGCCTTCTGCTCGAAGATCTTGCAGAGAGTGACCTTCGACCCTGAAACTGACGAGCGAGCGGTCAAGAAGTTCATGGGGGCAACTCGCGAACAGCACGTCGAAGACCAGGTCGAGAAAGTGCCCCTCGTTGTGCACGTGCGACAACTGCGTTTCACAAACTGTCTCGCGTTGCCGTCCGAGGTGATCCTCGAGTGTGCCGAGCGCTGCTACAACCTGCGAGAGCTCTACTGCGTAAACTGCCTCGTGGAACCCCCGAAACTCTTCGACCTCTTGTCCTTGAAGCTGCCCGGCGTTAAAAAGCTCGAGTGGTCGCTGTGCGAGGACGCCTATTACAAGTCTTGGCTGGACAGTCACGCGGTCACGCACATTCGGACCTTCCCCAAGTTGCAGGGGCCCAAGTTAAAGACGATGTACGTCGAGCTTGTCGTCACGGAGGCGACCGTCGTCCTCTTGGACCACTTCTTGATCCATTGCCGCAAGCTGCGCCACCTACACATCCACGCCGTCCACAAGGAGCCACCTGTTCTGCCGAGCGCAGAAGCCTGCCGTAGAGAGCTGTCCAGACACAAGCGCAATATGGCAACCTTCAAGTACAGTTGCGAACAAGTGCTGATGCCAAGTGACCAGGAAGCTCGGGTGGAAGAAAGGGACGAGCGACACCGTACCTTCAAGCCCGAAGGCGCAATATGGGGCAACATCGCCTGCGGATTCAAGCCGGAGCACTCCAGCAGCCTGGTCACCTTCACCGACGTGGTGGAACGGAAGGTGATTCTGCGCGGTGTCAGGCAAGCCGTCGTGGTCGTGGAGGCCGACACGAAAGCCACCCACCTATTCGAAGCAGCCGCCAGGATACCCGACTCGTGGAAGGACCCCACCCGCCTCTCACTAGTCCTGATGGCACCCAAGGGAGTTGAGGTTCCGAGGTCCCCGACCGCGCACAGCGGCTACATATTGCCGATGATGCAGTTCTTCAGCGCGTGCGTCTCCCGAATCGTGGAACTGAACTTGTCCGCGTACCACTTTACGATAGAAGCCGACTGCTGCTCCGCAGTGGCATCGACGCTGACCAATCTGCGCTCGCTGGCACTCCCGTCGTGCGGAGCAAATCACGAAGACTCGCTCACCTGGCTCGCGGATGGATGCCCCTTTCTCGAGCAGCTCGACGTTGGCTCCGACGCTGCTCGGTCGTGCGACACGTGCCAGCTTCCCCTGCTGTTTTCCGGTTGCTGCTTCGAGCGACTCCACAGCAAAACCAGGCTGCGCCGACTGAGCATCGACGAGACTGCCAAGGTCGTGAACCTGAGGTTCCTGCTCAGTTGCCGGGTAGAGGAACTGCGTATCAGCGTGGACAGCGCGGACGTCACGGAACTTGAACACTGCCCCTGGACGCTGGGTCAGCTTCTTTACGACAACCCTCGGCTGACGTCCTTGACCCTCCTAGCCAGTAAAGAGACCCTTGACGCACGCTTCGCCTCCACTCTGAGCATGGCCCGCAGCCTGCGGCATGTCTGCGTGCTCACGGCGACTACGATCCCGGACAGTGTGGCGGAGCTCTTTTTCATGAGGCTGGAGGCTCGCTTGCCGCACCTGCAGTCACTTCACGCGCACTACAGGAGCGCCCGGAACACGTTGCAGGCCCTGACGTGGATGCGTCAATGGAGGCCCGATTACACCGAGCCGACCATCGGGAAGTGGCGATCATCGGACGGACTATTCCTGGATAGAAGCCCCTGTCTTGGCCGTCTCTGCAGCGTAACCACTTTCATTGGACTGGCCCGGCCGAGAAACCGCCTTTAAGTAGAGATCCCCTAAGCAGCTTTCGATTTCGTCGATGATGTTTAAGTGCAGGCAATACTTGTCCGAATACCACTTGTGCCAAAATAGAGTCAACGTACACTCCACTAGGGGTATAAGAACTCTCTCGAAACTGTCTAGCAGTTATAAGCGCGCGCGTCATTATAGTCAATGTGTTTTCTGTATTTTGCTTTGTCATATGTAGCCTTGGCAGTGCGATTGTCTTCTTCTGCACTGATGTACTGAGCAATAAATGCGCTTTATTACGCTCGTTTTTCGGCGTCTGTGTGGATGTCTGTTTCCGCTCGCCAAGTCGAAGTTCGCTTCCTTTGGCAGAGTGCTTGCTAATACGTCCTGCTGTTGTATAAGAATGCGAACGTTGTTTTCTCTCTCTCTCTCGAGTTCTGTTTCAGGGAACACGCGAAACAAACATAAGACACCCTTATTGTTGGTTGGTTCGCACCATCGCTAACAACCAAGGCGTACGACGCAAGATCGAATTTTGGGCAAATTAAGATTTTCTTTCAATACCTGTTGCTGGGCTATAGTTCGTTCATCTTATTACGCCATGTTAATGGGCAACTGAGGGCGGAAGAATGTTCAGGACAGAAAAGTCACTACCAACTTAGTTGCGAGTGATGCTCTGTGACAACTTAGTTGCAACCAAGTTCCTAGTTCAACTAGTCCTAGTATTCTTAAAATTAGCGAAATTCTCTCATTACGTAGTAGCCTATGCAGCGTTGATAATTAAAAGGCCAAGTGGAGCATTAGGTGCAAACAAGTAGCTTCTTCGCGTACCCATGACTGTTCAGAGAGAGCGAACTATGGCGACGTAAGCGACGCAGTCTGATCCACTATAGGCAAGTTCACACGATGTGCCTACAATAACCTCGGCGCTGAAAATTTGCTTTTCCTCCAATTTTATGTTTAACATGGCGCAGTTGCCAGTTGAGTTTTAACCAATTAAGCGATGCCCAGCTGCGTGAGCAAAAGAAAATGCTGCATATCTTTCTAGTTATGCGATACTTTGCATGCGACAATCCTTGCGTCTCGACAGCTGCACCCGCGTCGTGTCATGGACGACTTTTTACTCTCTCATTAATCGAAGTGACTTTCTAATGCTTCGCGTCTTACAAACTTGCGACTTCGCGCGCACTTTCGGTCAAACCACATCTAGCGCTCTGTTCGATACCTTTCAAATGGGCCATGTCCGCCTATAACTCTACGAAGAAATGCGCGACCGATTGTGGCATATCGGACATCTGTATCGCAGGAGAGCAGCCTAACTGGTCTAACCATTAGGCTAAAATCACAGGGATACTTCTGTCGTCCCAAGGTCGCTCTTTCAATCGTCTGGCCCATGTGTCACGCGCCGGTTTTAGCATTCTTCGCTCGGGGCAGCTATCGCTTTAAGACGCTGTCTTAGGCTGCACTGCATTCGGGGGCCGGCTTATATATTTCGTAGAACGAACGTGTTACATGCAAAGTGCGTGAAGTCCAGCTGTAATGCTATCGCGCTAGAAACGGGCAGCTTCGAGACTTGCTAATTTGCACGGGTTTTCGTGTCAACTTCGAACAGGGGCGTGGAGCCCACACACCAATGCACTGTTTTGTAAAATAACGCGGTGTCCTCAATCGTACGCGAGTGCCAGGCGCACGGTGTCACAGCCTTGGTTCCGCTAAGCGACCCCCGGGGAATTCATTCGAGAGCATATGGGCGCCATCGCGGGTCATTTGGTGGGGCGGCCACGGGACGATCCATTTTCCGGACATGTGTCTGTCTCTTGCGCTGCAGCCCATATAGGGCGTTTGCACGTGGTACGTGGCTAGTAGCGTGTAGCCGGTGGTGCGCGAACAAATTAGGGTTGTGCAGCACGTTCCTTTGAGCTACAAGGATTACCGCGTGTCAACAGATTTGTGCAAAAATGATGGCTTGTAAAAAAAGGGTATCTCAAATTTCAGTGACTGTTTGATTACTGTAACTCAATTAATGCGAACAGCAGTATGGGCCCCCTACTCTATGCTTAGAGTCCAAAAACAAGAAAGGGGCTGGCAGATGGAATGGCACACTGTGGTATAAACTTTTTTAAACAGGGTTGAAGTACCTCAGACAGGCTGGCCAGCCTGTCTGAGGTACTTCAACCCTGTTTAAAAAAGTCTATGCTTAGAGCTATCACGTGATCTTGAGAAAGAAAGCGACGAATAAAGAAAAAGGGTGTTGTTCAGAAGAACACACTATAGGAACGATAACATTTTTTGGGGGGAGTTGGTGTTAGCTGAACGACCGGGTATAGTTGCGCAAAAAACGGGAAAGGGAAGAATGTGAGTGACAGATTTTTCCTGGTTTTTTTTGCGCTACAATACCGTGTCGTACAGTATAGGAAGCGTTCCGACGCTGCTTTGACACAGTCAGCCATGACTCTTATCGCATATGAACCATTTCACTATTATTATTATTATTATTATTATTATTATTATTATTATTATTATTATTATTATTATTATTAACATTATTATTATTCTCGTTCTCAAATTGTTCAACAACAGGTAAGATTGTATTCTCATAGAATATGTTAGTATTTCTTCTTTGGCGGATATCTTCTAGCCTAATTTTGTTCCTGGAAAGAACCATATCAGATACAAAACAGAATTCGCTGTCCCCCACACTACCGCACAAGGTAGGACAAATAATTGTGCGATGCCACAACATATATTTCGCCAGACTTTTGGAACAAAATTGCGCATATATATAGATGAAATTTCTTGACGATGTCAAGCCTTTACGTGTTGCAGCTGACCTCATAAGGCAAAGCACAGCGTTGTTTTTTTTTTCTTTCTTTCATTTTTTTTCTAGCGAGTTCCAGGAGAAGTTCAATTCAATACAGAAGACACATAAACAATTTTGGTACCGAAGGCAGGCGTGGAACAACGTCGTTTTGGTAGGCTGGAGGGCTCCCACTTCTGTTCTTCTTCAGTTCTTCTGTTCTTTTAGTTCCATTCACTTTCAATTCTTTCAGTTCTTTCAATGTGCGTCCAAAGCACGGAATGCGAAGGTTTTTTGCATCTCGCCTTCATCGTGACATGGCCACCGCGGCATGCAATCGAACCCGGGACCTCAGGAACATATAGCGCCACTGTGGTTCGTAAAGCTGAACGCTCTGGTCTAGCACCGCTGTTTAGCGAGCACCTGCCCACTGTTATTTTTTTTTCAGTGCGTTTATATTCGGGGGGGGGGGGGGTGTTGCCGCTTATGAGTCTATCGTTACTAACTGCCGGCGCTCGCAGGTACGCCTACACAGACAACCTCAAGCTACAGACGGTGGACGACGCCATGCTGACCGCGTACGCGGCCAAGAAGTACATCCTGCCGCACCTGCTCAAGGACTGCTTCGCCTTCATCGAGAAGCACGTGACGCCGCAGACCGTGTGCCAGGTGTTCGAGTTCGCGCAGGTCATGGAGGCCTACCCGCTGGTGCACCAGTGCCTGAACATCATCGACCGGCAGACGTACCACGTGCTCACCTCGACCAACTTCCCCAACGTGGCGCTGCACACGCTAGAGACCATCGTGCGCCGGAAGCACCTCAACCTGTACTCGGAGTACGCGCTCTATTCGGCCGTGGTCCAGTGGGGGCAAGAGGAGTGCTCCAGGAGGAACCTGGAGCGGGACATGGACAACGTGCGTAGCGTCATCGAGACCGTGCTCCCGCTCATTCGGTTCCTGGCCATGAGCCCCGAGGAGTTCTGCAAGGGCCCGGCCAAGAGTGGGCTGCTGACCAAGGAAGAGTGCTTCTCGGTCTTCATGAACATGGTCATACCGGGGATTGTGCCCCTGCCAAAAGGTCAGAGCCTGTATTCGCAAATGCTCTTGTATGCGCTGGAAATTGTTCGTAAGGGCAAACTGCGGCCAATCCGATTGTTGGGCATATCATTAATGAAGGTTAGGCCCGAGCTAAAGCTCCTCTTAAGAGGAAGCTTTAGCTCGGGCCTAACACCGATATTCAAATACATGTAAAACACAAAAAAAAGTTTTTCTCAGGTAACCCCTGGACCGATTTTAGTGATATCTGCTGCATTTGAGAAAAATAAATTCCAGTGACTGTTGGAAGCGGAATTTCGATTTAGGGCTTGAATTTTGTTGAAAATGTTTTCAAATATTCGACAGTTCGAAAAGAATAGAGGCACGAAGTTTACATATTGGTAGCTCTGCATCAAGAACAGATATCGCGGTTCTGTAAAAGGCATCCATTAGACCATTCAAAGCGGACAAATTCGATGTGTCATTCTGCATTTTAGGTGAATTTGTTACGTTGTTTAGAAGGGTTCTCCAAAAGCTGTATTTCCGTATTACTAATGTTTTATATTCATGTGTAACATATCAATCTTGTCCGTTCGAGATGTGCTATTAGATGCAATTCGCAGAATTGTACTATCATTTTCGTTGTTGAGTTACAGAGTTGTAAACTTGATAGTTTCGTTATTGGAAAATGTTTGATAGTTGTCATTTTTTAATAAAAGATTGACGACCTAACTCAAAATTCGAAACCAACAGTCAGTAGATTTTAAGTTGTTCTTTTATATGCAATAAACCTCGTCAAATTTGGTGCAGTGGTTGCCGAGAAAGACTAATTCTCCTTTTACATGTATTTATATAAGGGCACCGAGCTAAGGCTTTCTGTTAAGAGCGATAGGGGCCTATTATGATCGGAGCAATTCTGATAAGTTTGATAAGAACCGGTAAGGGTTAGTAAGGTTAAGATCATGTCCGATAAGGATGATAAGGGCAGATAAGGGTTGATGATAGTCGCTTGCGATAAGGTTGATAACGACCAATAAGAGTTAATAAAGGTAGGATCGAGTCCGATAACGTTGATAACCGATAAGCGTCGGATGTAGTTCCATAATGTAGATAACCAATAAGGGTTAATAAGTGTTTGTACTGGTCCGACCAAGTTTGTTAAGATTCATAATGTCATCGGACTGCGTGGAGATGAGCCAGTAGCACAATGCTTACGCATACTTAGACAACTCCAGTGGAATTCCGGCGTGAATTTTTCAACATTCTAAGCGGTATGTGCAGGTCCCTGCATTTCAAAAAGACGACTGAATCGTCCATTGTTAATGGAAACAAATGTACGAGGGCATTGCTTACATAGGCTATCTTGGAAAGCTTCCATAGTTGCTCTGGTAATTGTGCCTATCTCGTCCTCGATACCAATGAATCACTCAGGGCAGTCACAACGTAGAGATGGCTGGTTAAGAAACTTGAAACTGTCATATGATCTATTAGTTGAATATGACAAAATATGAGGATAATTATGTGCTTAAAGCCATATAGCGTTCGCATATATCTGGTCGTATTGTATTCTCAAAGAAGGTGGCCCAATGTTATGGACGTTTACGATTGTATTTCGCTTAAAGGCGAAGCATCTATCGCGATAGCAAGGTTCAGGGCAGCGCTGAAGGCGTCTCCAGCGCAGGGGTGAAGGGCGTGCCAGCGACGTTGCGGGTGGATGCCGCACCTCGATGGTGCAAGATAGGCTCATGCAAAGCGCTAGCATTCAGGCTCCGTAGAGCACGGCCAAGAAGGTTAAATCTTTTAATGCGAAGTATTCCTTGGTAACTTCAGGCCTTTCGAATCTTATCTGTGGATACATATGTATGTATATATACAGGGTGTTTCAGCGAACACTTTCAAAAATCTTTAAAAGTTGCCTGTGGCAGATATCACAATTCTAGTTCACGAGCCAATCTACTCGAAGCGGCGGACAATACTTGTGCAAAAAATTGAGATACGAAATTGACAAATTAATACAAATTCACTAATTAGATTTCTAACTAATTGCATTATGGCCCATATTGCAATTTACAAATTCTATAGCCCTGGAGTTCGCAAGGCGGATCCACCTTGAACAAATTTTCTGTGTGACAACAGTTTCGAGATATGAATTCCCGATCTTTGCGGAGAAAGGCATCGGCGTTCCAGTTGATTTGTTAACGAAACGTCGTTTCTTGCACTGAAGCAGACAAGTAACTGGAAAGCCAATGCATTTCTCCGCAAAGTTCGGCAACTTATATCTCGAAATCAGTGTCGTCCTTTGAATTCGTTCCAAGTGGATCCGCCTTGCGAAGACCACTGCTAGAATTTGTAAATTGCAGTGTCATAATTATCTAAACGTTAATTACTGAATTCTTGTTAATTTGTCGATTTTGCGTTTCAATTTTTGTGCAAGCAGTCTCCGCCGCTTCGAGTAGACCGGCTCATAAACTAGAACTCAGCTATCTGCCACAGGCGCGTGGGAGGCGGACGCAGGCGCGCTCGTTCATTCGTTCGTTCAGGCTATTCGCCTATTGACAATCATCGTCGATAGCTCCCGCATAATAATTAATAGCTCCAAAACACA
Organism: Dermacentor albipictus; assembly: GCF_038994185.2. Lineage (NCBI taxonomy): Eukaryota > Metazoa > Arthropoda > Arachnida > Ixodida > Ixodidae > Dermacentor > Dermacentor albipictus. The sequence continues at coordinate 26,494,387 of NC_091827.1, forward strand.
AAATTCCGGGCGCATTCGGCGAGATCAAAGACGCGTCCAGGTGGGAGGCTGCACTTCGCAGCCCGGACCTGGATGAACAATTACGGTCTGACCAGCAAGCTCACGACGTGGCCTTCCGGTCCCGACGTGGGAGCGGCCCGCTTAGTGGTTGATTATCACTACTTGCAGGACCAAATAAAGTTTTCCATCCATCCATCCTGCTGAAATCGCCAAGCGAGCCGCTTATCGCTTCTGCGTGGAACGGGACAATCCTTTGGTCGTTGTAAACAGACCTCCTCCTTGCTGACGAGGCGCCTTTCACGCTTGACGTTGCTCCCGTCTTCGTTCACGTACGCGCTCAGCGGGCCGCATCATATATATGCGAACGACAGTTGAGACACCTTTATTCTCGGCGATTCGTGCGTGCATATGCCTTGCTATCTCGCACGGCCGTACAGGCAACAGCGCAACGGGGACGACGATGCCCTTGGCGATAACGCTGCACTCGTTTCTAGCGCCCCCTGGCGGGTTTCGGCAGCTACGCATTCGACTCGGCACACTCGTTTCCGGCGGCAACGCGACGAGCACTTCAACCGGCGCCTTCAGTTCAGGATTGTCGCACCACACAGTTAATGAAGTCACCAACGTCACGCCAGTGTGGTTAGTCTCAGCTTCTCGATGGTGTGGACGCGGAGACCGAGACCTCGGTGTCGAGATAGCGTTGTCATTAGGAAGCATCGCGGCAGTGACAGACGTGGCCGTAGTTGTAAATGGGTGCTGATTTGTGGACCATAAGGAGAGCGTGCTCATCGCCAAAGAAGCACTGCTGTACGCATAAAACCGTGTCGAGACTTGTCCAGTTAGCAGCGAAGAGACGGCGCACCATGTCATCCAGATTCGTCTAATGAAATTCGCGCCATTTTGGTAGCTCGAGACAGCTCTGACTCAAAGTGTTCTTCAAAGTGCGTTCGAAGAACGTTTACATGACGATGGCGAACGTAATGCGGCTGCTAGGGGTACGTTCCAGAAAGCGAGCCGATGCCGGATCCCTCTGCCAATTGACTCTGAACGTCGACGAAGCAGACGACCAATTCGAGGAGCCGGCTACTCCTTCTCCTAGTGCGACGCTGCCCGGCCCCACCGGCCCCGTTGAGCTCGCATACGTCGTCGATGGTCTACCGGTGCCACCGAAGGCTTTCAACGTCGAAGTCGTGCGGGACGCCCTCCGGTACCAGGCGCGACCGAGTGACGTATTTGTGGCGACCTACCCAAAGACTGGCACCACGTGGACGCAGTACATCGTCTGGATGCTCCTGAACCTGGACCGACTGGACGAGGGAGTGCCGTTTTTCGCGGATATCGTGACACGGCGCGTGCCCTTCCTGGAGCGCGTGAGCCCGGTTCCGTAGTGCGTAGTTTTTGCGTGCGATAGCACGTGACACTTGAAGCCTCTCGTCTAAAGCCTAGCTCTTGATCGTCATGTGGGCCTTCCGAGAAGCGTATAACCACGCAAAATTCGACTATCGGCAGGATGGCATACTTGATGTGTGCAGTGATTGGTTCCGTCTTGCATGAAGTTTCCTGTGTGCCCTATACGTCTAATTGCACATAAAAACTAAATAAAAAAACTAGAAAATGCGAACTAATGGGGCATGCGTATACGCCTAAATTTCTGAGAAAGCAGCCTTCATTCCCCGGGCGCACGTTAGATGGCGCCACAGTACCCCCACCCCCCTCTTCTCCGCTAAACACAGGGATTTCACCAAAACGCGTATTTGCGTCTTTCTCAGGACCGTATGCAAGCGACAACTCGGTATTGCAAGTCCTTTCGGTCACCGTCGAGGACAGCAAAAAATTAGGTGGGATGGCGAAATTTGGAAATTCGCACGCGCGAGTTGAAATCAGCCCTAGCGCAAGACAGGGGCAGGTGGAGATCCCAGGGAGAGGCCTTCGTCCTGCAGTGAACATAAAAAAATTGGCTGATGATGATAGTGAATTTCTGAATCTCCGCAGTTCGATTTAATTTAAGCGCGTGTTAAAAAGCGAGAAAGACCGACGGAGGTCTACGGTTAATTGTACAGCGTACCTCCAGTAAAGACGTGCACGAAAATCAGACAGCAAGACAAATTACATTATACAGTGGTAACCGCGGGCTAATAAGGTAGTGAGACAACCATACAAGAAACTAAATTGCGACTACAGATTAACCATAATGGAGGCAGAGTCCTTTAAGTATTTAAATAATGAAGTACTCTGGTGGAAACGAGTGCAGCCTTCGAAATAACACTACCCGCCACGGTTGCTCAGTGGCTATGGTGTTGGGCTGCTGAGCACGAGGTCGCGGGATCGAATCCCGGCCATGGCGGCCGCATTTCGATGGGGGCGAAATGCGAAAACACCCGTGTGCTTAGATTTAGGTGCACGTTAAAGAACCCCAGGTGGTCGAAATTTCCGGAGTCCTCCACTACGGCGTGCCTCATAACCAGAAAGTGGTTTTGGCACGTAAAACCCCATATTTTTTTTTCGAAATAACAGTTATGCATGCTGGGATTGAGCCCATCGTAGCAGAATGTGGCAACCAGTGCATCTGCTGACGCCTATGACCAGTGTTCTAGCACTACGCAAAGGATAATAGATGTACGGACTGGTCAAAGCTTTATAATCGAGAGCTTCAGCTTCTTCGTGAGCGTACCTACCTTCACGAAATGTCAGGTTGATGGAGACATACGGCAGAAGTCGCACTGGTAGCGACATCTTGCGACGCTTTGTCAACTCGCAACGCGTTAGACACGTTCTAAAATAAGATGAGCGTTCTTACCAATAAAACAAACAGGAGGGGCTGCCTGTTAACGATTACGTCACTGTAGACACTTCGCACCACCAGTTAAGCAGTTAAGTATTATTATTATTATTATTATTATTATTATTATTATTATTACTACTATTATTATTATTATTATTATTATTATATGGAAACATACAAGCACACAAAAGAAACAGGGAGGGAGCAAGCAGACAACTGCCACCGAAAGAGGTACAACGCCTGCCTATTCTTTCGGGAGGAGGGAAAGATAAGAGGGGGGAAGTACAAGCTAAAGAGCTAAGCAAGCTAATTAGAATTTAAGTAGCTAAGTAGCAACTCGATACACTGTGTTAGCAACTAAGCAGAACATGTTGTTCAATGCAATATTTGCTCCGTTATCTTCTACAGCATGATCCCTAACGTTTACGTTCTGAGTAACCGCAACATGTCAAAACTTTACGGACAAGCTAAAATCCCCTAACGTCTCTGTGTAACGACGCAATCTGCATCCAAGCCCTACCGCGCAGGTTGGCCGAAAGGTGGTCGAAGCGCTTCCCGAGCCTCGCATTATCAAGCACCACCTCCCGTTCTGGCTGTCCCCGTACCACCCGCTGGCCAAGTACGTCGTCGCTGTGCGCAACCCGTTCGACTGCGTCGTCGCCTTCTACCACCACTGCCGAGCAGAGCCCTCCATGGGCCTCCGCCAGGGGACCACGTTCGACGAGTTCTTCGAGCAGTTCCTGGAGGCGCGCGTACCTTTCGGCTCGTACTTCGACCACGTCTTGTCCTGGTACGCCCGACGCGACGACTCCAACGTCTTCTTCTTCTACTACGAGACGCTCAGGCAGCGCCCGGCCACCGTGACGCTGGAAATCGCCGACTTCCTGGACGCCGCCGCAGCAGCGAGGCTTCGCGGAGACGAGCGACTCCTGCGCTACGTGGTCGACAAGACGTCCGTCGGCAGTCTCAAGACCGGCCCCTTCTCGGTTGGCCCGTCCCGTCGCGGCGCGGGGACGCCTCGTCCTAAAGCAGGGGAACCGCTGGACAAGCTTTCCGCGAATCACTTCCGCAGGGGTGAAGTGGGCGAGTGGAAGCGTCACCTGAAGCCAGACCAGGCGCGGCGCCTACGGCAGCTGTGCGAAGAAAGGATTAGTGGGACCAAGATGTGGTACACGTGGCAGAAGTGGATCGAGTGATCAAGTCGTCAGGGCGACGCGTGAAATGTGAAAGACGATTTTCACGTCTGCATAGTTTTTTTGCTCGTGACAGCAAATTACACGCAGTGCTTGTATACTGGTTAGCCAAGCCCCTTGTCTGAAGCTTCTGTTGTGTCATATGTGCCTTAGAGACGTGCGACCACGCAGAATACTACTTGCGATAACGAGATGCACTGCAGGGCATTTTATTGTAATCTGTAGTTTATAGATTGTGCTGTATTAAAATACTGTGTTGTCTTGTTTTGCCCCCTCCCCCTTAATTTAATCGTACACTGAAGGCATTATAAATAATTAGTGGTTGCGCTAGTGCATAAACGCTATGACACATACATAAGTGTGTGTCATATTTGCCTCCAAGATGTGAGGCATTGCAACATGTTACATTCGGTCGCAAGGTGTGCTTTGTGTTTATGCAGATTTATACCATCTTGTATGAAGTATCGTTATGTGTAAAATATTTAATCGTGCAAAATAAACACGCTGATCGACACGTAAAAAGGACGCCGAATTTCGCAACAACATCGTGTAGGTGCGATCGAGATTTTGTTACGCATTTCTTTCGTCGCACATTGCGAGAAATCTCGGAAGTACGACGGCAGAGACCGAAGTTTGTGCGACCATCAGTCGCACGACCTAGAGCAAGCACTGCATGGAATCATCTACTCGACATCATTGCTGCCATAACTGATGCTTCACAATTCAAAATCGCCTTGCAACATCGATTGTATTTTTCATTGTTGTTACTAGCTGCACGGATTTTCCCCATTCTTCATTTCTTTCTGTAGTGCCTTGGGGCCCTGAAAGTATCTGATAAATAAATAAATAAATAAATAAATAAATAAATAAATAAATAAGTAAATAAATTGCATTGTAACACTGGGCCATAAAGAAACATTGACGCTATATATATTGAGGCTACATGTTTTGGGCCCAATTCAAATTTAGCATCGAATCACGCCCTTGATTCAGTCGTTCGAATATTGAAACGATCGAATAGAATAAGAATATTCGCGGCGTGCTGGCTTCACAGAACGAACTTTCTTTTCTGCTAAGGTTTGTAGCCGTGGACAGAAAAGGAGTAAAAAAAGAATTTATTTCCTTTAATACACGTAATGGTATATTGAAACAAAAAAGGAGCTCGTAAATGATCAAGACGTTGAAGGTCAGCATAGTTGCTGATCGGTAGTGGGCATGCGCTTGAAGCGGCCAATCGGCTATAAGCAAGGTCCCTCTTCAACGACAGGCATGCTACAAAGGTATTCTAAAGCACAGGGCAAGGCCGATAATCGAATGTGCGAAAAACGAACGATTACGATGTTTTCGAATTAGACCCTTCGCAAGAGTTATGAATTGAACTTGTTGACATATTGAATTTTTAAGTTATAAAAATTCCGTGCGCATGACAAAGTCGCAAACGGTGATGTGTGTTAGCGTTTTAGTTATAGCGAGTACTTATTTTGAACCGAAACAGGTTTTTGGAACATTCGAAAAGGGCAATACTGTACCATTCTGTCGTTTTTTTGTTTTTTGCGGGTGTGTGTTTTGAGCACAATGAACGAAGACAAATGAAGTCACACAATGAAGTCAAACTAACTGGCCCGCCTCTCAGTCTTTTTCACCGAATATTTGACGAATGTTTCGAACGGAAGCACGTGACTAAAAGCGGCAGAACGAGGAACATCGATGGAGATGCACGACATTCCTCGTTCTACCACTGTTTATTCACTTCAGCTAGGCCTCCGTCTTCCTGCTAACCTCTCTCTTGTTTAACTACGTTAACTACGTAGCCTCCGCGTTGCGCTGGTCTAAAGGGGCTGAGGCCAAAATCGACGCCCTCATGCGCAAAAGCATCAAGCGCGTGCTGGGTTTACCACTCACTACCAGCACCGCGCGTCTCATGCAACTAGGCATGCACAACACCCTATCAGAGGTGATCGAGGCCCAACGAGTGGCTCAAATAATTCGACTATCATCATCGCGAGCGGGGAGACGCATCCTCGAATCCGTTGGATGCGGTCACCAGGAAATCACGGAGCGCAACGTGACCCTATCACCCATGGTCCGAGATACGTTCAAGGTAGATCCCATGCCACGTAACGTCCACCCTCAATACAATGTAGGGCGCCGGGTAGCCAGGGCTCGTTCCCTGTTAAAAGCGGCTGCTGCCACTCCGAATCTGGCATGTTTCGTTGATGCCGCCCAGTACGAGTGCTCTGATCACTATGCCGTAGTTTCGGTTGACTGTAATGGCACTCTCATTAATTCAGCATCCGTGCGGAAGGTTTCTTCAACAGTAGCCGAGCAAGTTGCTATAGCTATAGCACTGAAGGACCCTCTACGTTCCAATATCTTTACAGACTCCAGATCGGCAGCCCGAGCTTTCGCCTCCGGCTCGATCTCAAAGGAGGCAGCGGCCATCCTCGGCAGCGAGGGGGCTGCTGGTTTTCATAGCATCAAATGGTTCCCGGCCCATATGGGAATCAATGTACACTCTGAGCTTGTTAACGCCAATGAGTTGGCCCATGACTGTGCGCGAGGTCTTACACACCGCGGCGGTTCAGGTGGACTCACGGGCGGCGACTTAGGGCTGTATAGGGATTCGCTTCTCAGCTTCCACGAAGTCTTGACACATTATCAACTTGCTCGGCGGGCCTTTCCGCTACCACACCCTAAACTTAATAGACCACAATCGTCGGCGTTTCGCATGCTTCAGACGGGGTCATTTCCCTCCAGGGGCAGATTCAGTCACTTCGCGCCTAACGTAGAACCCCACTGTCCAGACTGTGGGGAGGCGTACTGCTCCTTGTCCCATATGCTCTGGCAATGCCCTGCGTTACGCAGCTCATCGCTAACCACTCTAACCGACTGGGAGGCAGCCCTTAAGAGCGGCGACCTCTCAGAGCAACTACAGGCTGTCCAGAGGGCCTGCGACAGGGCGGAGGACCACGATCTTCCGACCCCGACGTGGGTGCGGCCCGCGACGGCTACGGGGACTCCCTGAAAAGGGGGGTACCCTAACGCCGGTTCCTCAGGACCATTAATAAAGTTCTTTGTCTGTCTGTCTGTCTCTCTTGTTTAGTATAGAAGCAAACACTTCGAATATTCGTAAATGACAACGGTGTCCCGTTGTGTCGCTTTCGCCGTGGCGTGTTCGCGCTGGAGACGTAGACGTATCATACGTATATATCACGTATATACCACGTATACATCACGTATATACCACGTATATATAACGTATATCGCGTATCACTTATGTATCACTTATGTATCACTTATATGTCATACGTATATATCACGCATACGTCGATATGCAAAGAGGCATTTCGAATATTCGAAGAGCAATATTTCGAATATTCGCGCATTCACGCAATTAACACATAGTCGCAAGGGGGATTTGATAACAAGCGAGGAAATAAATGAATAAAAAGACAACGTTGGATAGTGTGTCTATTATTTCACGTCAAGCCTGGATTGGTGACACGAGGGGGCGCTCGGGCGCTATCCGAGCGTTAGTGATGGCGATGACGCTCGGCTGCTGTCAATTAGTGGACTGCGCCTTGGCCTTCCTGGAGGAGACCCGCTTGACGGAGCCAAGGACCAGCACCGCGTCGGGGTCCTTGTTCATGACCAGGAACATGAAGGGGCGGTCAACGGTGAACCTGACCGGCTCCGGTGACGCCGCAGAACTGGCCGCGGACGACACTGGGGTGCTCTGGGGCTCGGACGAGGGCGCCACCTAAGGATTAAGACCCGAGTACGCGTTTCGATGGCCGTCAGTAAGAGACCCGAGTCTGTTTCAATACCGCCAGTAAGACACCCGAGACCACTTCAATACCCCTCAGTAAGAGACCAGAGTCCGTTTCTATGCCCGTCAGTAAGAGACACGAGTCCATTTCAATACCCGTCAGTAAGAGACTCGAGTCCGTTTCAATACCCGTCAGTAAGAGACCCAAGTCCGTTTTAATATCCATCAGTGAGATACCCGAGTCCGTTTCAATACCCGTCAGTAAGAGAACAGGCCTTATGGGGCCGGGTATCCACTAAGAAGAAGCGATAACCGTAGCGTTTACCAGACGGAGACTAGAAAGGTGACAAGAGACGAACGCTACACCGACGACTTTGCGCCCGTCTTGTAAACGCTATACCGTTACTGCTTTAGGTATATGAACCGGCAAGCCAAAGAACAAGTGCGGCCAATTCCAATCAGAATATAGCCCGAATAAGCGAAAACGATTAGTCCAGCAATTAATTTAAAACTTAGATTCGTAACTTTAGATGGGTGAGCTAAAGAAAAAATTAACAGAACTGGTGATTTGCGTTTGCAGACACTGTAGCAACAAAAAAGAAAAGAAAAAAATGGCTGTCTGAATCAGGCGTAACCTGCCAGCGACATATGCCAGCGACGAGTGGACACATTAACCTCACTTCGACACAGCTGAAGGACCAGCAACAGGGGAGGGGAGGCTCGTTAACGTTTTCTAGAAGGAGAGAGCAAATTTGCGTATTAACAGCCATGGCCAGCTGCAGTGAACAGGCGCTTGCACGCGCATTGGATTTTTTCCTCGCTGCCCTAAAGTGCAGAGCACATGGGGGACTTCTATCCTGAGAGACCTACAGGTAGTCAGAACATTCAAAAGGGACTTAGTCAGTTTAGAATAAGCTTAGCATGATTAAGTTTTTTTACTCGATTTTCGTCAATTTTGATGTAGGAAGTTAACTAGAATTTCGCGCTCAAACCTCAAGCGGCTGGTATACGTCATCGTGACGTCGTGGATTTCGAAGTATCTTTTTTTTTTCGTGTTTGGGCCTTCGTGAAATGCTCTCTAAACTCGTTACGTTCAGTCGTTAACCCTTTGAAAATACCATGAAGTCCATGTTTAAAGGGACACTAAAGTGAAAAATGATTTTTTTTCTGCATCAGAAAATCACCGCTCTACAACACCAAAAACACCACTCTTACAACGATAAGACGTTTGGTACACCAGAAAAAGCGCGAGAACGAAATACGGGTGGCGACGCCTACTTAAGTTCTCGCACCTGGGGGCTGTGACGTCTTATATTTTGATGGCATCTTCTAGGGCCTGATAATTATATATAGCGGTACAGATTGACTACATTGTGTTCTAAAGGAACCAAATATTAAACATCGCAAGTTTCGGGAACCTTTACTCAGCCAACGCGGCCCAAATGCGAAAACATACTTTGGAATCCCTGACGTCACGCTGACGTACCGGCGCTGGGGTTTCGGCGCGAAATTCAAATTTTCTCAACTAATAATCAATTTTTTTAATGACTGCCTGCAGGGTTCACAAACAATGCTTCATTAGTCTAATCTAATTTACTGTTTCGCTTTAGTGTCCCTTTAAAATAAAAGATTACTGCGGATCCCGCGCACTTGTGGTAATCGTTGTTCTGCGAAACATTTTTGCAGGCCAATTGCGCACACAGTGGTGCAAACATTTGCGCCAGCAACCAAGTATAGAACACACTTGGTCACTGGAATATATATTCGCTCTGTGTTTTGTCTGCTTTACGTCTCTGCGTCACCACGCGAAGCTACCAATCTGGCTGCCCGCGTTTACGCCTTGAGAGCAGGGTCTCAACTGTATCGCTGCAAGCCCCGACTGCGGAAACCCAGCTAATTCTGATCTTTCACACACACACACACACACACACACACACACACATATATATATATATATATATATATATATATATATATATATATATATATATATATATATATATATATAAACACCTAGGGATAGCTGGCCCGCATCTCGCGAGGACACGACTTCGTATACAAGGGCCGACTCCAAACACAAGGAAGCGGTTGTCGTCTTGACGGTCTCAGAATGGGTTGACGACTATACGGCAATAAAGCTTGCTTAAGTCTCGCGGACCGTATATACGGTGGGGGTCGTATAATTAGAGAGCTTTAGTTTAGTGGGCGCAAGCGGCTTGCGTCCGCAAGAAGTAGGGGCGACGCTACTACGCGTGCGCAGACCGCTACGCCTGGGTCTGCGCATGCGAAGTACCGCGGCCCCTAGTTCTTGCGTGCGCAAGCCGCGCTCGCGTCCCCTAATCTACAACTCTCTAATGAGATCCCGCTAACTTGTAGGAAAGTCCTGCGTAGGGCAGACGGGACGCTGCGTAAAAGATTGCGCACTGGAGCATCGGCTGACTACCAAAAAATAATGAAAAAAATTAAATTATGGGGTTTTACGTGCCAAAACCATTTTCTGATTATGAGGCACGCTGTAGTGGAGGACTCCGGAAATTTCGACCACCTGGGGTTCTTTAACGTGCACCTAAATCTAAGCACACGGGTGTTTTCGCATTTCGCCCCCATCGAAATGCGGCCGCCGTGGCCGGGATTCGATCCCGCGACCTCGTGCTCAGCAGCCCAACACCATAGCCACTGAGAAACCACGGCTGGTTGGGCTTTCCTTTAACGTTATATTTGGTAACGCATCCAACGCTGCAATGAACCGGTTGGTAGTCTGCGCTCGCTCTTTCTCTGCGTCTCTATACCTTGTGCTGCGTCCCGTGTCCCGATTTTGCGCACTTAGCAATCAATCATCCTTCCCGAACCTTCTCCCAATTTTTTCAGACCTTGATCAGGCGCTGCTGTCTCGCCGAATAGCTCATATCTTTAAAAAAAAATGGCTGTGGCTTAGGTAAGGTTAAGCCCAGGATGCGAAGCATACTAGCCTTTATTTTAGTTGTTGAACCACTGTTTAGCCTGGTGAACTGCTGTTGCTTGGCTATATTTGGTTCGGCTAGACGAAGAAACAACTCATGCATTACTTCTTCGCCTTCAAGAGTGGAACGCGACAGCGTTCCCGTCGACCCGCCAAGGGGTGTAAGACAATGGGCTACAGGGCAGCGACTACGCGCCCCGCATTGGACGCGGTGAGCGTCGAGCAAAGCAGCGTTCGGCGCGGCAACGAAATGTGCGCCTGAGCAAGAGACGCACGCCTTAGAAACAGCGCGTTTCTAAGGCAACACCGCATTCACTAGAGGCGCTTTTGTACCGCTTTGAAGCGTTGTACTCGTGGCTCAGTGGTAGCGTCTCCGTCCCACACTCCGGAGACCCTGGTTCGATTCCCACCCAGCCCGTCTTGCAAGAGTTGAGCCAAAGCCACTTCTCCTCTGTCGTGACGTCACGGTGTCACGTGATTTCATGGTCACCGCCGCGCCTGAGGAGCTGGGTTGAGCACTCGTAATATGCTTCGCATAAAAATCTGAATCACGTGTTCAATGGATGGGATTGAACCTGCATATTTGTTCTTCAGCGCAATGTCCAGTGCATTCGCGTAAAGTTATTTAACTGTAACAAATTTACTCAAAAGTCCATCATAACTTTTGACTGGTGGGGGATATATGTACCTCACGTGCCCACGATTACCTTTCCTCCCCTGGCGTTCGCGTGGAAGACGGTGACATGCGTGAGCGTGGACACGAACAGGCTCTTGTTGTCGCTGATCCCGCCCAGCTGGCCACGGCTCTTGAACACCTCTCCCGTGCCCAGCATGGACACGATGCGCGCCAGCTCGGTGTGCCGCTTCAGGCGAAGCACGGGCATCGTCACCTTAACATGGGCCCAAAAAGAAAAGACGCGGAGTCGGAACCACGCGTACATCACAGGTTCGGGCCTCACATTAGAGTGTTCGAGCACGTCCGTGTACTGATGTAATCGACGCGTAATCTGGTGTAATCCCCCAACCACATTGCGCGTCGGAGAGCGTCAGCACGCGCCGCGCTGCACACGGCGCCACGTCGCGCCCGATGGAGGAAGAGGGCGCGCGCACCCACACGACGCGTGAGTTGCCGAGCGTGGTTTGTATTTTGAGTTTCTGTTGCGGTGGCATAATGCTGACAGGTAGGCGTGTTCAATGTAGTCCGGCGGACACGTTAGGTAATTTGTTAAACAAGGCAATTAACCATCTAAAATGTGACTTTAATACAGTAAAACACGTTGTAGGGCTAGTTGGTGCATAGCTTTCAATAGATGAAGCGCCAAAAGTGACGGCACACAAGAAGAAATACAGACAGGACAAGGCGCTTCCTGTAAATAAAAAAAATGTAACTTTAAATTCCTTTTTTTTAACATTAGCCCAATGCTAGTTATCAAACAGCTTCGTTCCGGAACTCACATCGGCTCACCATATTCATCTGGGGCCGCGTCACGCAGGTGAGGAGGGCAGCAGCTTCAGGCGCGGGCGTACAAATTTAGGAGAGCTAGGTCTCGACGCCGCCACGCGTCAGCGCGCGACGCGGCTACCGCGCCTGACGCCGAACGCGTCCAGACGTGAGGCGACGCGTGCAGGCAGGTTCCGACGCGTACGTCTGGTTGGACTTTTACTTTGTAAACTACGTGTTACAAAATTCATTTTATTACTGATTTCACCGCAACAAGTAGTTCTTTTTCGTTTTTTCACTGGTGTTCTCGCTGAACGAAACTATACAAAATACGACTGCATGTTGACGATTATGTCGACGCCTATATTTTTAGACAATCATCTGTAGCATAATATTGTTACGTTATTGTTTATAGTCATTGCAATTTTAGCTCCTGCAAGTCTTTTTGTTGGCATATGCTGCCTATTCTACTACCGTCCACGCGCATCCGAAGGCCTGCCGTAATCCGCAAAGGGTAACACGTTTACGGAGAAGCTAACACCGTCTATTTCACAGCATTTGCTTTGCGGGACACCTTCGGTGTCATTTGCTTCGTGTGACACGTTATTGTGTCACGCCAACGTGTCAGACTCTGAGTAGCAGACTCTGAGAAGACTGAGGAGCAAGGAGTAACAACACACAAGAAGCGGTCAACGCGACACATCTCCTCTGGAAGTGCACCGGCACAGAATCGACATCCGAGAAAGCCACCTTCCTCGAGGAACCGGTATCCCCTACTGACCCGAATGACCTCCGGACGTGAATTCACGGTCGCCAATCTAATTCACGTCCCCTCCTACATATCGCGTACTCTGGCTTGGATTCCCTGAATTAGGCGATGCGAGATCAGCCTGAGCCTGCGGAGCCAGTATCCACATGTTAAAACAAAGACGTTAACAGCACCATCACTGTCCCAGTGAAACGACGGCTAACGAAATGCGCTCACTTCGACCTCTCGTTCCTCGAGTTTAGCCAGGCACTGCAGCAGCTTGGCCGGCGTCAATTTGTGCTCAAACGCTGCGAGGCGCTCCATCCGGGGAAGGAACACCACCATCGTCTTGCTGGGGTCCTGGTACGGGATCTCCAGCGCCGTGGCATCCAAGTCGCCGCAGTCGCCTACGGGGAGCACAACCTTCGGCGTTATCCAAAACTAAGTGAGACGGCGCAATGTGAATGGCTCCGGGATAATGCTGACCACGTGGAGGCACGTTAACGCGCACCTAGATGCATACGTACTCGGCCGTACGTTCCTTATTTGATTAGGCGCCCTGCCTCAAACTCGCGTTCCCTAGTTCGCGTTTCGAACAAAAAAAAAGTAAAAACAGCTCGTTTCTAAGGCAACACCGCATTCACTAGAGGCGCTTTTGTACCGCTTTGAAGCATCGAACTCGTGGCTGAGGCATTAAATAAAAAAAAAACTCGTGGCTGAGTGGTAGCGTCTCAGTCTCACACTCCGGAGACCCTGGTTCGATTCCCACCCATCCCATCTTGCAAGTTGTTTTTTATTCATGAAGTGCCTGCTGGGATTTATCGCTCACGGCCAACGCCGCCGACGCCACCGGCTTTCCTGCGACACGAGCTCCTTAACGCTGTCGCGTTAAAAATGGGGATGGACTTGAGGCAATAAGGGGTGGCGTAAGACAATTGCCTTTACTCCGATTGTTTATCGTTATCGATGCCTGCGCGATTCTCCGCCATCCATCGCACGGCGAAGTCCTCGTAGGGATCAAGGCTCCCCCCATCGACACGCGGCCCTGTGCTGCGACCGGGAGTCGCGCCCGCGACCCCTCCTCACCTATGCGGAACCTGCCCCGCCGGCGCATGACGCGCACGGTCCGCATCTTGGTGGGCGTCTCGTGGAAGTCGCCGAGGCCCGGCTCGAAGCGCTGCCGCCATCGGCCCTTGACGAACAGCACCGCGATGGAGACGAGCAGCACCGGGTCGCGGCCCGTGTTCGGCGGGAACTCGAACACGGCGTACTCGCGGAAGGCGAACGCCGTCAGCGCGCGGATCCACAGGTCCATGCGGATGACGGCGCTGCCCATGTCCGCCTGTGTGGAATATATATATATATATATATATATATATATATATGGAAGGCGCTTATACATGGGAAGGGGCATATAGCGCAGTAACGTCGATGTGTCTACAGTTATTGCCCACCTAAATATACTGTGAGCGCCCGTATATTTGAGCGCGCCTCCGGCGCCTCCTTTACGCCTACACGACACCAGGACCAAGCGAGGCCCGGGCTCATACGCTAGAGCTTTTTCTCACTCTCTCGTCCCCGCCGCCGGTGCGGACGCCCGCGTTTCGGTTGGGCGATGTAAAGCCCCTTAAACTTTAGGGGCTTAAACTTCGTAAAGCGAGTAGTAGCGAGAGTAGTGAAGGCGTACTCCTCCGCCTTCACTACTCCTCGTTTCTCCTCTCTTTCGTGCTCCCTCCTCGACCGTGGCGCCACCTACATTGCTCGAGCGTAGCAACGGCCCCAACGTGCGCTCCTCGCCACTCCGTAGACGCTTCTCGAGCAAAAATGGCGCTGAAGCAAGGCGCGTGGCCCCACGTGATGCTATTAGCCCAATAGCGACGCGGCGGCGGCCTCGGCCAGAGTGCGCGAGGAGGATGCGGCATTCTTCAAAGCGTGGCACTACTTTGCGAAGTTTAAGGGGTTTTAGGGCAATGTAATAAACGTGTTCTCTTCAAGAAGTTACGTCGCTTCGACTTGCCATGGCACGCTGACATACCTAGCCTACTCGCCCGGGCCGGCCCTCACAGTACTTAGTGTTAGCACTGGTTCGTGAAAACTCTTGTCTGAAGCCTCTTGTGTGTCATACGGCTAATCGCGAAAAAAAAGAAGAAGGAAAAAACTGCGAAAGAAAGACTCACTGGTATACGCCTGGGCTGATGGGACAATTAGGAGTGCCGTCTTTCACAGACATCATGCCCACGTACGTTGCGGGTATACTTCCAGGAATTCGTTAGCCACGTTCTCTATCGCGTCATATATTACTTACCATACTACCATGTAATATTACCATGTCCTGTTTTACGACATATATTACGCACAACCGAAGTGGCGATTTGTGAGCAGGAGCGCGTACAGTCGGTGTAAGATGTTTATGGGTCAGGTATCTAAAAAAAAGATAATGTTTAATTCTCGAGTCCTTTGTGCGTAGAGTTAATATAAGCATTGTGACAATCGCCAGTAAAAGTGGACAGCGCCACATTGTTCTGATGGGGTATAGTATAGCTGGAAAATCCGAATACTAGGCTGCCTGCCCCCGGTTTTCTCAGGTTCCGGTTCTTTCTCAGATACCACGGTCAGTAAGCTTTTGACGCCGAGTGTATACATCAGCGGCACTGTGTCTAAAAAGTGAGACCTGAAAGTTGCTATCATGAGTTATTTCAGTCGTAGTTTTACGCGAAGAGCATATTACTTTGTTGTATGAGTAATCGGGGTTAGATGCCAGGTCGGGCCGAACCCCCCCTCACACACACACACACACACACACATATATATATATATATATATATATATATATATATATATATATATATATATATATATAACAAGCGGCGCCTCCTTTTAAATTGAAGATTTCATAGGGAGACCTCCTGGACGTGATTGACCGTCGCTAGACTTACTAGCATATACAGTAACTCTAACCGTCGCTGTCGCGGGATGGTCCTGTTACTGTTTTGCCGAATAGCTCATAGATAGGGCACCACTCATGTAACAACGAACAGAGTTACATGGTACTGTCCATACAGATTTGCCGGTCATCGGCTCTGTTCTCAGCATGTAATTACCCAACGAAACGACAAACAGCACCTAATTAAGCATCCTCATTGCAACAAATTATACGCCTTAAATAGCATATTTCTGATATTAAAGCGTAGTCTTAGTACATGCTACTTGGTCCGCTATCAAGGTAGTTAAATGATGTTATTGTTAGTGAACTTGAATATTCAGTAGTCTTGTTATCCCTCTGATCTTCCTGTTTTTTGTTTTTTTACTTGAGTATGTAGGTTGTTTGCTGTTATATATAAGATGCGAAGTAGATTGAGATATTGTATTTCGGTATTCCTTGTTCACGGTTTTCTCTACTTTGTGTATCTAACTTCGTTTTTTGTTTCTTATTTTTAGTGTATACAGTGTGCTGTAGTGCTTGAATTGTGAGCTACTGTAGGGAAAACTGTAAATCCGCTCTACCGTTCCTTTTGTGTTACAGGTATTGGGGCTACTTATGCTGCGCCGATCAGCTTTTTTCCCCCACGCCCTGCACCAGACGTTTTGCGTCTTGCGCAAGTGTTTCGTATGCAACGAGGAACAAAAAAAAAATTGGCTGAAGGCTTAGCTTGGTTAAGCCTGGAAGATTGCGAAAGCAATCCGACATAGCGCAAGGCAGTGCGCCGACCACTGCGAGGAGCCGAGCTGTAGCCCCATTTATCCTCCTAGCGTGACGTCACACCAGCGAGCGCCCTCTCTCGGTAGCGCCGCAGCAGCAGCGCCCAAGGCTTCGCCTCCACCATCGATGCCGCGATCTGAGGCCCCGTCTCTCGGTCTGGCGCGACGTCACACGGTCACGTGACGCGCAGCTGTGTAAGGAGGCGCCACGACCACCGATAGGCCGAAAGTGCGAGCATCATTGCTTTCGCAATAAAAAAATGGAGGACGCTTAAGCTTCGCCTTCAAGAGTGGAACGCGAAAGCGTTCCCGTCGACCCGCCAAGGGGTGTAAGACAATGGCTACGGCACAGGGACTACGCGCCCCGCATCGGACGCGGTGACCGTCGAGCAACGCAGCGTTTGGCGCGGCAACGAAATGTGCGCCTGAGCAAGCGACGCACGCCTGAGCCTTAGAAACAGCTCGTTTCCAAGGCAACACCGCATTCACTAGAGACGCTTTTGTATCGCTTTGAAGCATCGAACTCGTGGCTGAGTGTTAGTGTCTCCGTCTCACAATCCGGAGAACCTGGTTCGATTCCCACCCAGTCCATCTTGCAAGTTGTTTTTCATTCATGAAATGCCTGCTGTGATTTATCGCTCACGGCCAACGCCACTGACGCCGACACCTACGCCGACGACACCTGTTTTTCTGCGACACGAGCTCCTTAACGCTATCGCGTTAAAATATCTCATCGTTGCTTGCATGACTCGCTCACCTCGAAGAAGTCCGGCTCGGTACGACACCAGGGGGACAGCGAGGCCACGTACGCGGCCAGCATGTTCAGGTTCCGGTCGCGTATCAGCGCCAGGTCGTGCGTGGCGCTGAAGCCCTGCCGGTGGTGGTTGGGCCACGAGGCGAACAGCTGGTCGTGGCAGCGCGCGAAGTAGGCGACCGCGCGCGGAGCGTCGGACTCGTTCAGGTGCAGCAGGCGCGCGAGGTGGCGCGCCGCGCGACCCCTGGCGCCGTGGAAGAGCGCGATGAGGGCGCCCGCGGCGAGAAACGGCGAGAAGAGGACGTTCTTGGAGCCGCCCACCTCGCGCAACTTCTGGTGCAGCTCGATGGTGAAGGCGAGCAGGGCGCTCGTCATGGTCGGGGCGAGGGCCGTCACCTCCTCCGGGGTCACGCTGCGTGAAAAAAAATGGCTGTGGCTTAGCTAAGGTTAAGCCCAGGATGCGAAGCATACTAGCCTTTATTTTAGTTGTTGAACCACTGTTTAGCCTGGTGAACTGCTGTTGCTTGGCTATATTTGGTTCGGCTAGACGAAGAAACAACTCATGCAGGCGAGCGCACGAGCTGAGACCCGGCTATGTAGCTACGCGGCCGCAAGCGAGCGCACGAGTTGAGCCTCCGCTTTTGCAGCTGTTATGACGTCATATGGTAGCTACGCGGCCGCGCGCGGCGCAGCAAGGAAGAGCGTGGTTGTGCGGCTAGTATGCTTCGCATAAAAGGACGTCAGGTTGGACGCCGAACGAACGCGTTGCCAAACTATGCACGCACCAAGTAGGTACGGTACGCTCACTCACGAGTGCACTCACTGACTTGCTCACTCACGAGTGCCCTCTATCCCACGCTCGACACTGACTTCGGCAGACGTGGGATAGAGGGCGCGCGAGTCAGAAACGCAGTAAAATTGATTATGAAGAACGGCTGAGGAATATGGAAGAAAGTAAATGGGCTGCGAGAGTATTCAGGTATCTGTACGGGAAAAACATTGATTCACAGTGGAGGAAAAAAATTAGAGAGCTTACCAGCAAGTATGCGGCCTGTAGGGTGGGCAACACGGCAACAAATACCGTCAAGCGGGAACTCAGAGAGGCTGAAATAATCTCATGGGTGGCGGCAATGGAAAAGAAACTTGCCATGAGTAACTACTTAAGAGGAAAAAAACGAAATCGGGGAAGAAACAATTTATGATAACTCAAAGGGAAGCTCACTACATTTCGAAGCGAGATCAGGATGCCTTACAACACGCAGCTATAAAGCGAGATATAAGAACGAAGAAGCAACATGTACTTGCTGCGGTAAAGCTACGGAAACGATGGAGAGTGTGTTATAATGTGGAGAAATCTGCCCAGCGGTCGGTTTAGGCACCACTGGACTCCTTGAAGCCCTCAGGGTTCAGTGAGAGCATGGGGAAGGTAAACATGTCGGCTAGAGGGATTAGTATAAGAGGCAATTGGAAGATTGGTGGAAGAAAAGTAGGGAAACGACAAAAAACGGAGACGCAAAAAAACAAAGTTCACAATGGGGGGTCAAAAAATTTGGTTATGGGAATTCACCGTGCGTTTTTTTTTTTTTTTTAGACCTAGGTAGGACATCAGGCAGTATAATAGCAAGAGCTTGGTGGCGCAACCCACCGTCCCAGGGGTCTTGCAAAAACTTGACACCTTCCAGGAAAACGCGAAATCTTGCCACTCGTCAGTTCAGCACGTCCGCTATGCAACTGCAGCGCTCTCCCACATACCGGCAAGGCGCCGGATGAGAGACGGCGCTGTGATCGCAAAATGGTGGCCGGCTATAAATAAAGCTGTGAATTAAATAATCGTGAATCACTTCGCAGTTTAAATTGCGATATGATAGCGCAAAACCAGCAGTTCGTCTGATAACGTCTGCAGAATGCATTCAAAGGACGCGTGTACAAGAACAATCATACACTTCAGGAGCTACAGACAGTCATTACCCGGGCACATTGCGCAGGTAACTTCAGCAACCAACCCTCCAACGAGTATACATAAACATGCAACGTCGTTTTGCAGGCACGTCTTGAAGCCAGTGATGCACATTTGCAGCAAATGCTGTCAATGGCCACTGCCGCTGCCGTAAGTAAAGCTTCCAATTTTAGGACCCCCACTTCCGCTGCACAGTTACTTTTCGAACAGCCAGCGTATACAGAACCGAACTCTCATATTCTGCTAAAATTAGAGACATGGGCGCCCATTTCGAAGCCAGTCTTGAACGCCTGTTCCAAATTGACCGCGTTGATACGGCCTGTAAACGTCCTCGGTGCGAGGATTAGGGAAGACTCACGCGACTCGCTCCTGCTGCTGTTCGGGTTCATCGGTCGGTTGAACGGGAGCCATGGGCTTCGCCGAAGACGCACACGACTGGACGGACCCCGGTGGCCTCGCTTGTTGTTGCTGCTGCTGCTTCTGGGACGGTTGTTCGGCCTTCTGGCTGGCACCCTTCTCCATGGCGGAAGACGAATTCGCCGGCCAGCCCGATCACGCGACACCCTGCACGGGCTGGTTTGGCTGGTTGTCGATGTTGATTCCTCAAATGATGGCCCCTACCCACGTAAAGAAGGAGGGGGGGGGGGAGGTATTGACCACAAAACGCAAACTGAAATGTCTGGCGTAGTGGTTTACAGTGAGCTTGGTTTTGATGATGATCGATGATCTTTACTGGCGTCCGCTTCGAAACGGGCGCGGCGACGAATAGCCTGCTTAAGCTAAATACGTTACTATAGGTACACGTGCGGCCATCTATGTCTATCCCTTCTTCATCTTTCCTCTCGTCATTAAAACCTCCATAGAGTTTCATATTAGTATAGTAATATTAGTATTAGTTTTATATTAGTATACATATATTAGTTTCATATTAGTTTCATATTAGTATTAGGGTATTTTTAGAAACTCTATGAAAACCTCTGTCTCCATGCTGCACAGTTACATACACCGGCGCTATACCGTAATGGCGCGGATGTAGTCCGGCGTAATGCCGACGCAGGCCCCTGGAGACGCTAAGGCGGCGAAAAGCTGATGCTCTTCAGTCTAGCGTCACGGCGCTTCCGGGCGTGACCGCCCTTACAAAAATGATCATGGTTATATTGCGCTCAGTTTTACACAGACGATATTAAGAAAGGACAGGACGTGGACGGACGTTGCGCTACGTCCGTCCACGTCCTGTCCTTTCTTAATATCGTCTGTGTAAAACTGAGCGCAATATAACCATGAACGTTCTACAACTAGCCCCCTTCATTGCCTTACAAAAATGAACTTGTACAGTCTACAGACCATTCTGCGGGATTTTTGTGCAGACGCTGCGTAAAGTGTCGTCGATAAAATTGGAAAGCAATTTCTATAAAGGGTATATAAGTATTCTACGAAAATTTGGTGAATGAAGATTTACTGGATGATAGTCTGCAAAAAATGTGTGAGACCACGGGCCCTTAGGTTACCTGCAGAATAGTCTACGTGATTTGTCTATAGACATTCTAGGGACAGTAGCCGATGAAATGTGTAAACTCCACAAGTCCTAGCTTATAAGAAGTATAGACTCTGCTACACACAAGTCCTAGCTTATACGAAGTATAGACTCTGCTACAAATTTTGTTTAAGCACAGTCTATGAAAATTGCCTATGGACAGTCTAGTAGCCTTTTAGCAAATGGGAATGACAACTCCATAAACTGTCTAAAATTTTTTGTAAAGGCGAAGGAGTTCGGCGCGCTGTGGCACGGCTCGACTCGGGAACACAAGTGTCCTATATACAGAAATAAACATGCTGCACGCGAAAAGGACAAAACACAGAGAAGACGACGAACCTGAAAGAGCTACTAATACCAAATGATTTAATTGCTCCTTCCTGAGCACCAACATATATCGAAAATTATGACAAAAAAGAAAAGCAGAAAAAAACCAGATATGGTACCTTCTTTCACATCGCATTGCACGTGGAAGCAAGCGCGATATTCAACGGCGCCCTAGATTTTCTTCAAATTTCAGTATTTGGCGGGCCCGACTCTTGGGCCAGCTGAGTAGGCACAACAATAAATTTCGACATACGATCTGTACACAAAACGCGGACTGACGGTTATCTCAAAAACGCGTCCAAGTAAGAAAAAAAATTAAATTGCTTGAACGAGTTGAAAATTTCCAATTGAAACGAATTGGATATTTCCAATTGTGTTTTGGGACACGTCCATTTGGAAAATACGACAAGTCCAATTGGATCAATTAGTTTTTTGAACACAATTGAGCCCAATTGGTCTCTGAATCGGATTCGTTGGGAGTAACATGAAAAATAAAGGAAAGGAAAATAAAAAGCTTAGATGGGCCCTAATCTTGGTATGACACTTCTTTGGTCGTTCGAGTAGCATACACATGCCTGCATGAATACGCTACGGCAATTTTCTTCATTGACATACCCGACATTTACCACTTGGCTATGACAGATGCATTTCAATTGTTATATATGTAAGCAGTATTTGGTTCACCAAGTGGTGCCAGTGGTTCATGAGAAATTCGTAAAATTTCAAGAGATGTTTAACTTGACACAAGGCTAAATGCTTCTTTCCATTGATCACACCAAAATACAAAGATCTATTACTTCAAAATGAACATTGTAATTGTGCTATTATTGTAATCAACTATTTTGTTGCTTCACGAGGTTATTAATATATATGGTGACTTCCAATTGGGCCCAGTTGGAATCAATTGCCATATCAAGCGCCCAGTGATGTCCAAGTGGAACCAACCGGACTTCTCATGAAGCCCACTTGGAACTTGGGCCTCCGATGATGTTCAATTGGAACCAGTTGGGCAGACTCCTTTATGTTATAGCATATGATAGTCAAAGGCTTCTTTGATTTACTTAAAATAATTTGGCCTACCATACGAGGGTACGGTACCATTCTTGGCCAATCCTCCAGAATGCGTGTGCTACTCTGGGACAAGTAGAATCCTTAATTGTATTTGATAATAATAATTTACTCTTACTCAGAGAGGGTCTGTTCAGGCATACATGTAGGGTCTCAGAAGGCAGTACTGCCCATACCGGAGTGGTTTGCGTGCCTGCAACCTGGGACCCGTGGGTGGAGCACTAAACTTGTAGAGGGGGACCGAGGTAGATTGTTCAGAGTCACAGCAATATCTGTGCGCACTTCATTATAGGCCCTAAGCCTTCGAGTTCGGGAAGGAATGCCCTGGTAATAGTCGGTGGAAGCCGTCGCCACAACGCAACAGCAAGCGGCATCCAAGAGGAACCGTGACTCTCCGTTCGAGGGAGAAAGGGCTCAAGGCGATTTGCGCGAAGGTATAGACGCGGCGCGTCCGCTAATGTCTGTTGGTCAAGAGCAAGATGTCTGCACAGGAGGCGGAACTGTGGCAGCCTGAAGTCGGGATGCAAGAGGTTGCCAGGAAGCAAATTGACGTAGTGCATTAGTCGAGACATGTGTGTAGGAGAGGCGCTGCTTAATTGGCGGGCTGCGCGGCTATAGAAAATATAGGCGACCCACGCTGTACCTTAGCAAAGCGAGCCTGAAACGTCACAGATTGGGGTAGCCAGATAGGGGAGCAATATTGAAGGATGGCCAACACTCGGGCAGTCTCCAGCAGCCGGATAGATAGGATATGATAGGATACACTTTATGGCTTTAATTTACAGTCATTCAGCGGTCAGACCGAGTGCAATTCCATCTTCTTCTTGTCGATGGTGACTCCCGTCTTGGAGGGTTGGCGCCCCTATTCCAGGGCACCACTGAGCGTGGCTGCTCGTCGGGCATGGTGTACCAGCCCCCGCGTTGAAAGCATGGGTTGCCGCTGGATAGCACACTCTACCACTGCTCCGCACTCGGATTTTCGATATTGTGGAATGTTTTGTTTTTGCTGCATTGCCAGGTGATATGATAAAGGGTGGGTTTTTCGCCACACCATGGGCATATGTCCCTGTATTTTGTTTGGGAACATTTTGCTTAGTATGGTGCAGATTTAGGAAGGTTTTTTGTTTGCAGATTCCACCAGCAAACTGCCTCTTATTGATTAAGCATGTTATGGGGCGGGGAGTATTTGACCCTCGTTCCTGTATGATAATTTAGTATTTCGGAGTTCGTCGGGATCAGACATGAAGTCCTCGGGGTCTCCATTTAGGTCCGCTCGGCTAGTATGCTCGCGAGCGGTCCTATCGGTCCTCTGGATGCCCTCAATTTCAGTGTGTCCCGGTATCCAGAAAATGTTGTGTCTAACTCGTCTTTCGTGTTGGCCCGCGCGGTGGAAGATTTGGAGCGCCTTTTGGCCAATTCTGCCATTGATGTAGTTACGGCATGCTTCCTTAGAATCCGTTAATATTGTAAGGGATTTGTTTGCGCGGTAACCCTCCGCGGCTGCTAGAGCGACAGCCATTTCTTCTCCCTCAGTTACCGTAAAGTCCCCTGCCGACGCGCAAGTGATCTCCTTATAGTTAGAGCCAATTACTGTCGCGCCGACTTTTTGCTCTGTTGTTCCTCGTTTCCGAGGATACAGCGCGGCGTCCGTGTATACCGTGTTCGCCTTGGTTGCTAGATATTTCTCTACATATTTTGCCCTAGCATTCCGCCTGGCTGCGTGTAAGTTTGGGTCCATGTTTCTTGGCAAGGACCCTACCCTGATGGTGCTGCGGTACTCATCTGGTAGGTTTGCCGTTCTCTGTTCTTCCCTTTCTATTTCTTGATGTCCCAGCCTTTATAGAAGCTTAAGCCCGTGGTAGTCTGCTGGAGTCTGAGTATCTGCGACCCCAATTGGGCTTCTTTGAGCTCCTCGAACGTATTATGGAGTCCGAGGGCTAACAGCTTCTCTGTCGAGGTGTTGGCCGGCAGATGAAGAGCTGTTTTGTAGGCTTTCCTTATGATGGCGTACTCCGCTTAACAAGTGCAAGCATTCAATGCGGCCTGCCTACAGTGTGGTGCACCTGGATGGCAAAGAACAATCGCGAATCTAGCTCGCACTGTAGTTGCCTGGTGTGATGTGTCGTACTTCCCTGCGTATACACCTGTCATCAACATTCTTCATCTTCACTCTTTATAGGTAACCTTATAGGTATAGCATTTAATGAACCGCTTCGCAAAAGCTTTAAAGACACACGATGGATTTTCCTGCCCACCGTATTGCGCACCGAATTTCTGGACACTGCCGACTGCAAAAGAAATGATCTTGTTCGTGCAAAAGTAAAATAAGAAAATGGCCTTATTTGACGCAATGCTTGTCACCATCCCATCTTCAAGTGCAGACTGCCATTCTTTTCTCATCGAGGATATATGGCAAGCGGCAGCAAGAGATTTGCCACAAGAAAATCGCCTCAAAATGCAGGCGTCGCGCCCGAGCGTTAGTTTGTGGCTCTGGAGTTCGGAGCGCGGTAACTCCTTTCGATAAGTAAAACAGGATGATAGAGACGGAATCAAACAACGTATTTCGTCTTAAACGTGCAATGCCACGTGATACTCGATCGTAAAGCTGTTTGTATTTCGTTCTTCAGTAAGAAGTACTTTGAAACTGGCGCCTTCGCTCTCGTTGAAAGCGCAGAACGCCGACCGCTACAGCAGGGTACCTATTCGAACGATACCGCACACTTGACAGCGCTTTGACCACTGTCAAAACACCTGAGTAGTGGTGATAGGATTCATTACCCTCGTTTCACATCGACTCGCAGTGAAACAGCGATTTGTGGATACAGCACGCATGTGGCAACTGCCGTCAGAAGCAAGCATTGTGCGGTGATTCGAGGATTCGCGAGGGCTCACGGACCGAGTGTGCGCCTTTCAAGGGAATTAAAATGTGAACAGCCTGTACTACACACTTGCAGGCCCCTGCAAAACAAGTGATGCTGTGCGCTTAAATAGCACTCAAGAAGGCACCACTTTCAATCCGGCGTGGTCTAGTGGCTAGGATATCTGGCTTTCACCCAGAAGGCCCGGGTTCGATTCCCGGCGTCGGAAAGTTTTGTTTTTTTCTTCGAACGTTTCTTTTTTTTATATAATATAGTTGTATTACACTTGTTGACTTCGGCATCTTAATTGCATAGTACCAGACATGCGGACATATTTCTGCAAGTCTCTTGATGCTACGCACGCGTAAGTGTAATCGTCAACCTGAAAGGGAACAAGCGTCGCGCGCGCGCGCGCGCGCTTGTGTGTGTGTGTGTGTGTGTGTGTGTGTGTGTGTGTGTGTGTGTGTGTGTGTGTGTGTGTGTGTGTGTGTGTGTGTGTGTGTGTGTGTGTGTGTGTGTGTGTGTGTGTGTGTGTGTGTGTGTGTGTGTGTGTGTGTGTGTGTGTGTGTGTGTGTGTGTGTGTGTCGACGTTGATTTATCTTTATATTTTCCATCTTTCAAGCGGGCCTTAATCGTCACTGCATGCGACCACTCATATACTTGTCCTGAATATAACGCTGCGCGTATTCGATAGAAGATTTCGCGCTCACCGCTGTACTGTTCTTGCTCAAATTTTGTCGAACGATCGCATTTTGGCGATGACTTCTTTTAATGTAACACTTGGCGCAGTTAATAGCCTGGCTTTTAAGAAAAAGGTGCAAATTTGCCTGCACTAATGGGGATGGGAGCTACTGCGGCGACAGCGCAAGCACAAACTTGTTTCGCTATATTCTAGGCACTATAGTTTCGCCGCCTGCCGTCAGCTGCAGAAAGCAGCGTTTCAGGGAGGGCAGTCGCCTGCTCCAGAAGTTGGCAACAACTCTATGTTGGCAACACGCGGCAGCCCTCCCTGAAACGCTGCTTTCTGCATCTGACGGCAGGTGGCGACACAAGTTTGTGCTTGCGCCGTCGCGTCAGCAGCAGCAGCTCGCTACTTGTTTACACATGCGCGCGACGGCATGCATATCTTTTAGACACTGTTTGTCCCTGCTTTTAGCGCAGGCGTAAATGCAGGTTCGCATTTGTTTTCCCTTGACGATGTAGAGAAGCATCTGGCCTTCCACTGTATTGTTAGCGGTGTCTAATAAGATCAGCGGCCACACGTGTGTCTAGCGCGCGGTGTGGGATATCGTGTGGCCTTTCGTTCGCCGAAATCATTAAAATTTTGTATCCGCGTTGTGTTTCAAACACATCGCGAAAAGGATCTTGCGTCGTTTCACACAGATGTAGTAGTTCCTGCGAGACCTGAATGTATCCCTTTAGCGATTTCTTGTCGCGATGTGTTGATCATTCGATAATTAATCATTTCGATATATCGAAATTTTTCGAAACATGGGCGTCGTCGCGAAAATACATACATAATATAATGTTAGGGGGTTTTACTTGCCAAAACCACTTTCTGATTATGAGGCACGCCGTAGTGGAGGACTCCGGAAATTTTGACCACCTGGGGTTCTTTATCGTGCACCTAAATATAAGCACACCGGTGTTTTTGCATTTCGCCCCCATCGAAATATGCGGCCGCCGTGGCCGGGATTCGATCCCGCGACCTCGTGCACAGCAGCCCAACACCATAGCCACTGAGCAACCACGGCGGGTGTCGCGAAAATGCCACTCAGCAGTGTACGAAATAAAGAATCTCACTTTTGTGATATTGCAGGATACACTTGATCTTACGCGTATGATTGCATTACGCAACCATTCTTAGCTGTTGCTCAGGTGGCCTTCTACAGTGCGGATATCCCACTACTCAGAAATAATTTTGCCTCGCGAGTGAAAGTTGGCGCTTTGGTACTTTCACACAACGGCGAACTCCCACACCTACAGTCATAGAAGTGGGTGCCAGTTTTGGTGAACTAATAGGCTCATTTGAAAGGGTGACTTTTTTTTTTTCGGAATTGCACGCGTTTCCACGTGTGTGTGTTGCCAAAAAGCACATTGCATTTCATTTTCGCTAGCGATATCTTTTATTCTATCGCTACCATAATCATTCGGACGTCCGTGGATGTAATCTCGATGTCTTTTGCGAGGTGTCTATGAAAAATGGGCGAAGAAAAACAATATTCGCGCAGCTTGAATTCCAACTGCGGAACTACAGATTCTGAGTCGGAAATGTTACGTCGCCAACATGACTGCAAGAAATAATAGAGCACCTTATGAGCAGTAGCGCATCTAGCTGCCCGATAGGCTGACGCCAGGCCCCTCAATTTATCTATAAATCCCCATCAAGGTGAAATAACTCAAGCGAATTCGCTATCAGTAAGATGTGAAAGGCAGGAAGCAGAGAGGAAGACAAAGCAAATGTGTGTTTCCACTGTACCACACATTCTGAATACTGTAAATTATTCTCTGCAAAATTCATGGATTCCACAAGAATGGAGGACAGCCAAAATTATTCCGTTGCTTAAAAAACAAGGAGCCGGCTACAACCTTGACAACATTAGGCCTATATCTCTCTTACATCAAATATGGTAAAACTAATTGAAAGAGTTATATATGATCGTATGATGGATCATATATACCAAAATTCGTTACTGAGCACATGCCAAATAGGTTTCCGGCCCGGTCTGTCCATTTGGTGTGCGCATGTAGATTTAGAAAGCCGCATCCAACTTGCTCAACATAAAAAAGAAGTTAGCGCTTTAGTGACTCTTGACATCGCAAAAGCTTATGACAGCGTTGAGTACTCTCTACTGCTGGACAGATTACAGTCCTACAATTTTCCTGGATATATAACGGCATGGATTTTTGAATTTCTAAGAAACAGAAAATTTCATTGTTTCCAAAACGGTTTTTCTTCAAGGCACTTCGATCAGACAAGAGGGGTGCCCCAAGGGGCTGTTCCGTCTCCTGTGCTATTTAACCTATTGATGAGTTCAGTTCCGCTGCACCCGGATGTAAATCTGTATATCTATGCCGATGACGTTGCATTTTTCGCGACTGCTAGAGACATCAATTCTCTTCACCTGTCTTTGCAAACGTACCTCTGTACTCTACAGACGTGGCTTCACGATCTGCATCTATCACTTAACGTAAACAAAAGTGCAGTCTTTGTTTTTCCGTTTTCCGGGCCGTTACAGTTATCATTAGTATATGAACAAAGAACCATTCCTCAGGTAGAGTCAGTTAAATACTTGGGTATCATATATGACGGAAAACTTAACTGGCGTTCTCACATAAAGAATATTGGAACGAAGGGGACACGAGCCGTAGGTCTACTACGTAGAATCAGTAACCGACGTTCTGGTATGCGGAGTGACACACTAATTATGATTTATCGTATGTATATACGACCGATTCTAGAATTTGGCCGTGTTTTATTCTCTCGAAGTGCAAAATATAAATTAAGGCCCCTTATTCTGTTAGAAAGAGAAGTTCTTCGACTATGTTTAGGTCTCCCTAAATTCGTTGCTAATAATGTATTATACCAGGAAGCGCGCCTACCTACTCTTCACACGAGATTCCGCATGCTTACGGTTCAAACCTACTTAAGAGCTACGACGGGGACAATATGCATTTATTAGTGAACCAAATCCATTTTTTGAGAACACGTGATCACGGTTGCATACCCCACAAGTTGTATTTGTGCAAGCACAATTAACACCTTTAAATGTTAGCCTCAGAGAAATAGTTCCGTTTCATAACTCTACAGGATCGCTCAAAATTGAATTTGCAGACATTTTTTCCTAACAGTGCGAAATTTCTGCCCACAACGTATTTGAATGACCGTTTACAAGAATATTTGGCCCGTTTCAAAATAAATGTAGCAGCGACTGATGCTTCTTCGTGTGAAGAGAAGGCAGGCGTGGGTATCTACTCACCAGCCCTTGATTGGTCTTTTCCACTTCGCCTACCAGATTACACATCAATTTTTCATGCCGAACTTCTGGCAATAGTTCTTGCTTTGAGGAAATTACCCGTTGATACTACAATAGTTATTATTGTCACGGATTCTCTATCTGTGCGCAGCGCACTTACTGCGTCTACAAAATCGACAACATTGAACACGTTTTATTCATTAGCTCCGCCTCACTTAAGTTTAGTTCATATGGTATGGGTCCCAGGCCACCGAGACATTCATATTAATGAAATAGCCGATTGCTCCAAGTCGCCGGCGCCCAAGACGACCGAGACCTCGAGACGCTAAATTCTTGAAGGAACCAAATAAAGTTTCTCTCTCTCTCTCTCTCTCTCTCTCTCTCTCTCTCTCTCCTTGGCCCGAGTTTCTTTAACAGGCCCTGTGCTATCTGTGCTGCTGGCAAAGGCGCACGTCACTGCAGCCAGATATAGACAATTTTCTTTGAGCGAAGACAAAAAAGCCCTGTCATTAGCAAAATTTACAGATTTTTCGCACCTAAATTATTCTTGGAAACGGAAATGGTGTCCTAACCGGAAATTCGAAATCTCATTTACTAGGCTGCGTTGCCGTATTCCAACACTTAATTTTTACTTGCACAGGTGTGGCCTGGCGGTATCCCCTCTATGCTACCTCTGCAATGAACCGGAATCTATAGATCATGTTTTTATTATCTTGTCGGCGATTTTCTGTTCATCGAAAACTATGTCTAGAAATCCCACTTCAACATTTAGGATTGCCTTTAAACAGCACTACTATTCTCTCCCTTGGAGCAACAGCATTGGGATACAGCCACAGGAACGTATGCCTAGCTATTTATAATTTTCTATGTGGCACAAAAAGAATGCCTTGTTAATAGTTCTTAGTTCCCACAATTGATTTACTTCTACTTCAGTCTACGAAATTCAAAAATATAGAAGCACAAATACACAGTTTAAATCCTTCTAGTATTGTTATTCAAAAATTTTGCTTACCCAAGTTTAAGTATATTTTTTTTAATAATTTAGTATTCCTATCAACGCAAGGTTTCCTATAGTATTGATCAGTAGTTTTACTCATGTATTCACAGTTTATTTTTCATCTTGGATTATATATTTATTTTACTTTTTCTGTTAGTTATTTATCAACCTAATTTTTTTATTCATTCAATCATATTACCACCCGATTCGTGGCCTATCCCCCATAGTGGGTTTGTGCCATTTGTCGAGGATTCATCACCATCATTATCAACATGAAACAGGAAGCTGTTATATCACCACCCGAGGATTCTTCACAGATGGAACGATGCAAAGCCCATCACGTATCTCACAAAGGTACAAGCAGTTTCGTGATTTCGATAGTTCGACAGATCAGTAGATGTACACTGTGTAGGCTAAACGTTTTAATGCAGCAATCCGTTTGGGTGATTCGGTCGTTTAACTGTGCCGGTATGCGTCATCGAAACAGCCGGTCGACGTGTTTCATCTAAGCTTTTGGAAAGTCTGTTGAATGTTCTCCGACTCGCTCTCTCTCAGATTCAAGACGCGGTAGCATCGTAAGTTGAACGGTGTACTTGGAATCCAGTACATTGTGGAATCGACTACATTGTGTACAGTCTCTTAATCATGTACGTTCGCTTATGCGAGTGCGTTAGCATTGAAATAGTTATAGATCGAATTTACACCGGACAATATGTGCCTCCGTTGCGGCTAAGCAAATACGTTTGATCTGTTTTTTTTTTTTTTGCAAAGCAGTTGGTGAGTCTGGTGCTGTTATCGGCAGTAGTGCTGTCTGCATAACCCTATTCAGCACAGTGGTAGTGACTCGGTCGTTTTAAATCAGCTTACAACGTGACCAAGAAACAAAAAAGCCACGGTATGACCTCGACACTTCAGACAGAATGCTGTTCTGCGTAAGTAAAAGACTTCCAATTGATTTTTGTGCCCTAGCCATATCGGCAAGGTGATCGATACTAATCAATGAAAATTACTGTTTCAGCGCAGCGATTGTAAGTACGGCATTAATAAAAAGGTGAACGCCCATTAATCGACTACTGTTTCAGCGCGTGATTGTAAGTACGGCATTAATCAAAAGGTTAACGCCCATTAATCAACTACTGTTTCAGCGCGTGATTGTAAGTATGGCATTAATCAAAAGGTGAACGCCCATTAATCGACTACTGTTTCAGCGCGTGATTGTAAGTACGGCATTAATCAAAAGGCGAACGCCCATTATAATCAGTAATAAATCAACATTTCAGATGTAACCACGGTGAGTACAACTTCATTCAGACAACAAATTCAGTGCACGAGTGATACACCTGCAATGCTCCTAAGAAATATAACTTAAGCGCACGCTGCCTATATACTGTCTTGTGATGTGCGGGATCGACCGTTGTTCAAGTTGAAAGGTGGCTCAAACAAAACTTTTGTCCCAAGTGACACGTGTAAAATTCGCGGTGATTCGCACATTACATGTGCAGCCTTTGCACCAATCTTTGCTTTCGCCGTTCCGTGCACGTGACATAAGCAAATCGCGTCTATAGACCTACAGGGGGAAAAAAAACTTGACATTCAATCGCTCGTGTTTGACAAGCCAAGGCTCAAAACACTACAGGAAATCCGAACGACCAGTTGCATTCCTGTTCACTCTCGCACGCGCGTGGCCTGGTCCGTTCAAACTTGTCGCTAGCTTTTGCGCACGTCACCACCGCCCAATTTTCGTCGGATGTTTTCCACGGAGCAGCGACTCTTATTTTTCTTCTTCTGCGTTGGACCTATACAACGGTGCGGTAAGTTTACAATATTTGCATTCTTCTTCAAAATTTTTTTTTCGTCTTTTAAATTTGTGTTCGGTCGAAGCGTATTGGATTTACGCAGCTTTCAAAAGTAGTACCAACACACACATATTCGACATTTTCGTCTTTTAAATTTGTGTTCGGTCGAAGCGTATTGGATATACGCAGCTTTCAAAAGCAGTACCAACACACACATATTCGAAGTTGTAGAAGTTAACTCTAGCGTAATCCGCCGCAGTTGCTTAGTGGCCCCAGCGTTGTGATGCTAAGCACGAGGTCGCGATATCAAATTTTGACTGACTGAATAAACTTTATTGAAACCAGCAAGAGATTATAGAAAAAAATTTAAATTATGGGGTTTTACGTGCCAAAACCACTCTCTAATTGTGAGGCACACCGTATAGTGGACGACTACGGAAATTTCGACCACCTGGGGTTCTTTAGCGTGCACCTAAATCTAAGTACGCGGGTGTTTTCGCATTTAGCCCCCCATCGAAATGCAGCCGCCGCGGCCGTGATTCGATCCCGCGACCTCGTGTTCAGCAGCCCAACTCCATAGTCACTGAGCAACCACGGCGGGTGCAATCAAATAACGGCGGCTGCATTTCGATTGTGTAGCGAAATGCAAAAGCGACGTATACGTGTATACCGTGTCTTGGACGCGCGTTAGAAAAAAAGAGAAAAAAAACCTATAGGTGGCCAAAATCAATCCAGAGTTCCCTCACTACGGCATGCCTCATAATCAGATCGTGGTTTGAGCACGTAAAACCCCAGAATTTTAAAAAAGAACGAAAGGAAAACAAAAGAAAGCTCTACCATATACGTCTTTCGCACGTAAAGCGATCACGCTTTGATATACATCGTGAAGGTTGGGAAAATAAGTTATTTGAGCGAAGGCTTTCTTATATAGCGAACCCTCCCTGGTCTTCCCTTATAGGGGCTATACTGACGCTGTCTCGCAGAATAGGCGCGTGCCTCGTTATACGTGTAGCATGGCCACCCGAGACCACATTCGCGCGAGAGCAAGTTGCACGAGCAATTTTGATTAGGCCACAGACGCGAAAATTAAACGGTTAAGAAAAACAAAATGGTCAATCTCACCCGCGTCTTCCGCGTCGTATTCGTCTCGGCCGTACACTCTTAAGCAAGGTTACACCCTTTTGCCACACAACAACAATCGTCATCTGTCTTGTCCGCATTTCCTTTCTTTAACGCGCCGAGCCCGGTACTTCCCACTAACGAACGGCATGCATGCGCGTTATCAGCATGACATAGCATTCCCGACAGGAAAGTAACGAGCGCGGCGTTTTCAAGAAAGGAAATGCGGGCAAGACAGATGACGATTATCGTTGCGTGGAAAATATACACCCCAAAGGGTGTAAACTTTTCTTACAGTGTAAGAGCGTACACCTTTCCTAACCGTTCTTGCTTAAAGCCCCTTAAACTTCGTAAAGTAGTGCCACGCTTTGAAGAATGCCGCCTCCTCCTCGCGCGCTCTGGCCGAGGCCGACGCCGCGTCGCTATTGGCCTAATAGCATCACGTGGGCCCCCGCGCCGTGCATCAGCGCCATTTTTGCTCGAGAAGCGTCTACGGAGTGGCGAGGAGCGCACGTTGGCGCCGTTGCTACGCTCGAGCAATGTAGGCGGCGCCACGGTCGAGGAGGGAGCGTGAAAGAGAGGAGAGACGAGGAGGAGTGAAGGCGGAGGAGGAGAGTGTCGTTACTTTACGAAGTCTAAGGGGTTTTATTCTTGCTTGCTTCGACAAACCTTCGTCCTCGCGAAGTCGCCGCGTTGTCGTCTCGCAATGTGCAGTCGCGTGAACTGCTGATTGCGTTTCTGCCGACGTTGTACGGAAACGGCGCAGCGCGTAAACTTTGCACCACGTCACCGTTGTGACCGGTACGCGATGTGCAGTCTTAAAACATGGCATGTCATTACGCGTTCCGCAGATGACCATAAAGCCAATATTGCGCGAATCGCGCAAGCCGCTTCGCGAAAGTGTGCTTTCACAGAGTGCAAACACGTGCGTTGGACCTACATGTTTTTTTTGTGTGTGTGTGTTTAACTCGATAGCACAGTTTTGTCTCATCATCATCATCAACAACATCACAACGTCATGACGCAGCACAAAAATTTGTTGATATCGCGTAGCAATATGTAAGGCTGGTATGATGGCGTTGCCCATGAATAAGTAAAAGCGCTGAACGCGTTTCTTCCTTGTTTCTTTTTTTTTTCTGGCCGCCCTCGCGTGTGGCAGCAGCAGCAATCACAGGAACGAAACCAGCCAGTGTATCATGACGTCATGATGTTCATGACGTCATGACGTATTCACATCCTAGGTACGGAAACCGAAGCTGATCCGTAAATTGTTAAAATTATTATTACGGTGAGGTTTGGACCTCGTAGTATCTAAAATAAAAGGGAGGGGGGAACGTGGTACACATAATGTTTATACCCCTTTATAATATAGGGATCGGCATATAGTAATCGGTGGTGTTTAAAGGCGGCTACTGGTCACCGGTGGCAGAATTAAAACTGCAGTTGACGAGCCGGTTACAAAGCAACGATAATACACCGCGGTCACGAAACAGTGCGCACTTTTCCCGTCTTCGCAGGGCTCGACAAAGGGTGCGATTCGTTGCCTTCGGACGTCGTCGCTTCATTACCACCAACGGCTCACCAAGCGCCTCTCGGACAACCGTTTTCCAAGACTCGCGCCTGTTGCTTTAAACGTTACGTCAGCGTCATCACTGTCGTCGCGATGAAATACCATATTAAGCAAAAAAAAAAGTCAGTGACTGACGGAGATAGCTACGGATATACACCGAGCAACTATACGTAGCCTATAGACGCATCCAGGAAGACTCGGAAGCGAACAGCAGGGCCCGTGTAACGACACGTTGCGACGCTACGTTTAGCCAAAATAACAAATGAACGCTTATTGCAGTGACCGACTGTGATCCGCTGATGCGATAGCTAAAATGGGTCGTGGCGAAATAACATTTTGCTTCCCCCTCAATTTCTTTTCGAGCGAAGTTTTTTGTTTAACCTCCGTTGCCCGACAAGGCACTAATCCCGGAAGCACTAATTGCATCTAGACTTCGCCCAGGGGCCAAGAGCTCCCAATATATCGCGCTTCTCCCTGCAAGCACCTCGACCACGGAGATTAGGAGGTGAAACTCCCGTCAGCGCGAGCGAGCGCGGGCGACCAGATAAAGTCACAATTGTTGTATGCGCCGACGGGGCCGTATACAGTGGCGGCGCCATGCGGCGCGTCGTAGAAGCCGCAGCGAAAAAAAAAATGCAGCGCCCGGGCAGACGGTTCCGGCGCGCTCTCAATTGCGTTAATTTCTTTCCAGGCCGCCAGGCGCCGCCAGCACGATAACGGCTCCGCGGGTTTGTGACCTTTTCTGGTCGACGCAAACAGCGGAGTTTCCACTCCTAAATGTTTCTTGCTCCGTGACCTCGACTAACCATTATTCCCTCGACAAACGGCAAGCATCGTGACGCCGAAGTCTCGCACTGCGCGTCGATCCGCCTGATTGGGGAGCTTTAGATTAGGTGACGCAAGCGGTTTGCGTACGCAAGAACTAAGGGCGACGGCACTGCGCATGCGCAGTGCCGTCGCCCCTAGTTGCGTGCACAAGCCGCTTGCGTCCCACAATCTAAAACTCTCTATTGAGAGTCTGCATTTCGGCGTGTAGCATGTGAGCGGAGCGCATAGACGTAGACATGCAAATCAGACCAAAGATGTGACCCAGCTGTGCGGTGCATAAGCATAAACCGTGCATGAGATCAGACGTTGCGTGTCGGACGCTAATAAACGCGATTGTTGTGCGCATCGCGTTTAGTTGTACAGCACTGAATTAACCGCTCCGCTAAAGTTTCGCTTACGTGGATTCCAAAGTGCCGGAGAGGCGTCGTACAGTGTCAGATCATTTCCAGCGTAACGATGGTTGTCGATCCTATCGTCGCAACGTGTCTGAACTGACGTTCCCCGTCTAGTTGTTCCGGTATTCCTACGCAAGTCTACATATATATATATATATATATGCTCGCTCGTCTGCACGCTATGCTAACTCGCTTTGACGGTCCAACAAACCATAGAGCTAAAGCTTCTCAAGCTTTTACAACGCTTATGTCGACCATAGAGTAGGCTCGCTTTAGGGAGCCTTTGGGAAGCCTGAGTATAGGTTCCCTAAAGCGAGCCTACGCAGTAACTCTAGTCTACAGATACCCTATCTTCTTGTGTGACATGGCGCTTTCGTCGTTCGCTGACGATAAGAATAATCCCCATAATTTTTTTTAGATTATTGATATATTTCCATAGCGTATAGGCAATTTCCCCAATAAAGCAAAGCACTGACGCCAGTGTATTATTCTTTCTTTTATTTTTCGCAGAGTTAGCAGAAGAGGATGAGACCGGGATACCGGGTAACGTATACATTTCTATCATACGGTGATCGCCGCGGCTTGCTAGTCGTTCAACTCAAGTGCTTGTTTCTTTTTGTTTTTTTTACGTCGCAGTCTGCTGGCCACATTAGAAAGCTTTAACATTTCCCCTGTGTACGCATAACGATTTATGGAATACCATGGAGCAAGGCAATCCTCCATGCACGTAAATTCGAGCAACTCGTGTAAAAGAACACCGATTCTCCGAAAGGGAGTTATCGCACGCTTCAGAAGTCCTATATGAAGAGGACTGGATTTGCCGCTGCCCAATAATCTTACCAAGTCTTTGCAAACGCTTCACTACCACAGGTGCGGTTGCTGCGCAGTACATGTCCCGCACCTTTTTTCGGTCGAATTCGCAGCATGCGAGTTAAGCACGCCTATATATACGTTGTCGCTTACACCCGACGCATGTTACTGCATTCTGAGCCGGCTCTGCCAACGCCTCGGCGTCGAAGTAAAATTGTGGACGCAGACAAATCACGACCGTATTGTCGAATTCGACATCTCGTCAGATCTGATTGGCCGAGGGAGCTGCCACGGGCCTCTCCGATTGGCTCAAAATGCCACCACTTCGGAATTCGACGGCGTATACTGCGGAGTTTGACGATGTCCATGAGTAGCTTCGCGTTCCGGCTGCATACAGGTTCCGACAACCGCGCATGGCTGCATCACCGACGCCGACTTCCGACGTCTGCGTCTTCTGCGCCGACGCCCTGGTCACATATCGCTACTTAGCCATCTTTCATCCCCCCCATTCCGCTCCCACGTGTAGGGTAGCAAACCGGTTAGGCTAAACTGGTTAACCTCCCTGCCTTCTCCACTTTTTCCTTCCTTCCTTAGGGGATCCGATGCGGAACTGCACTGCAGGCGATTTTTCTTGCCTTTGATGTCGACCATGCCGAGCCGCATGCCACCCTTGTCTTTCATAGCCGCCGCACGAGAACCGCTATTCATGTAACTTCCGCTTAACACTGTCGCCGCAAAAGAAAAAGAAAAACGAATGAATGCCCTGACGTTACTCGCCTCTAAGCTTCCTCAGACCGGCGTCTCCTCCTTTCTACGCAAGGATTTAACTCACCTCCGGAACATGACGAAGGTCATGTACCGAGTCACTCCGGGGTCACCTCAAAGTGAGCAACGAGGGAGGAGGGGGTGGGGGGTATTCTCTGTGTCCACCTAGTGGGCATGTCCATTTCGTCTGCTGCTGATCGTTCTGATTGGCTGGGCTGGGGTATGCGCGAGAAGGAGACGGGTGACTCGGAGCCAATCAGCATTTCAGCAGCAGACGAAATGGACGCTTACACAATATACCCCCCGACTTCAGCTATCATTTTATTGTTTTAAAAAAGCCTTCTGTATTCGCTTATACACTAGCATATGTCTTGTTCTTTGTTTTCTTGTTTCGTTTTTTTCTGTAAAAGATCAGTAGAGAATCGGCGCCTGTGCCGTATATCTACTTCCTTCTGCCGTCATCTCAGTAGCGCCGCTGCCTTGTGGTGGTATTATAAAGCCCGTAAAGTTTCTTAGGAATTCCCGTATGAGGTATGACTCCAACTGACGATGTGTTTGCTGTGTTATGTGCTCTCTCTCTCTCCTCCCATCTTTCATCCCCCCCCCCATCCCGCTCCCATGTGTAGGGTAGCAAACCGGTTAGGCCAAACTGGTTAACCTCCCTGCCTTCCTTCTCCACTTCTTCCTTCCTTCCTTCCTTCCTTCCTTCCTTCCTTCCTTCCTTCCTTCCTTCCTTACCCGCCGTGGTTGCTCAGTGGCTACGGTGTTGGACTGCTGAGCACGAGGTCGCGGGATCGAATCCCGGCCACGGCGGCCGCATTTCGATGGGGGCGAAATGCGAAAACACCCGTGTACTTAGATTTAGGTGCACGCTAAAGAACCCCAGGCGGTCGAAATTTCCGGAGTCCTCCACTACGGCGTGCCTCATAATCAGAAAGTGGTTTTGGCACGTAAAACCCCACAATTAATTTTTTTTTCCTTCCTTCCTTCCTCCCTCCCTCCCACCCTCCCTCCCTACTGGTATGAGGTGACGCGACGAGTGCCACACGCAGGTGCGTTGCATGCGCAGGGATGTGCGAGCATCCGCCAATGACCCTATGCCGACAGCCGACTGCAAAGGAGCCGGTGATGTACGACCCGGACGGCGACACGTGCAACTACCACCGACCCGGTCGCAACTGCCTCGCCGGTGACAACCGCTTTCGCGACATGGCGTCCTGCGAAGCCGCCTGCGGTAAGAAGACGTTTACTTCTGCGAACCAAAACGGTCAGCCACACAAAAAGAGCTCACGGACGGCGAGATCTATAGGAAAACGTAGATTTTTTGTTTGTTTTCCCAGCAGCCTGCGACAGTATACGTAGTATGCACGTGACGTCGCATCCGCTGCTGTCGTCTGCTTCCGCTACCTTCCGCCATCTTGGGACACCTTATCAACAGGCGCGCGCATAGGCCTGTAGGTTCCCCAACATGGCGCCGCCGTGAACCGGAAGTCGCGGAGTATCCTTGAATGACGTACGTGCATACTGTGTGTACGCACCCAGTAAAACCGCGGCATCACAATGTTGTTCGCGCGCATTAGGAGAGCCCGGAAGTGCGAATACCACCAGGCTACGTTTCGAACGTGTAGAGATATTCAGCTTGTATTTCTTTCACCGATCCTAAGGTCCGTGAACTTCTGTGGTCGACTGTACGTGCCGAGTTGCGCGATACCTTTCGAAGTAGTCACGTGAACGTTAATTGAGTTTTTTTTTTTTTATGCGCCAATGACTCAACAGCAAGTGCAGAGAACTGCTTGCGCGCGAAAACGGTCGAAACATGGGAAAATATCTTGAAATTCGTGACGTCAATCCTAAAGCCTATACAGTATACTCTAGTCACACCTACCGGCATTCAGGTGCGAAATTCAAAGGAAAATTTTAGCGATTTTTTCCGACAGTAACGAACCTTTCCTGCCGACTGAATAAGAACAGAGTGTTGAATAGTTTACCAGTCTAAATCTGACTAGTGTTGCTCCTCCATCATCAATTCGCAAGCCTATTTTATAGTGCTCGGGTTTTGCAGCAGCTTTCGTAGAAAAGAAAAATAAATCATTTTTCAATTAATATAAAGGCCATGGCAAATCATTAAAAAAATTAATGTACCATGATGCTTGACAACTTCAAAACAATCAATACGCAGCCTTCTGTAACGAGTGAGCATTCTTATACTGTACAAGCACTGAAAAAAAAAAAGTTATTTCTGAGCTTTTTTCGCATAAAGCATCGCCCACAGAGTTACCCACAAACATTTCTAGACGGAATTTTGGCATTGGTGTCTAAGGAAGCTACAGCATAGCCTCCGCATGGCTCCAAGCATGGAGCTTCAGCCAGCTTGGGAATCGGGATGAGTACAAGGTTTTGCCTAGACTTCGTTCTTCTGGCTTTAAGCAGCTTTGTGACTTAGCACATTGATCGCCTCTACCAAAATAATGCGTTACGAACTCGACAATTCGCAGTGATTGTGAGTGTACGCAGTCTTTTTTACCATCTATTGATTTAGAAAAAAATATGAATGCTTCAAAATTTGGGAACGTAAAGACGGATACATCGTACAGTAAACGAAGCCACAAGAACTCTGTAAAGGGGCACTAAAGCAAACCACTGAAACAGTTTAGAGGGGCAAAAATTGTTTTCGAAAACTCTGTTGTCGTTAATTTCAAAATATTATAGGTTGATTATTAGAAGGGAAAATGAAGGTCAATATTTCAGTTTTTGAATTTCACGCCGAACGCTTAACGCCCGGCCCGGTACGTCACTGTGAAGTCACGAATTTCAATTCTTTTTTTTTTCTTCTTTTTCATATTTAGGTCGCGTTGGCTCAGTAAAATGTTCCCGAAACTCGCCAAGTTCAATCTTTGGTTCCTTTAGAAAACAGTGTAGCCGACGTTTAACCACTAAAGAATTAACTAGACCCTAGGAGACGCTGTCAAAATCCATGACGTCAGCTGCAGCAAGCTGGTGCGGGAACTTCAAGGATACGTCGCTAGCCGTCTTTTCGCTATTGCACTTTTACTGGCTTATCAAGCGTCTCATCGTGGTAAGTGTGTGTTCTCGATATTGTAGAAGGGTAGTTTACTGACACAGAATAAATAATTAATTTTGTTCTCTTCAGTGTCCTTCTAAGACACAGGCGCGAAGATCAGACAAATCCATGTGCAATACAACTATAGTGTACTAGATTCACTACAGTGCTAACAATCATTCCCATGGTCGCTGAACGATCGCTAAAACCCCTGAAACTTCGTAAAGTAGTGACACTTTCCTCCTCCGGCTTCACTCCTCCTTGTTTCTCCTCTCTTTCACGCTCCCTCCTCGACCGTGGCGCCGCCTACACTGCTCGAGCGTAGCAACGGCGCCAACATGCGCTCCTCGCCATTCCGTAGATGCCTCTCGAGCAAAAATGGCGCTGATGCACGGCGCGAGGGCCCACGTGATGCTATTAGGCCAATAGCGACGCGGCGTCGGCCAGAGCGCGCGAGGAGGAGGCGGCATTCTTCAATGGCTGGCACTACTTTACGAAGTTTAAGGGGTTTTAAACGATCGCAGCGCCAGAGCTCCCTCTATAGTGCCGGACAGGAAAGACGCTGCACTTGCAACTGAGTTTATAATTAACTCGGTTGCAAGTGAGCGTCTTTCCTATCTAGCCCTTTTCTTTTCTCGCGCCACTTCTGCTCTCCCCTTTGAAAAATGTTGAACCAACGAGCCAACAACTATTCGCTCTAGTTATTTTTGTAGGAAACTATGGCATCACCAGCCGCCACCAAGATGGCTCCCTATGACAAAGATGAAGCTCTTGTAGACGATGTTAATTATCCGAGACCGGATGTTCAGGCACTGAACAAATGCTGTTATAGGT
This sequence comes from Dermacentor albipictus, assembly GCF_038994185.2. Taxonomy (NCBI): domain Eukaryota; kingdom Metazoa; phylum Arthropoda; class Arachnida; order Ixodida; family Ixodidae; genus Dermacentor; species Dermacentor albipictus. Next base: position 26,535,628 of record NC_091827.1, read on the forward strand.
GCCTATAGCAAGCATTTAGTCATGTAAGACACATATAGGTGCGAAATACTTTCCTTTAGGTCTCATGTACAGGCTCAATTAATAAAGACTTCCGCTGCGCATCTGCAGATAAATTATGGTTTTCTAATGAGCACAGTTCACTACACAATTGTGGGTTAAATTCGCTTCATTTAATCGATAAAATGGAATGAGGCAAGTTGCGCAGGGTACAAGGTTTATGTGAAATTTACTGTGACTAGACAGCATGAGAAAATTTGCGAGGGCAGTGCTAAACAAGCACCACAGCAATACTTCGATATTTCACGTTGCACCTTTTTTCACCGCATATTGGTTCTTATGCAAAAAAAAAAAAGACCGCCAGTGCACCCCGTACAAGTCGTAAACCAGCGAAGCTGAAATGTGCGGCCCCGATGTTTATCGCTAATTCCGACGGTTCATTAAACTGTCTCTTAATTATTGGTTACGTCTTTTTGTTTTTTAATGAGGTTACGCACACGTTCGGCTTGGGTTTATCGCAGTGTTTACTTGAAATTAAGGCGTGCAATGAGCGGTTCATTGTGTTGATCAAGCGGCTTCATCAAAGTCTTGCTGAATTACGTTATGCATTTGTTTCGTAATGCGTTATCCATAGTGTTTATGACTCAGTTGTGCAGTGTAGTTACCAAGTGACACCGGTGCTGCACATTTCATTTAATTAAAGATGGGAACACATTTTTGAACCTACGGCGAAGTCGGAGACTGCTGTGCGCGTGCTCTGCTGCGAGAGAGAAACAAGGTCACTATCGGCGTAGCCAATGATGCGCTACATCTTCATGGCGAGAAAGAAATGACGTCACTATCGGCGTAGCCAATAGCGCGCCGCAGCTTCCGCCGGAGGGTTTGCGAGCGTTTCGCATATGCATATAGAGCTTCGTTGTAAAAGTATTTCTTTAATTATGTCATCGTGATATAGCCTTAACCCCATTACCTTCTGTGTCCTTTCCCTGCAATAATACGTAGATTTCTATGCCTACGCAACGAGAAATTACTCCGCCCGTCACGTAAGAGGAATGCAACGGCTCATACCTCCGCAGTAGGGTTTCTGTGGTCGGACCACGAGTGTTTCGCCTGGCATATACAGCGTCGCTGTAAAAAAAGAGAAAGAAAACGCTCAACATCTACAGAAATTAGGGGCACGTATTTGTACTTCGGAACATTCGATGATCCAACGCCGTCTGGCATTACAGACTTTTAACCGGTCGGAAGCTTTCACAGCTCTTTCAGTACTAGAAAGCTGGGATTTTTGCCCGAAAAGATCTAGCTAACTGTACTAGCAAGTGCGTCATTAGGGATAGCGGCGAAACTTTCCTGAAAGTCCAAAATGAGCCCGACGTTCAGAGTCAGAGTTGTGCCCAAGCAAACAAGTTTCTTGGTGATGCATACCTTGACGATATATCATCGTGTAGTGCAGTTTGAACGCTTCTCACACCAAAGTTCTTGCCTTGTGCAAAGCTGTTACGCACTTTGCCTTTACACCGGCGAAGCATTTGTGGTAACAATCGGCTGCCTTCAGTCTAGTTCCTCAGCGGGTGATGACATTATAAACAAAACAAGGCGAGGACAAAACACCGAGAAAGGCATTTTTAAGCTATGAAAATCTACCATAGGCACCGACATCAAAATAGGCACTCAGTAGCGCAATAAAAGTGTCACTAAAATGTTTCTAGACTCAGTTCACGCATAATCTTAATTGGGCACGATGGGAACTTTTTGTATATACAATTCAACTTCAGTTATAGCGAACTTCAATATAACAAAATTCTCGATATAACGAAGTATAACTTTTCGTAACCTCTTGTCCATACAACAATGTATTTAGAACCTCGATATAATTAAGAGTGTTGGTATACAACTTCCATATAACTAACTTTCACTACCACCGCAAAGAAATGCAGAGACAATACATGGACACTTCCGCGGTCGCAGATGGTCAAATGATTGAATTACAAGCGGCTGTTTGCAAACGCATCTCTCAAACGGCGCGCCGCGCGACAACAACGACCGCCGAAGTGGAGCCGCATCATATTATATAAAATCGGGGGTTAACCCTTTTCTTCCCGTTTATGTAAATTCCCAGTGCGATAAGATCCTATCGCGCACCGCGCGCTTTAGGCGCGAGCGAAAGTGTGCGAGGGTGAGACAAGAAAGATGGTGGCTTTACGAGTGCCGCCTTCCCGCGAGAGCAAAGGGAAAGAGGGGGAGGGGAGCGAGAGCTCGTAAAGCCCCTTAAACTTCGTAAAGTACTGCCACGCTTTGAAGAATGCCGCCTCCTCCTCGCGCGCTCTGGCCGAGGCCGACGCCGCGTCGCTATTGGCCTAATAGCATCACGTGGGCCCTCGCGCCATGCATCAGCGCCATTTTTGCTCGAGGAGCGTTTACGGAGTGGCGAGGAGCGCATGTTGGCGTCGTTGCTACGCTCGAGCAATGCAGGCGGCGCCACGGTCGAGGAGGGAGCGTGAAAGAGAGGAGAAACGAGGAGTGAAGGCGGAGGAGGAGAGTGTCGCTACTTTACGAAGTTTAAGGGGCTTTAAGAGCTCGTGGTCACGTGATCAAGCGGGTGAGGGGTCGGGGAAGGGGCGGAACGAGGGGGGAGGGGTACGTAGGCGCATGCGCATTGCTGTAAACTCGACTGAGCACGTACGCAGCCGCGCACCCTTCTTTTGAGGTTGTCTACCGCGTGTCCAAAGAGCGGGCGTGCCGAGACGGCGGGGCACCACGTAAGCAGTCTTCCAGCGCGTTTAATATCGGAGGTTGCGCAATCTAGGGTTTCGGTGACCCGTTGGTGCGAGAGGCAGACGAAGCATTCGCTGCCAGCGCTTTTCCTGATAGCGCCGCCCGCACTGGGACGACGCTATCAGCCGCGGGGGCGGAGTGAACGCGAAAGCGTGGCTGGCTTCGCTTAATTCGTACCGCCGAGAAGATATCGTCGACGTGCGTGGCATGAAACCGCATCATTCGTCGTCGACTCCCAAATTTATCAAAATGAACTGTTTTCTCATTCAAACATGTTTAGTTTTTTTCGATTGCCCTATAATTCGAACTCCGCGGCCCCTTCCCGTGCAAGATAAATCGATCGGCGACTGTACTTATCTGCATAAAAGGTCGAATTTCAGTATAACGAAGTTTTGATATAACGAAGCGAATTGCCGATTTTACCGAATTCGTTATATCGAGGTTTTACTGCATATATTTTATTTTATTTAAAGATACCTTAAGGCTCCTAGAGACATTGTGCAAGGGGGAGAGTACAATAAAAGATTATAGCATACAATAATTAGAATACATGTGTGAATACATAAAGAATAAATACAGGGTGAGAGATGTGCTAACAAGAGTAATATAGTATTTACAATATGTGCAATATGTTGAAAGTTTTTTTTTTCTGTTGTACACCGAAAGCAGACACACTGCTGCCATACGAGAGCCTTCAGGCACATTCAAGCTGTATGTTGCAGCTTTTCACCTGGACAACCCCCAGCAAACTTGTCGGAAAATAACATTCTGTATTCTGTAAGGAAAAAAAAAACGTATTTCGTTAAAGGTACATTTTCTGCTAATCACATTAGAATGGCTAAACTTTTGTCTTGCATAACCTTTGTATTCAAATACACTAAGATTCATTATAAGCTTAGCTGAAAGCAAGATTTAAGGGCTTTCAAGATCTCGAAAATGGTAGTTTCGCACTCAAGGGACCTTTCGAGGAGGGCTATGAAGCCTGCAGTTACTGCAGGACGAGGACATCTCCCATTGATCTCCTACCAAGCCTCTTCAAAGTAATGTGAACCTATAACAGCTATATTTTCAGCAAAAAGAAAATCTTGACCCTGTTTGCAGGTGGTCCGCGACGCAATCCCGCTTGCTCGGCACCTGTGCGTATGCATACCTGCATTCCGGGCGTCGAGACCAACAGCTCGGCACACTACCACTTCGCAGATTATTGCCTCCCCGTGGACAGGGGTTACTGCCTCATTGGCCAGGGCTTCAGCTCCGAGCAAGAGTGCATAGATGTGTGCAAAGGTGAACGCTCCACTGATCACAAGTATTTTTCGGCTTCATCATGTCAACTTTCTCGGGTAGCTGGAGGTCACTTTATTTTTTTTGTAGCGACAGCTTTCATGAACTATGTCAGCTTGCGACATGTCCGCGTACGTCCATCTATTCATAAGACACACCACAAAACTACTTTTATTTTTACAGCGAAGCTGTTAAAGGGCAACTGCAACGAAAGTTTACACTAGATAAATTTGATATAAATGACCATGATATACCACTAAACCCATCTTGGAAAAGCCGCACAGCTGGCAATTGTATAGGTTTTTTAGCAGCCTTTAAACAGCACCTAATCGGACGATGCGTGCGCCAGGTGGTGTCGCTGCGACTTAAATCTCGGCATCGATCGCAGGCTTCGGCTTTACTAAGAGAAAGCGTGCTTATACAGCTTCACTGTCTTTGAAGTATGAGCTGCTCGGGTTGGAATACATCTGAGGTTTTTTGCTTAATCACATATAAGATATTACACAATCTGGCCTGCTCAAGTGGATTACCTAAAGAGGCAGGAATTACTTGCACGACAAGTGGAATGCTCCACACATGGGAACACCAATCCCCCTTCTCGCATCGGGTGACCAAGCAGTATGTGTTGTAAGCACGCAAACCACCCCTTTTCGCCTTGCTCCTACTTCACGTGCACAGATGTCGCCTGCGAAATGCGCACCTCCTTTGCATGTATAGTCGCCTTTGTTATCCAACACAAGCCGTGCATGCTCTGTGTCTGCACGTATGTACTATTCGTGACTGCAATAACCACATCGCCACGTGTGCAGACGAAGGCACCAACCTGGCCGAGTGTGAGAACAACAACTTGGCCGTGTGCAACCTGTCGGCACACCTATACCAGGTGGCGTTCTTCCGGGGACACTGCGAGCGGCGAGCGCACATCTGCCCAAGATCTGTAGGGTTCACCAGCGTCAGCCACTGCGCTCGCATGTGCACAAGGTCAGAAACACTTTGCGTGTATCTCGCCCCGCATGCTCATGCAGTGTAAAGAAAACCTCATTAAGAAGTTATCGGAACAGGAAAGGTACCCCGTTATAGGTGGCACTTCGTTAAAGCGGAGAGGCGCTAAAGAGCCGTGGTAAGGCGGGATGCGCACTCCAGCAGATCTCGTCCCGCATGCTTTTACAGTAAAGAAAACCCCGTTATAACGAACTCCTCGGGACATGAAATGTACTACTTTGTTGCAAGCGGTACTTCGCTAGAGCTGAGCAGCTCTAAAGAGCCACGTAAGGCGGGACACGCACTCCTAGAGTGAAGGAGCTCGTAAGATATACATGCTGAAACATGTTTGCGCTCTTGTGGTGGGGACATCACAGTGCAGAAATTCCGCTGACAGCCATGAGCAGCTGCTTCAATCTTCTACTGGTTATCCGTCACATGATACAGTTAGGCTCGAGGTGCTGCCGTCACATGGTGACCGTCACAGTGCTACTTGCCTCTTCCGGATGATAAGAAGAATCGCCATAGGCCACTGCTTGTGCTTTAGCATGCAGTACAGTGTGGATTTCCCATTTTTAACTTGACATGACACGAGTGTGCTGCCACTGCACCTGTTTTTCGTTATCATGAACCACCGCGAGGGAAGCACATCGATTATGTAAATTGCATAGTCAACGCCTGCATCACTGCCCTGTTGCTTTTTATTTGGCAACACACCCTGCTAGATTCTGTTCGTTTGTACAAGAAATGTATGAGAGCCTTTCAATCACTACATGCAAGCAGGCATGTCACGTGTTTTTTTTTTTGTATTTCGCGGGCATCTGCAGTAAGCGAGAGAGCACTAATACCTAGCAGATAGATAGTTAGGAACCGTTTAACCGGTCGTTTTCCAAAGTGTTCTACACCTTTCTAATTGAAATTTTCTGTCTAACTTCATTGCTTCCGAAGTTGGTTAATTAATCTTGACTAATTATGCAATTACGAATACAGAAATTGGTGTGACTTACTCCATTTAAAGGTCAGCAACGTGCATTTGGTGCATCAGCATATTTTTAATCTCTGGCTAGAGTTAGCTGGAACACCCTGTATACTATGCTTAAAGAGTTTACTACAATAGCTTTTCAACAAACCTGTTTCGGTTTAGTTTCCCTGGAAGTGGGTGTGTCATCACAGCATGACACAGGGAATCAGATGGGAGCAGAACGTTGTGACATCATGGCTAGGGGTATGTGAATATTCTAAACTTTTCAATAATGAATCTAATAGTCGCTATTCAAAAATATGACTACAACAGAACGTCGTTGATACGTTCTTGTTAACTTTTCAATAAAGAATGCAATAGTTGCTATTCAAAAATACTAATACAACAGAACCTAGTCGATATGTTCCTGTTACGTACATTTTCCGTGCACCAAAATTTGCAATCGAGAACAGAAAATATTACCCAATAGAGTTATGCTCATTTTTTGCCAGTTCACGCATTCCCGAAAAACAGATGCGGCCCTTACAAGAGTCATACCGTAATGTTAGTTTTGTTAGCTGGACTATGAAAAATATATTTTTTGTCCGTCAAATTCGAAGTTTGGTGAGTAACCCACACAGGATTCCTTTGTTGCTCATTTATATAATTGTGTGAATTACGATTTTCTTTTCAACTCAAAAGTTCTTGCACCAATGCAACCGAAAATTATTGAACCTCGTGGTATTACATGTACCATCGCTACTTTCCATTGCAGTGAACTCATCACGTTCCCAGTGCCTACCCCGCAAAGGCAGCGAAATGCTGCCTCTGTTGCATGAACTCGTGCCCATGTGTTGGTGCGACGTCAAGCGAAGAATGCCAATACGACGTGTCGTCTTCATAAATACCATAGTTTTTTTTTTTTCACACAGAACGCATCGCGCGTCTGTGCAGAAATCATTCGCACCTGAATACCAATTAGCATAGCAATTGTGCCCAATCCAAGAAAACACTTCTTCAGTAAACCCTAAAGCATTGCAAATTCAAGATCCTTGTGTTTCTAACAATTTTCTGAAAAAGTACCTGCAGGTATGCCATTTGTTACGGCCAGCCACACACTGAAGGCAAATGAATTTTACGGCATCATCACAATGTGTCATTTTCATAACACACAAAGCTTTACTTCGATCCTGGCATCACCTTCATCATTCATAAACAGGCAGTATTTAGCGCAAAAATTGTGTGCTGAACTGATTTCTGTGAAGTGAGTTGGATGTAAAAAAGAACAAAAATATAGTTGGATTTCGTGCAAAGCGCTGCTTTGTTTTCAGACCACCTCTAAATTAAAAAAATTATCCCATTTACAAGCTTACAGCCCTGCTCCAAGTCTAAAAACTCGGTAAGCTATGCCCGTTGGATCATCTGAGCTGCCAAATTTATTGCCATTAATTTGCCTCTAAAACATGCCATTATTTCAAAAATATTATATTTACAAAACTTACCAATAAGCCTAATGGCCTTTAAGTGCAATTTAAGTACACTCTGTCTCTTGTGTCAACATAATATCACCCATAAGATGTACTTTACATAATTTGTCAGCTTCCATTCAGGAACTATAAGCTGTCACATGCCATGTCCAATCTATAGCGTGTATTCATCAATCTATTTACAATGTTCCCATGCTTGAATTTATTCTGGCTCCTGCAGTCTCCTAATTTTATGAATTGAAGATTTCACCTAACAGGGTGCAAAGAAGTGCTTTCCATATTTTACATGTAGTTGAACAGGGGCCCTACTAGACGATTTTTTTTTTTTTCCTAAAGAAAGGTTTACTTCTCAAACCCCAAGAATGCTGGTGTACGTGCAGCTTTGGGGTGCTGAACCCTAATAAACAATCAGCTGATCAACCAGTCCTCAGTACTAAACCCTATCAATCAATCAATCAGTGATCAATGCTAAACCCTAACAACCTACCAACCAATCAATCCTGAATGCTATATCCAACAATCAATCAACCACTCAGTCCTATGCCCTGACAATTTACTGACAAATCTATGCTATGTTATGCTAAAGCCTAACAGTCACACTAACTCACACTAACCAACTAATAGTGCTCAGTGTTAAACCTTAACACTCAATCAACCAATCAGTAATCAAGGCTGAACCCTAACAACCTCCTCAGTCCTCAGTGCTATGAGCTAACAACCTACCAACCAACCAGGCCTTAATTTTTTTTTTTTAATAACAGCGTAAGGGCAACAGAGGGGACATAAGGGAGAACAGAACACTGGGACCTAAGTTCGCAGCTGAGCCGAAGCATTCCCCACCAGACCTCCTGGCTACCGTCAGGCAAGTTTCCCAGCGTGCTTCTGAGCAAGAGTATGAGCGATGCATAGCAAGGCAGTGTCCAGCGCTCTGTTCTCTCTTCTGTCCCCTCTGCTGTCCTTGCACTGTTATTCAAACTTTAAAGCATGTTTCACCAACAGGGCCAATCCTACACCCAGTCCTCAATGCTATATCCCAACAGCCAACCAATCACTGAACACAGATTATCATCCGGCGAGGTTTTATTAAACCATTAAAGGTACTTAAACTGACCCTAGCATGCACATTGTTGTCAGTTTTTACAACCACAGATAACTCCTTCACAACTGCTCAGTACTACATAAATAATAGGTGGTACAAACAAGAGCAGGGACGTCCATTTGGAAGCAAACAAGACAACTGTACAAGTAACGTGACAATCACAAGAGCTTATTTACAGAAGGTTCTTGCTATCCAGGGCCTTCACTATGAATTGTGTAGGTGAAGTTCTTCCTTGGCCTTCATCACTTCTTGCAGCTCTGTCGCCTTCTCACGTGCACGCATGATGACTTGCTCTGGAATCTTCGCAAGTCTGGCAACATTGAGCCCATAACTTTTCTCAGCAGCGCCAGGCTGTAGACTATACAAAAATGTCACTGCATCTGAAAAAAAAAAATTTGGACAAAGTTTGGAAGTTTACACTGGAGCCAATACAACTTGCCAACACTATGAGGTATTAAGAGAAAGCTTTATCTTGGAAGGTGCTGCCTAAATGTATGGAAACGGAAAAATTATTGCTGAGCGTCCCCTGCATTGAACTTAATTTGCTTTCTTGCAGTTAAAAAAATGCTACCTTAGTTACTTTAGAAGCAGATTTTTTTTATTAGATAGTAAATATGTTTCTATCTTCAACTGCTGTAGTAGCAGCAGTATTCCAGAAAATAGAGAGCTGGAGCGAATGCCAAGACTCACAATATTCTCATTAAAAGTGCATGACAAATGCTTGTCTCGTTCATCTGTTCACTCACCTTTGACACCTCCTCACTCTGTGTTCTCTGCTCAATTCAGTGTAAATGTTTATTGTGATAGCAATTATACGGACACTCCAGGTGCCTGTCTGCCGTCGGCGGTACCATGAGGTTCTGTACAAGTCCAAGGGCGATAAAAGCTTCGTCGCGTGCCATATGTTGTGTGTGCTGTTGTGAGGGTGAGCTGGCAAACACGGTTCATTCTCGCATGCACGAGCGAGGGACGCAGGCCGGAAGCATGCGCTCTCAATGTTGTGTATGATGCAGGGGAGCAAGGTGAGGGAGGAGGGGCGTTTTTCTCCGTCGGCTGCTAGGGTGCCTTGACGTCCTCCTCACCCGCTGCTCCGTACAGAGTGGAGACAACCTCGATGTCTACTACAGCGTTGGGAACGCAGTTGGAGGATGCCGTAGTAGACGCATTGCCGGCACTCGTGTGTCTTGAAAGCGGCCTGCGACGTGGCCAAAGGGCGCGGCAGTGCGGGCCTCATCTTCAAAGTGATCTGTGATGTTTGCAGCATGTATGGTGCCGGTAGCTTCATATGCGCCATGCTTTCAACATTTGTTCCCGTTGAAACAGGAGATGCACAAAGGTCAATTTGCTTGCTGCTGCCGCGATTCCTCACTCCAGCTTTTTGATAGCGTGTTTCCACACTCATCGAGCGAGATGTGCTCATGACAACGCATTCACGCGCACACAGGTAAACATGAACACATCTCGCTCAATGAGCGTGGAAACACGCTATCAAAAAGCTGGAGTGAGGAATCGCGGCAGCAGCAAGCGAATTGACCTTTGTGCATCTCCTGTCAATTTAGTGAAAACACGTTGGCGGGCTAGTTGGTGGGCTAGTTAGTTTGAACCTATGATAGAATACGTAAGTGCAGCTGAACAAGGGCGTAGAAAGAAGCAGACACACGACGGCAGCGCTGTCGGTATGTCTCTTCCTACGTCCTTGTTCAGTCACGCTTACACATTCTATCATTGTTAATTTAGTTAGTAAGCGAATGTTTAGTTTATACGGCCGCTAGAACTACTATCCTTACTTATCCACTAATTTGCTATCGCAATCGGTGCTTTGCTTCTAGGGCGAAACTGAACATTTTTTTTCAAGGCCATAACCTAACCAACTAACCGAAGCAAATATATTTCTGCACCGTTTGAAGAATGCTTTAAGCAATGTACAGGGTGGGCCATTATGAAAGAGAATGCCTATTTGTGAAATTAGTTTGCCAACCGTTTGCTTTTTTGAAGCAAGAAAGACAATTGCGAGATGTATTCAAGAATGAAGCTATTTAGCTTTTATCAGTACATTATTTTCAAACTGACTAACCTGAATACCAATTAGATGGTTCTTGCACACTAAACACTTACGCACAACCCGCCACGGTGGTGTAGTGGCTATGGCTAGGGCGTTGCACTGCTAAACCGAAGCGCACTCGATCAAACCCCGGCCACATTTCGATGAGGGCATGTTAAAGAACCCCACGTAGACAAAAATTTGGAAGACGCTTAAGCTGCACCTTTATGCTTCACCTTTAAGAGTGGAACAGGCTGGATTTCAAAGATCCCTAATGGCTTGTCTCGCTTCCTGGCAATCGCAGCTTTCTTGCGAAGGCGAGTGCGATGATGATGTTGCAAAGAGTCGAGGGGACCGCGCCGCTCGGAAAAGGTGTTTGCGTTTGAGCTTTCGTGTAACAGAATTATGTTTTCTGGTAGACATATTCAAATTAAATTCCAACGCTACCATGGCTGTAGGTTGCATTAAGGTTGTACTTTACGATTTTTCTGACGTATTTTACTTTGAGGAATTCAATTAGTTCAGTAACACCTCTGCACCATGTGGGGGGCCTACGTGGCTGTGGTTCGGAATGATTTTTCATCAAACGCCGTACGACGCCGACATCGGATATTTTACGACATGGGCCCCTTAATGCTATTGCGTTAAAATTAATACCAAGTCCTCCACTATGGCATGCTTCATAATAATATGGTGGTTTTGACACGTAAGACCCCAAAATTTAATTGAAATTTTAAACTCGTGCACAGCCAAATAGTCGTATCAAGCAATTTTTACTTCATTCATGACACACTCGCAATTTTTGCTCAATTGCACTAAAAAGTTATATGTAGAGCAGCACCAATGGTGTTAAAGACAATGCACGTGTCAGCAGGGGGTATCAAATTATCTCTGAAGTCATCTTTCAAGCAGCACAGATTTGCTTACACTTGAGGAGATGTGATCATGAAGGCGACAACAGCAGGCCCTATTTAGGAAAGGCCACCCTTAATGCTTCTAGTGATTCTTAAATATCCAGAGATTTAAGAATTTTGAGACTTTTTGCTAGTTTTCTCAGTTTTTCTTTTCTAATGAAGCCGTTAATGCACTTACATGCTGTTCCACCTTCAAAGGATGAATGCAAAACACTCAGTTAACGAATGAATGTGTATTAATTGCACACAGTAATGCACTTGCATGTGTTTACGTGCATTAACATAAATAAATGCAACAATTTATGCATCAATTATGTGCAATAATGCATTTACATGCATAAGTGTATGTACTAATTACATGCATGGATGCCTTCACATGAAGCCTGAGCAAATAAAGATGAATTCAGACATACTCTCACTCAGTTAATAAATTTACATGCATTAATTACATGCATTATTAATGTTCGCACTGATGCCAAGCATTAATACATATTTCCAGAAAAGGGACAAATGCAAGCCTCTCAGATTCCTCTGCACCACTTAAAATAATTGCACCTCTCAAATATAGTTCATAGAGTCCAATAACAATGTACTCGAAAATAATATTGGTCCATGACTTACCTTCATGGTCCACATCAAAAGCTGTGTGGCAGTTCACAATGTTGTTGGGATATAAATTTTTCATCTGCGTAACTGGTGGGTAGTGCGTTACAAACAAGACCAGGCACCGCTTCTGTGAACGAAATGCCGACAGTCAGACACAGACTGGTAGTATCTCCCATATTTCTCCTCATATAACCAGCACCCCTAAAACAACAGCCCAGAAAGAAAATTTTAATATAGTTCTAAATCTCAATTTCACTATAATAGTGTTTTTTTAGTTCGTTACACGCCTGCAATGGCTTCATGCTTTGAGGCATTATGAAAATAAACACCACATTTGCGCTTAATACCGGTAATTTCCTATCTACCGCTCCGCAGTGGAAAAAGTTCCACAAGGAGGAATCTTTCACTTGCGTGTTTACAGGTGGCCCTCCTTGAACACAGATTACTAGGTAATTCATACTGGTGAGGAGTTGTACAATCTAAATGCTGAAAGCACAGCCTGGAAAGCACGATTTATGTCGGCTGTCGAGTAACAAGCATTTTCCTGCCGGACTGGCAACACCAGCATCAGTGGCGGCAGGACTGACCGCCCGGTCTGGGCCGACTCGTGCAACCTGCCCAACGAGTTTGGCGATGCAGACAACCTGAGCCCGGCAATCGTGCACGAGACGCTTGACACCATGGCCAACCACATGCAGGCCGCCAGCAAGGCAGCCGACGAGGCCAAGCGCAAGTTCGTCGCTGGGACCTTCTCGGACTCGGAGTTTGAGCAGTCAGTGGCCGACTACACGCAGCCGTGGCTGCCTGAGATGCCGACGAACAACTTTGAGTCTATGACCACAGACGAGGTGTACCAGACAGTGTACCAGACGGCGTGCACCGACCTGCAATACTATGCGGTGGCCATGGAGCAGGCCATGATGGACCAGGCCGCCTACCACAAGCCCTTCCAGCAGCTGTTTGCCGACGTGAAGCAGAGCATTGGTGAACTGCTGTGCGAGCTGTGGCTCGGGATTGAGCGCTTTCAGCTGGATGGAGGGCCGGACGTGCAGCATGATGTGATGCCCGACGAGTTCCGTAACATGGAGCACGATGGCCACCGCAACGTGCGCGACTACATCGCCCTGCGCGACTACGAACGGCTCACGCAGCGCATATACAAATGCTTCATCTACCTGCGTGACCGCCACTAATGGTTTGCCTGTCGATGTTCGTGCGACACCCCTCCTTCTGATTCCTCTCTGTTCATGTGTTCACTCATGGACCATGGCAAAACTCGCTAGCACGTTACAACTTGTGTGCGCATGCCAATCTAGCGGCAGCCTAAATGATTACAGCCCTATATTACATCACCAGATGCGAGTCAGTACCTTGGCCTTGTGTTTCTTTCTTTCCATCCCTAAGAAGAAGCTTTATCTCAGGAGTTCCTGTCTATCTACAGTCGAACCTCAATAACACAATGAACATGGTTGTACATCGTTGTACAACGAACATAAACAATGAACATGGAACGAATGAAGCCCACTTTGTCAGACTGTGTTTGTGAGTGCAATGAATAAGTAAACAAATGCAGAGAAAATAAAGTTTGTCAGATGCGGTGCTGTTTTTTCCTGATGATGAGTCTAGGCTAGTTCGACTACGCCTTTAAAGGGGCTCCCCTGAAACACTTTTCCAACTAGTCGTAGAATGGCCTCACTAATAAAGTATGTTGCCCCATGAATTTCATGCCGGCAATTTTTTTTAGTATTACTTTAACTAAGAGGAGTTATTGCACCGATACTCGGTCTTCTCTCTCTTTTTCTCTCCTCTAATGTGCTGGAAGCTACACAGCGCAGAAACTAGAGGGCAAAGCCCCGGCCAAAAGTTGAATGCAGCAGCGGCGAAAGGGCTCGTTACGGCCCCCTATGGAGGCTGCAGTAAACTATGCCACACAGCACGACGCTGCCATTTTGTAGGTCAAGCAGCTACGCACAGTGTAAAGATGAAATGATTTTTGTGTCTTTTTGAGATAGGAGACATATTTTTTCATTTATTTAACCCTAAATTAGCAGTTATGTATTACAGAGAATGTTTTTGCGATCATGAAATCAACTAATAGCGTTAGTCGGCAAACTGCTATCAAACGGCTTTCGATAATGAAATTGTCGATGCAAGAGCAAGCGTCTGTTCATTGCTTTCGACATGACAGTGTTAATTCCCTGCTTCGCGCAGTGTAATGTTATTTGGCTCACGTATACACAGGAGCCTCATAAACATCAATTTCATGTTTTTTTTTTTTCTGCGTTCGAAAAGTGTTTCAGGGCCCCCTTAACTGCATCACTTCAGCATGCAGTGGGAAAAAGAAAATTTTTCAATGAAATCGAGACGTATGCAAGATCACATTTCTCAAGTTCAAAGTGCGGTAGCCACAGGGTGCTAGACACGACTGTGGAGAAACACCATTCTCTCTCCATATGCAGATGCTATCAATGTAATTAAAGGCAAACTGCAACAAAACTTTAACGCAAAAAAAAGCCTAGTTTCAGATAGTGCAGGTATAAAGCAGCTTTCATGCAATATTTTGCACTTGAAATACATCTGTATGGTACATAAAAAGCTTGCAAAAAGAGATGTTGGACAAAAAAAAAAGGAAAGCGTCACCATTGCCATTTGCCGAAAAGGGCACAGAACTTCACTGCAACCAACACAGAATCTTGTTGAGGCACAGATGCCTCAATGAGACGTCAAACTTCACTGCACTTGACCTTTAAGCTGTTGACTAACACTGGTCTCCAAAACGTCAAACAGACTCAGAAACTTGCCTCTTCCACGATGTGACGAAGTGTAGCCCAGGCAATGGCTGTGCCATCGTGTGTGGCAGTGCCTCGACCCAACTCATCCAAGATGACCAAGGAGTGGTTGGTGCATTTGTCCAGGATCTCCGTTGTTTCCAGCATTTCGCTGAGGAACGTGCTTCTCCAACGAGTGATGTCATCCTCAGCGCCCATTCTGTTAATTGTAAAGCACCACAACAAGCTTGCAAAAGAACAAGTGCTACTACGAACTGGCACTTAGTAAGAAGTCAACAGAAAATATACCAAGGAAAAAATATATATATAACACATGGACACAACAGATACAAATATGGTGCTACGTACTTTGAACCGGCATTTACTAAAGAGGTAACAAAATATGTACCAAGTAAAAAATTAACACACAGATATAACAGATAATTCTGTGGTCTACAGAATCATCTGGTCAGGTAAAATAATTGTAACAAAAAAGGCAAATCACTCACCATAGTCGAAACATAACATTTCGAGACCTGTACGGATGTCTTTCTATACGGATCCATTATCTGTATGGATGTTGAAACTACATCTTTTGTTTACAATGGTCAGTGACATACTTCGTTCCTAACAAGACTTCATGCAGTCTTGGGTGAAAATGCAAGGTACCCGAGTTTATTATCAAATAATGTAGACAGAGAGCTGATGGTCTTCGCTTTCAGAATTAATTTCTGCTGCTTCTATTCTCACGGACACTTGTGCCCATTGTGACTAATGATTCAAAAAGTTGCGAGCGCCTGCACCTTTCGAAGTGCAGCAACATGTCATTACATCCAATACAAGATAAAAAAAACTCTGGTACCTTGAATTATTTGCGCTGCATTCGTAAGTTGCCTTTCAACAGCACTAAAAAAAAAAAGCTACTCTTACGACAAGAGGTGGCTTGATAATCCAGAAAATGCGCAACAAAAGACAGTTGGCAACGCTGTCTTTATGTTCCCCCACCAGTGCACTATATCGTCATGGATTTTGACGATGCCTGCTGGCATCTGGTTAACTTTTCACCTGTGAATACGGACTGCAGTGTATTTTAAAAGAGCCTAAGACTGAACTAAGCAAGTTTTGAGAACTTTTACTGAGCCCCAACAACCAAAATACGAAATAGTGTTGAAATCTGTGACATCCCACTGACTTATCTCCTTCTGCGGAATCAACGCGAAATTTTAGAAAATGGATTTCCGACCTTGATTTTATTGTCTAATAATCAGTCTAATTCCGTATAATTTTTAAAAAAAGACGTTTCCAAAGAACACTGTTTAAGCTTACATTAGTGCTTCTTTTAGCGTCCCTTAAGCCACATGAAGACAAAATTAACTGCTGTGTCTGCTTGTCAACTAGTCTTTTTTTGTTTTCCTGGGCACATTCTGTTGTTAACCTTTCAATAAACACCAGTTGGAAGCAACATTGTGCTTGTTGTGATTGTCTTCTCTGTAGCGTGCTTTCATACTTTTGTTAAGGAAAAGCCTTACGAAGTGCACAATTCTTACAATAGAACAGAAAGCGACAGGACTCTGTGCTGTGTCGCCTTCTTTCCTTCCTTAAGAATTGAGCACTAAGTAAGGCTTTTCCTCGCCGAAAGAATGTTTTGCCAACCAGCCAGGGCAGTTACTCTGCTACAGCCATTTCACAAGTTTAATATTAATGACCAGCTTGCCCACGTTCATATCCCGTTAGGCACAGCACAAGACTGATCTTTCCCTTGAGTGGACTGTCGAGATGCACATTTCAGGCAGCATCGTCTGCTACATGCTGCAGTGAGGAATGGAAAAGTAGAAAGCAAGTTGACAGTCTAGAGCGCTTTCTTTTCCTGCTTCGAATCTTCCCTTCTTCTCCCTGAAGCATGTGTCTCAACATACACATTTTGCCTAATCATTCCTTCAGGAAAACCCTTCACTAGGCCCTGCTAATGTTAGAACATAAACTAAGGGCGAACGTTAGGACAAGTCACAAAGTACCCCAACTGCCACTCTTACTTGGTTGTGCTCAGATATTGAAATTTTCAAATCAGACCAAATCTGAACATGCATATTTAAAAAATGAAATCTTGGAGTATTTAATTGAATACTGCAAATTTGCATACCACATTCTTCTCCCCATGTTTATTTTTCTATTACAGTCAAACCCTGTAATATCTAAGTCGTACCTGACAACAAAATTGTGCCTTCTTTATCCCTAAGATCTTTTAAAGCATACGTGCCATTAATGGCAAATACAATGTTGAGGTCTATGCGAAATAATCGGAAGCATGAGGTCTCTGACAGGCCAGAAGTAACAGTTTCCTGTCAATTTCTATTGCATCTCAGCGGATTGCTGTGGCCATTAAATTACTGGGTTTTGCGTGCCAAAACAACGATCTGATTATGAGGCAAGCTGTAGTGGGGGACTCCGGAAATTTGGACCATTTGAGTTTCTTTAACGTGCACCTAAATCTAAGTACACAGGTCTTTTTGCAATTTGCCCCCATCAAAATGTGGCTGCCGTGGCCGGGATTTGATCCCACGACCTCATGCTTAGCAGCCCAGCACCATAGCCATTAAGCAACCATGGCGAGTGGCTAGCCATGCCCATTTATAGCTTACGAACACCATTAAATTAAGAAAAATTAGTACTTTGTGGCATAATTAATAAGTAGCCATGCTATCAGTGTGATCACACTGCATTGATATTAGCTTACAGGCTGCAGGCAAGCCAAGCTAAGCTATTAGCCAAAACGAGCATGCAAGTCCAGAAAATGTCGTTTTAAGCTACTCTTGCCAAATATTTTACATCTTCTCCAACCAGAATACACACTTTGAGCTGCCAAGTGAACAGAGAGCATTCGTTTTGCTGGAATCAATATTGTCTTCGGACTAGCATTAAAGTAAAGCATAGCCAGATCACACATTTTATTTACTTCATTTATACTATAACTCGCTAAATCCATGTTCATTGTATTATGGCTCAGCAGTGTTATATAAGCAGGAAAGTATCCGGTATATACTATATTGTCGCGTGTCTCCAAAGAGGACTGGCAACGTTTAATGAGGACAGCTGGCCTCTGAAAAACATCGGCGGCAGGAGCAGGCTATCGAGCGGGCGGGGGTAGCACGCACACTTCTTCCTTCTTGTTCTTCCTGCCTCTTCTTTTCTGCTGTCCCCACTAACGCAGACGGCAATATTAGCCATTCAAAGCTCTCATTTTTCAAGCCTTCATATTTGATCAGAAAGCTTCATCACCACTGGAACAGCCCTATTCAGTGGGAAATTCGTCACACTGGCACCACCATGAACCCTGACCTGATGTAGATGCCATCGATCAGGCTGATGGCTGCTGATTCGGCAGGCACGTAGGACCCGAGGTGTGCCATGATGACAACAAGGGCGACCTGGCGCATGTACGAGCTCTTGCCGCCCATGTTGGGACCAGTAATGATGCAACAGCGCATAGACTCCTGGGAAAAAAAAAAACAGATGTTGCTCATTACGAAAGTTCATGCTCGACAAACGGCAACAGCTTACGAAGTGCAGTCGGTGTTTGACAGACAGATTCCTCCTGGAATCACACTACTACATTGTGGGTTCAGAAATGGTTCAAAGAAGTGAAAGGCTTGTTACAAGAGTAGCAGAATGAGCCAATTCACCGTTAGGAGACAGTCGTCAATGTATGGCCAGCAATTACACCGGTACACAGAGCAGTTATGACAGTAACCCTTTCCATGAACAATAAGCGTTTT
Organism: Dermacentor albipictus; assembly: GCF_038994185.2. Classification (NCBI taxonomy): domain Eukaryota; kingdom Metazoa; phylum Arthropoda; class Arachnida; order Ixodida; family Ixodidae; genus Dermacentor; species Dermacentor albipictus. The sequence goes on from NC_091827.1 coordinate 26,554,311, forward strand.
TCAATTCAATTCTTTTTGACAATGAGTGTTGCAAAAAAGCTTGCAATCATTCAGCTATGCAAGTGCAGTCTACCTCTGTTCAAGCTGCCAAGGGATGGAGATTCGGTGCAGGCATTGCTTTTGCAGGCATCGCAAGCATTGCTGCAGGGACCGCAGGACAATGATCGAAATACAAGATGACCAGGTGGCATGCAAGCATATGTGCATTAAAGAACATGTTGACAATCTTCTGAATTTTTTTGTATTATTACTGTTGCCACTTCTGCGACCCTACAATGTTATTTCTGCCACAAAATGGTCAATCGGGCTTAGTTGATTGATTTTCATCTTGAAAGTTCTTTAAGTGCAACGATAGACTATACGATAGAAACAACAGGACAAGACGCATAATTGCAACTGAAAGATTATTGAAAGGGAGCACAAGTATATATACACAAAGAAAAGGGGGGGAGGGTGATCCAAAGCAAGACAAGGTTGACAAAAACCTACAGAAAATCCTGAATATTAAAAATAAATATGGGCTAACTATCAAGAAAGGCAAATTCTTTAGCATGGAGCACGACATTTCGGCCTTTTTATATAAATTGGTGTGTCCTACACATGGCAGGAGAAAGAACAAAGCGACACAAAACAGCCGTTACGCAGACGTTAAATTACCATGACAGTTTCCCTTCAAAATGCATGTACGCCACAGTTTGAAGTCAGCTCACTTGACCACGCAATGGTGTGGTCCCCTTACGCTGAGATCAGTGTCGTTGCTCACGTACTGCTGCTGTGCGGAACTCAGCTCCAGCACTGGATGCCTTCCCTGGACAATTCGGATTGTTGCCGGATCCTTGGGCAGCATCTGTGGCCTGCGATGGCATTCAGTATTGCAGATTGAACAGTGCAGCTGCGACCAACGGAAAAGCATTGCCTCTAACTACGTATGGTTTTACACGCACCATGGCAGAGGTAAGCATGGGGCCCCGAGAAACTTCCAAATGCGTGCATCTGCAGTCAAGGTTACGAAGAAATAGTTCTCATTTTTTCCCCCGGAAATCAGTGTATGGGACATCTCTTTTATGCATTTCCAAAAAGAAGGAAGAAGCACCATGCCTCAAGTGAATCTGCAATTTCTCGTGTGTATTACAGCAAAATTAATTTGTAAGGTTACGATTATCTGCAAACTAGAAGTGACAAAAATGTGCAAATTTTTGCATTGGTACACTACTATAGCTTGCCACTGTCTTTTTTACATTCTAAATTTGGTGGGCTATATGAGTGGATGAAGTCTGAAGCTTCCAGGGTGTGCGTTTTTCAACAGTGGCAAGCTGGATCAAGAACTACAGGGACTTGTGCGGAGAAGGACAGGTTAGCGGAGACAGTGCTATTCATAGCCTATGAGTTTTTAATACGCCCTGGCATTGTGTCTGCGGTGGTATAAAAAAAAGTTCAAATTATGAGGCTTAAGGGAACACATGGGCTACGAGAGACACCATAGTGAGTGAATAACACTAACATATTTTGACCCCTTGGGTTTCTTTAATGTGCCTCTAAATCAAAGCACATTTGCACTACGGCCACATCAGGATGCAGCCACTCCGGCCAGGTGTCGAACCTGCAAAGTCATGCCCGACGGCAGAGAGCAAGAACCACCACGTAGACAGCCCTGTGCCATGCAGATGACTATGCGCTGACAGCAGCTGCTGTATCTCGCAGCACTAAACCGTCTGCTGCCGTCTGCTGTGGCCGAGAATAGACTTTAGACAAACACATGCTTAATAACGAGGGAGTCAAGGCATACGTCTGACCTGCAATATCCAGCCTGGGAAGCAGTCTCGGCCAGGGACAAGAAGCAGTCCACCGTGGCTATGCTCTTCACCGCCTGCTGGTAGTCTGTGTACCTCACACTCAGCTTCCTGCAAGCACAGTAACAACTATAACTCCTAATACTATATTTTTTTTTCATGAGCAGATGTTAAGTTTCTACGTAAAGAGCTGAATGTTACTGAATGCTGCCAAGAGAGACTAAGAAAACACCATTGAATAAGAAGGACAAGGCAGGATCAAAGCCCATCACCTACCAGAATATGACTGCATGTCTTGAAATATAGACACTAAGCATACTGTGGTACAAACTTTATACCACAGTGTGCTATTCCATCTGTCAGCCCCTTTCTTGATTTTAAACACTAAGCATAGTGGTTCATGACTATGCATGTGAACTACACAAGAAGTCAACAGACAATTTTTTTTTTTAATTGAGACGTAGAATTTATCAGGAGAAGAAGGCAAATGAGAGTGGATGAAAAGACAACATGCCATCGATCGGAGGCGGGCCCCCATCTTCCCCATTACACGTGCTTTACTTGCTTTCATGTACGCTTCTGCTTTCCTTATTAGTTCTGCATTCTAATTAAAGGAACAATTAGCTTCTGCTGTGCTTTCCTCTGGTGTGTTGGTTTCATTCAGTTGTAAACAGCAAAAATCTATCCCAGCCATTTCTGTCCTTCTTCGATAAAAAAACTAAAAACTAAGAAGACGCGATGTTGTCAACAAGAGTACACAGCAATCACTGCAGAGCTATCTATGGAATGCTGCATGATAAGGAAGCCCAGTACTATATTATATGGCTGATCTGACTAAAACACTGACTCATTTTCTGCACAGATTCTTGCCAGAGAGGTTGAATTTTGCAGTGGACTTTGTCTAACACCGCGCTTGCACATACCACCTGCATGCCTCGCACACAAGAGGTCATGATTAGACATCACCCGCAGCAAAGCTGGACGAAAAACATAAACTGTCACAGCGCAACGCGTGGCAGCACCGCCTGTCACCTGGAACATAAAATAGCTCCACATTCCTTCATCTCAGCAGAAGCATGTTTCGCACTCTTAAGACAGATGAGAGATGACGCCACCGTTCCTTCCCCTAACATATACATAGATGCACTTATATTTTTATTGCCATAGCAATTATGTGAACTCGAGGGTCATTCACGCTGCTGCTGACCTGGGTGTGAATGCATGCACTGCCAACGCGGTCCATCCTGCCGAACTGCCGATTGCATACATAGCCCGCACGCCATGCATTCAAGGTCGCATCATCTGCTGGAGGTTCCAGGGCAAAGGGCGAAGGGTGAGCCTGTGTGAGCAAGCCAAGAAGGCTGGTGGGTTGACGCATGCTTCATGCCCGCATGCCAAGTGTTGAAGGTGACGTGGTGAAGGGAATGGTGAAGGGAACGGCAGCCCATGACGTTCAGCTGGGATCGCGCGTGTCCTCACTGCTGCTGGTGCTCCTCACCATGTCACCGTTGCGATTACGAGTGCTCGTGGTCATCGGGCGAACTTTGTTATATTTGTATTTTGTTACGCGATGCTACACTTCTTTAGTTGGTAATCAAAACATTGCTGTAATTCACACTGCCCACAAAGCTAAAAGCCTATACCTCGTGTAATACATAGTCTAATACTTTGCTATCACTATCAATGCTTTGCCTTCTGGGCAAAACTGCAACTAGTTTTCTCTAGCATTGTCACGGGCAATGCATACTTCTGATTCATCGCACGGTGAAACAGGTGAGCAGTGCCACCTAAGCATGATACTTAACAAGGTATGCCCCGACATGCAGCATCTCTGCAAAATTTAGGCAGTAGAGATACTGCAAGGCAATGCACAGCTACAAAACAAAGGATTCTTACTCCAGGAAAGAAACCCAGGACTTGCGGCTTTGCATCAGCGCCACTTCCTTGGCAACGCACAGGTCTTTGTAGAGAGACTCGACCACAGGTGGCCGAAACCTGCTTACAGCCTTTGTCCTAAACGAAACAGTCAAACCAAAACGGAAACAGGCTCAGCACAAAGCAAAGGTTCAGAAAAGACTTCTTTTTTTTTATGTTGAGTTATCAGTGCTCTTAACTGCAGCCTCTTACTGATTGGTGGCATGATTTCGTCGCAATCTGGCATGTACTGCCACGAAGCGATTACTATAGTTTACCACATAACTATTTCAGCATATAACTAGCACTCAAATTTATGGTAAGACAAACAATATTTTAATGAACACAGATATTAACAGATTTGATACAACGAAGTAAATCTAAAATGTTTCTTGCTAATACTATTAGCTTGTAGCAATACCCGCTTATAACAGATATCAGATACGTATAACGAAAGTACCTTTGTGTTGGATATGACTTTGTTATAATTGCTAAATTGCTAAATTTTCTTTAACTTCTTATATCTTTGGTGTTGATAACATGCTCAAAAATAAGTGACTAAATGACCCACGTTTTAGGCAGCACGCAGCTTCAGTATGACAGAAAGAAAGGACATCGCTTCATTATGGACAGAAGGTGTTATTCCATCTGAGGTAATCAAATCACACTGAGTAGTGTTGCGTGAATATACGAATTTTGAAATAGTAGATTAGAATATTACAATATTCAATATTTGCTTGGAGAGCAGTTGTAATATTTGTGCTTTTCCAAGTGTCAGCAAACTCATGGTTACGAGTTTGGTTACTGTCTAATAATCAGTAAGGCACGATTGTTAATATCAAAAATAGACTCACACACTTGGCACAACTACATAAATATTATGGTGGAAGCTTTTAAATATATTAATTGAAGTCATTTCATCAATTTTGTTTAACAACGGGCAAAAGAAACTGATCAACGAGCTCTAGATATGCCAGTATACGCTGGCGCCATCTTTGCCTATCATGGCGCCACGGTTGCCCGCACTCTTTTTTTTCACCACCGCTATGTCCAGACACTAAGTTAGAAAAACAAGTTACGGATAACTATAAATGCCTTTAGAAATTTCTCATAACCTCTTATAATTGCTAAGAAACATTATTTGTGAGAAAACTCATAGAGAGCGTTCCAAAACATTTAAACTGTAATATTGCAAAAGAAAGTGATGAGTGAGTGACATCATTAAACTCACTTGAGTTAACTGTGCTCTCATTCTCAAAAATTTGTCTACTTAATTACTGCCAGTATCCAATAATTACCTTGCGTGCCACTTTGCCGGCAAAATTTTTGAACATCAACTATTCAATATTCAATTCGAAAATATTCGGCCAAATTTGCTATTTGCTTCAAATTTGCTTCAAACTTAATATTCACTATTCACACAACCTTACCACTGAGATGCTGGCTTCAAGATATAATTTCGGTACTTTAATAATATGCATTACAGTAAAAATGCCAGACCCAAAACACAATTTGCTGTATTCTATGCGATATATAGTCAGCATTAATTGCACCATTTGTTAAGTAGGCATGGCTCAATTCAATTTCCCTTTGCGGAGCACAGAAACTTTTCCCGACATTAGCATGCATCCCCAAAAATCTCAAATCATACACAAGGATACGTACGAGCTTATTTTGAACCAGTCCCGAGGTAGTGTCGAAATATTCTTGACAGGCACTTCAACAAGATACTGAAAAGAGTTGCGAAACCAGAGGATCTGTTATCTTATGCACATGGCCAAATCTGCGCCACTTGGGCTACAAGTTATCCTACAACCTTCACACTAACACGATGCAATAACTAACATAGCAGCACATCTTATTAAAGGGGGTAATGCAGCATAAAGGGCAAATTGCAACCCTTCTTTCACACGATAAAACAAACATGCCGAATCAATAGACAATGCTCTCTGGAATATTTCAGCCAAATATTGTTTCTGTACACAAAGCAAAGAGCACTCACTATTGCTGATAATACCACCTGCCCTTTCCTTCTATACTTTTTAAATACTTTTAGCTTCTTGTGTTCGCTGTGACGTGTTTATAGAAACAATAGCTATTGGTCACATTTCTTTAGACATCATCATTAAGACATAGAGCATCGAGATTCCATACTTCAAGCCACCGGATCAGGTATATTTGGCATCCATACAACATACGGACAACAGAGTAAAGCAATGAAGGGGGCTAGTTGGTGGTCATTCATGATTACATTGCGCTTACTGTTACACTGACGATTTAAGTGAAGGACAGGACGTGGGCGTACTTGTGCAATGTACATCCACGTCCTGTCTTTCACCTAAATCGTCAGTGTAACACTAAGCGCAATATAATCATGCAACAACAGAGGCACAGAACAAATGCCACTAATTCGGCTTGACGAGGTCTGTGCCCACTACATGCCGCATTTAGCCTACACAAAATTTATTTCTGTTTAACAAGGCATCAGGATCAACTATAAACACTATCATTAAACAAGCCCTGACACACTTTTTTAACTAAACATTTTTTGTATCTTTCAACTATAAGTGGAGTTATCGCACTGATACCAGACTTTCTCTCTCTTTTTGTCTGTGCTAGCATGCTGGAAGCTACACAGCAGAGAAGCCAAGGGGGCAAAGCCCCAGCCAAAGTTACGTGTCGCGGCTGCCAAAGGAGTTGTCGTCGCACCCCATGGCGGCTGTGGTAGAGTATGCTATGCGGCCCGCCGCGGCCATCTCAGAGCCCATGCGCAGGAGATGCAGCTATGCGCAATGTAAAGACAGAATGACCTTTCTGTCTTTTTTGAGATTGGAGACATATATTTTTCAGTTGTTTAACTAAAAATTTGCGCAATGACGTATTACTGAGAATTGTCTCGCAGTCACAAAACCAGCCAATAGCGTTGGAAAGCAAGGGCAGGCAAACGTTCACTGCTTCTGGTACGAAAGTGTAAATTTCCTGCTGCACGGAGTGCAATAATATTTGGCTCACACATTCAGAAAAGCCTTGGTAACAGATCGGTAACATTTATTTTACTGTGTTTGAAAAGTGTTACGGGGCCCCTTGAAGTAGGACTGCAAAGAAGTAACACAGTTACCGGCAATCCATTGACCGATTTGTAGTCAAACGTGGCCACTCCAAGCTTCACAGCAATATCCTTTCGAAGTGAAAGGAGCTTCTCCTCAATGTTGAAGACCTCCTCATGGCACCTCAAGAGGTCGGGATAGTCAGACAAGTCCTTGAAGAGTGTAGCCATGTCATCATGCCTGTAAAGACGTAACAAGATTCAATTCATCTTCTGTTTGATCCATTGGAATCAACACATCTGTTTACTTCAATGGTCCTTGTGTTTGCATGTGCTACAGTGAAATGTCTGCGTAACGAATACTGGTTCTATGATATTCCCGGCAGAACGAAGTTTCTGTTATTCTCTATCAGTGTCGCACAGTCGCACAATTTAATCGCGGTCACAGCAGTCACATTTTCACAGGGGCAAAATGCAAAAACTCCCATGTCCCGTGTATTGGGAGCATATTAAACATCCCCAGGCGGTCAAAATTAATCCGGAGTCCCCCACTTCTGTGTGCCTCATAATCAAATCATGGTTTTGTCATGTACTTTTCTCAATGTCCAAGAGTGCGCTTACATACTTGGCTGAATTGATGTCCAAGCATTCAAGATGGCTGTCAACATCTCTCAAGAGCTTGGCAATGTTGACAAAGCAATTCCTCAGTGCAGCACTCGTGATGCCCAGCGAAAAGTTTGTGCTGAGTGCCCCGAAGAGCCTTTGCGCCCGGGACAAGGCAGACAGTATTTCTACAAGATCAGACGGCTTCACCTGGAAAAATTTGACAAGGAGCAACTATGTCAGTAACGCGTACCAAGAAAAGTTGCTGAAAGATCTTTCATTGTAAAAAAGAACTATTTATCATCACAATATAATGGTGTTCATTGCCTTAGAGCTGTTTCTGAAACCTACATCAACGGATCAGATGCATTTAGGAAGTCCTATAACAATAACACTGGCACTACAGATGGACTTTTAGTTTTACTTAATTGCACTGATGTGAAGAACCTTTATTCTGTTGTATGTTCAATCAAGCAATGGGCCGGATAACAATCGACGAGCACATATATGGCCCAGCATTGTTACACGAAGAAATAACTAATAGTACCTAAAAGCAGCCCACACTTTTTAGCACAGTGGCCAGGTAGGGCACATTACTACTAGTACTGAGGAAAGGGTGGCTGGGGTGTGCATATAACGTAAAACCTCATTACAATGACATTGAAGTGGGAGCTAGAATTAGTTCGTTATATCCATTAATTTGTTACGTTCATTCTTGCATTCACTGCAATACGAGTCCTTATAAGGATTTCAAGGAGAATTTCCCTTATTGTATCTATTCTTTCATTATGCCCCGTTTCATTATAATGAGGCCTTATATTTATTTCATCACCAGCCTATTTTATGATGAAATAAATACAAGGCCTTATTATAATGAAACGGGATATATTTATAATGATTCATTTAGGTAGAATACATATTTTTTAATGTTCCAAAAATAGCGTGCATAGACTGCATAACAATGTATTTACAATACTCAAAAAGACAGTTTTACCTGTATCACAGGATACAAGGTCTGTCAATGATAATTGACTTGGCATTACAACCTAACAGAAGACACAGCAGTGCAGACTGTTCACAGTCTGAACGGAAACATTCATTCGTAGTGATTTTCATGTGAGTCTGTTTGCACGTGCAAATAAACCCAGTGTTCCAGTTGATGCCCTGCCTTTTCAACACACACGTTTCTCTACATCATTTAATCAAGCATTTCTTCAATCTTTCTTCTGTACTTCAACTGCGTTTCACACTGGTTTGCTTACCTTTTGGAAAATGGCCTACCCTGGATCACATGCACCCGCAATTTCGTCAATGAGCAAGACCAGACACTCCCCTTCCGAGGTCACCAAAATTCTAAAAGTTCACCGCGAGATAGTCCACTGGGCTTTCAAATGCGGCACTCTTAAGGATGTAACCCGCAGTGGTTGTCCTGTCTCTGTGGCCACTTTTCACCTTAATAAAATTGTGAGGAAGAGAATCGAATGCCAGCCACGGAGAATCATCAGAAAGGTGGCCTTGGGGCTGAATGTGTTGGCGACAACATTGAGAAGAGCTGTGCAAAGGGACCTCAAGGTGTTCCCCTACAAGTTCCAGAAAAGACATGGACAAACGGAGGTGAAGAGAAAGGGAAGATGGCGAAAAATTCCGGCTGCTGTTGGCATAGGCCACGAGTGTGGAACACTAGGCAAACTGTCTTCACCAATGAGAAAATTTTGACAGCAGAGGCCAGTCACAACGCTTGGAACTCTTGCACTTGTTCCGGCGTCCGGTGTCAGAACTTGCTGATGCAGCCAGTTGGACAGCTTTTGAAACTCCCATGCAGTGTCTGTCATGCTTTGAGTTGGGGGTAACCCCCACTGGCTGCATTCCTCTTGTTTTCGTGACAAAAGGTGCAAAGATCAACACTCACTCATACTTTAAAGATATTTTACAGCCTCATTCGCTGCCCTCATCTCTGTCCCGTTTCGGCGAGTAGTCTTGGACTATGCAGCAGGATGGTGACCCAGCACAAAGTTGTGATTGAAAAGCAAATTAACACCATAGCAGCGGTATCGTGCTCTCAAGCCAGATTTCAATCCTGTTGAAGGGTGACCGGCGAACTAGCCTGAACTAAACCTAATGGACTTTTGTGTGTGGGCTATTCTTGAAAAGGAGGCCCATGCCCTTCAGCCTGCCAGCATGGTGGCCCTAAAGGCATCGATGCAACAAGCATGGAAAAATATTCTCTCAGGGATACCTTGCGAGCCACAACTGAAGCATGCCCAAAATGTTTAAAGGCTGTGATTAAGAACAAGAACGGCGACATTTAATAAACTGTTTCGTGTTGCATTTCTAATATACTGGGTAAATGCCCTGCAAAAGGTTTCCTAAGATTTTTTCATTCTCAACCAAAATATTAGGCAAAAACCTTGTGGCAACATTCGTGGTGCACCCTGTATGTATGTACGCACCTATGTATAGTATATGCAGAATGCAACAAATAACGAAGAGAATACAACCAAATGGCAAGAAGTCAAACCGAGGTTGCCATATATATTGGGTCTATTGCAAATACAATAACCCATATTTTTTCATAGTGGAACAAACAGATATTACAAAGTTGAAAATTTGAAATGAAAGTTCATTTTGCTAGACTATATTCATGAATCCATCTAGATAATCCATGGATTACTCATACTGAATGAATCACTTGTCTCCCTGAAGCCAAATGATTAATCCATAAATAATACATCCAGATAATTCGTGGCTAGTATAGTGCTTACTGTACAGACCCTATAAGAACAGCACATCCTACAAATAATCCAGACTATGAATGAATTATCTTGTTCGCTGAAGCCAGATTAATTGATTCTCGCAAGCCAGTCTGCGAATGCTTCGTTTAGAAGTACACTGGAAATTACTAGGCAAATTGGATGCTTGCCTTCTGGTGCAAAATTGCACAAAGTCCTCGCTGAACGTCGGGCATTCTTGAGAGAAACTTTCTCAGTTCGGGAAGACTCTTGGCTCCCAGGGAAAGTATGCTCGAAACAGCATCCTGACGTTCCTTGATCAACCTGTGCAAACACAAAGAAACTTCTAGCAGCGTCTCTTCAGTGCAGCAACTATTACAAGCACACACTGGTGAAGTCAAGCTCAAGAAACAAACGACATGCTGGAAATGCGTATGCAGATGGTAAACCACAAGATGTTCAGCAAGATGTTCAGCATTGCACGAGAGTGTGATGTTGGCCTGGTTGGTGCAAGTTCAATGTTGTAATAACTGTGCAAATGATTGAAGAAAGCAAGGTCCTGATTGTGAAAACCATGGCTGTGTTATCCCAACTATACCGCCTGTTTAATCTTTAGTTAAAAAAGAGATTTAAAATATTTCCTGTCAGAGCGCTGTTACGTCATTTCAGGTGCCTTTCAGGTGCATTTCTGGAAGAGGTGGACATTACTTGCACACCTAACCAAAAATGTCCAGGGGGCTAACTGAAAATTTACTCATTAACATTTTAATTATTCTCTCCAGCACACACATTGCAGTTGTGAAATTGAAGCTCAGCTTTAATGAATCTAGGTCAACTTATCCCAGCAGCACTTTCCGGATATCTGGCCCTAAAGTGTACCACGAAATACATTAGCATTCCAGTTAACAGTTCCTTAAAGGTGTGCATCAAGTCAGTCGCGATGATCTTGTGGCGGCAAGACTATCTCTTCCAAAGCCGGCAAAGAAGAAGGCTCACCTACAGGTAGCGTGGGAGTAGAGCACTCTAGCACTCTCGGCCTGAGTGGCCGCGGTGTCAGCCACTCCCAAGATACCGTTGCACCAGGGTGGTTGGCCTAAATAAACTGTGGCTATGGTGGCTACCTCTTCGCACTGCCTTACACAATCTTAACTGGAATGCCAACAAATTATTTAGCAGATTCAAGTTTGTGCTAGTCAGTAGGATTTCTGATAAGCAGATGTGACTTCACTACTGCTCCGCTTTAAAGTTAACAGCTAATTAGCAAATGTGCTTATTTAGGCAACTGGACACTGCAATTTGCAATTATGTCTACCCCTAGGATAATGCATCTGAACAGAGCAAATTTTGCTGTATGCTCCATGCCATCTGTGAAAAATTTGCTCAATGTTAAAAACGAGAGCACAAAAAATACCTGTGGTATATATTTCGATTCCTTTCTTTGTCCTGTTACCCACACAGTTCCTACATGCAAAGTTGATGTTCAGCACTACAGTAAAAATGTGTCCTGCTTCTTTAAATTTTGTTAGAAGTGCATTAATAAGTGCTTCCTTAAAATGTAATAGCTGTCTCCATTGTTTAGGGCAGCAAACAAACAAAACATATAATTTTTTCTGTCAATCACGCAACTCACTCCAAGTCCGCCAGCGGTTGTCCTATCCATGAGAAAAGCATGCGGCGGCCAAAGGCTGTCAAAGTGTGGTCCAAGTGGCCGAACAAGCTGCTTTTCACTGTGCCATCCGCCGAGTTACGGAACACGTCCAACCTCCGCAGCGTTGCCGCCGTGAGATCCATTTTGCGACAGCCGCTGGACATGGGAATGAAATTGCTGCAAAAAGCAACCAAACAGGGTCAGAAAAGGAGCACTTCCATTGCCAACTACACTACACGAATGTGCGGCCACATAAAGCCTGTCCTAATACAAGAGAACCTTGTTGATACTGTAATAAAGTACATTTGTTGTAGTTGTCTTTAAGTTTTGTTAATTCCAAAAGAACTAAGGAACTTTAGAAGTAAACTTCAAGGGTGGTATCACAAAAACATCTCGCCTTACAAATGTTCGCTTCACTTCTTACGTCGCTGGTAGACGGTGTTCAACTCCTGCTCCTGTCCACCGCGCTGGCGACTGCTAATAAAAGCGCAGCACCCAGCGAATCACAAGAGTGGAAACAAACGTTCAGAAACCAATATGCTTGTGAGATTGTGCCCCAGTTTTGCGACACTTGCACGACACCCCCGGGAATTTCTCCTAGTTTGAACACTTCTAGAATTGAAGTTATCTTAGAGCTCAAGAAACTTTCAAACCAAACTTTAGAATTGTGTTCTAAAGTTCGAACTCTAGGAGGCACTTGCCTCACATCCCTGAGGATTTCCTCCAGTTTGAATGCTTTCAGGTATTCGAGGAGAGATCCCAAGCAGCAGATGACGACTGGCGGGATTGCCGCTAGCTGGGCAATACTCGATGAATGCTTGTCGTTGCCAGAGTACAAGGTGGTCAGGGCATCTAAGCTAGGAGACAGCTTGAAGTAATCCGGCGGGAGTCGCTCCAAACGTACACCGTCACGACTGCAGCAACAAGCAACAAATAATACAACAGTACTTTCTACCACAACTGTCCTCGCAGTTTTACATTGCAGAAGAAATGCTTGTTTTTTGTTTTTTTTCTAACATCACTGATGCATACGCACCCTCTAAGATGGTTCACAGTGGCATCAAAGTCATAAGTGAAAGGATCAGTTGTACCCTTTAATGGCAGGTAACCTCACAGTTGTCTGAAGGAACTTAATTTTAATTGATTGATTCAATTTTTCAACTGAAATCCACAAAAGCACTGTGACTTGAGGGCAAAACATCACCAAAGCGACTAGTGTAACAGAAAATTCTTACTGTGCAACACAGAACAGATAAGCACACAGCAAGATCTATAGAAGTTCACAATCACAATTACTTATGCATAAGCAGCTGTTCTACAAGAGAGATTACTATTTATGGTTTGAAAAGGTAAACTTAGATAACATGGAGACAAGAGGAATGAAAAGAAACGACACAAGAGAAAGAGAAAAGGAGAACTCACAAACACGTCTGTGAAGTCATTTTTGTTCCAGGAATGTGAAGTGAGAAGGAAAGAAAGAAAAAGAGAAAGAGGAGAGGACTGCACGAATGTGCTCGTGTTGTCCTTTCCGTTCCTCTATGTCTGTGTTTGCAACACCTACCTCTTGAAACTATGAATCTTCATGCATTTTCTCAGCTTTCTGTCACTGAAAGCTTACAATACATTGTAGCCTGAATGAAAAAGGGTAAACAAATTTTTCAGTAACATTGCATCTAATTTCAAGCCTAAACCACTATCTGCACCACGTAAGATTGCAACATAATTACACTCTAGAAATCGAAATAGGGCAGCACCGGACTGATGTCATAGCACCTCATTAGTCTTCTATAATAGGAATGCACAGTCACAAGCTTCACTATTGTGAACAGGGGAATGCATTCTGATGATCAATGACACTCCTCAACGGCATCCCATTTAAATGTGGCTGGTGACATATAGCCACCTTGCTTTTGTATGCTTCTTTTGTTCTACTCTATCATACTGAAGCCATCTGCCTATCTGTTGCCTTATCACATAAAGTTACCTATGTCTGTGACAGACCCATGTCCTCCCTGTTTTTTTTTTTTCCCCACCTATGCACCAAAGATTTCTTGCTTATCCGGACCACTGACTAGTTAACGTTCCATCAACTTTGTTGCACAGCACTTTTTGGAATTGGATGTTCCCTAGGGTTATGGTTGGGTGAACATCATCAAAACAGTGGAGTGTGGCTGGTGGTGGCTAGTCTGTGATTTTAGCAGGCACACTTCCTGATCACGCACGTGCATCGTCTGCTACGGTCTGCTGCCAGAATGGAAGTCAAGGTGCGTGAGCATGAGATAATACAATCCATCATTTTCAGATGCTGTAGATGTTAAAGGTATCACATGACTCATCAGTGCAATTAGGGAGTGCATTCCTAATTTTGCACACCACAAAAGTGCACCAGCTGCTCACCAGGGTGCTCTGCCTGTGTCGAGCGACACACACTCCAATGTTCAGTGCCATAAAACTTGTGACCATACACTCTCTTAAAAGCAGCGCCCACTCACCTCGTGCTCGTGAAGCTGCACACTGTCTTCTCCAACATGGGGTGGCACTTCTCAGAGAAAACAATCTCAACAGGTTGAAGACTCTCGAGCCTCTGTTCCAGTTCACAAGAAGATGCACTCTCTTCAAATGTGTCGTACAGAACTTCTCCCGTAGTTGGCTGGGCTGCCTGCACACGTGTTCGACCAGGAAGCACTTTTAACCCTTTAAGTGCAGCGCCCGAGGACCCCGAAGCACACCCCTAACTGTGCTCAACATAACAGTAAAACATTCATAGACTGGTCGCACCGCCTACTCAGAAGTTGGTTTAACTAATATTTTTCGGAAGATCTTGTTTTTATACGATGAATGGCATGACAAAGCTTTTTGTCTGTCCATGTTGCTCACATCTCTCGTTTTCCAATGGAGGACCAGCACAAAAGGCCAGCGCATCTTTTTTTTTTTAACAATGCAGAAATTCGAGAACATCTTATGATCTCTGATTTAGATAACTTGTATGTTTATTGCACGCAGTCTTCAGGCGACAACGAAAACAATGAAGAGATCCTATTGCATGAGCAACAATAATCATTCTAATTTATAAATTTAATTGTCATAACTCTTAATTTAAAGATTTGTAAGACATTCAGCCTGCTAATGTATTACTTAGACAGAAATTAAATTTTTTGAGCTTCAGAAGAGCAACCGGCGCCGAAATGAATGAAAGCAACGGCAACTCTCAGTGCAGATCTGACCTGACAAAACCAAAAAAGCAGTTATACATACCACAACCCCAACAAGTAAGTGATCGGGGGTCGCACAATCGGCTTCACATATAGACACCAAGTATCCTCCCTTGGTTGGGTCTTCACACCCTGTTGTTGAGAGTTCTGGCAATAAAAAAAAAAGAGAACACATAATACAAGAATGCTTAGAAAGGCCATTCTACATGCTTTCATGTTGCTTTGTAAAACCTTGTTTTAACTTTTAAAACAAGAATGCACAGCACAATGGTCCGTAATGGCATGGAAGTAATTAAAGATGGAATAAGGCATGCATTCTATGGCATGTAACTTCACATTTGTCTCAAGAAACCTAGTTCTTGTTGATTGAGTGAGTGTAATGTCCCAGAGTCACGCCTGGTCTGCGAAAGATCCTAGTGCATGGCGCACACATCTAAATTTATGCTAGTATTTCTGAATCCCTATTGGTATGCGGCTCCCGCTGCTGGAAACCAAAACTGCAAGCTCGTGTTCTGTAACATTAAAATATAACCTCTGAGTCACCACTGCGAGTAGAGCAGATACTGTTCACTTATAATTGCCGCTGAGACTTCCTGACACATTTTCTATATTTCATTAACAATTCAGCTGCACTCTCTGCATGTTTGTGCTGATGGCTATCAGCATTATCAGGGACATTAAACACCGTGGCTCACTAGATGTTTTATATCTCATCACAGATAAGGTGTCATATAACTGCTGTTGCACGCTTCCCGTACTGGTTGGTGCACTTCGTGAATCACCATGTCATGACAGCTGCGTTGGCGCCGCCCTACTGTAGACATAGTGCACTTTTTCAAAGCACCTTGTGGAATGCGCTCTTCTCCAAAGTGGCAAAATTACCTCACTGACAATGCCCAAGGCTGATAGCAGGAGGTGTACACACTTGTACATTATCTTTTACTGATCTTGGATAGCGACATAAAATAGATATTACAAGCGGACTTTCTCTGACCTCTCTTTTGTTTCAATATATTTATTTTGTTTGCAGCCACACACAAATTGGATCCCGACAATAAAGTAATCTGTCTAAACATTGAGAATTTCATTTAAGTGTTTGCCAGGAAAGCTTAACAATAAGAACTACAGTTAAATATCAGCCGATGACCCTAGATTCAAAGCTTCATTCTGTAAGTCAAGTGACATGTCCTCACCGCAGATAGTCATATAGAACCTCCCACAGTAGATAAGATATATGGATGATAGATATGGAAACAAATAATATCTAGGACCAAAAATATACCGCCTGGTCTACACAAGCTGTATGGCTTCCCCAAGCTATGAAGCAGCTGTGGCTAAAGTCCTAACACACCAACAACTTAGCCCAAAGGCTTTCATGCAGTAGCATTCAAGTATGTATTTACACTTGCTACGAATGCTGGAAAATGCTGGAATGCCAGTTGATACCATTAGTAGGCCAAGTGTTTCTGCAAAAGTTGTACGGTTACAGCAATGAAATATACTACTGAGCATAAACAGTGGAAACCATGAAATCTGAAAGCCTAGCGTCATTTTCACGCATCTCGCTATAAAATCAGGAATACCTTCCCCAATCAAGGTTGACTTGGTGAACAGTGCCGTCAGTTCACGAGTGAACACGGTAGACTTCGACGCTCCAACCGACTTGAGTGCTGCCGACTCAGTCTGACGGACTATGCCTACTTTGTGGCCACGAGACACAAGGCGTTCCACGTGGAAACCCAGACGGTGGACAGGTATGCTGGCTGTCATAAAGTTGTGGTCTCGATGGCACATGATACAAAGCTCACGGGAAGCCAGCTGCACAAACAGAAGTAACGCTGGATCAGCAAATTCAGTCATATATATCTGGCTTGCATGAATGTACTCAGTCAGAAACAGGCATTAACTAGGAGTTAGGAAATGCCTGCTGTTCTACACTACACAGCAAGAACTGCTCGCAATGTGCTTCCATTTCACTTTTGAAAGTGGATATCATGTGAATGCATAGACTGTAGTTCAAAACTCTGGCTTATGTAAGGTATCAATGAATCGAGCCTTTCACATAAAAGTGAGAACTCCGTCGTGTAATCATTTGACCTCAGAAAGTGAAAGCAGCCAATGGCCAACCGAGGTGGGAGAAAACTGAGACAAAGTTGGTCAATTATTGCAACACATTTACGCTGCATCAATATGCGCTATTCCTACAGCTTTGTACGCACATAACTGCTCCGCACGGATAGGATACCGCCAGAGACGGTAAACACAACATTACCTCCGCATCTTCTCCGAAAAACCGGAAACGATATCCGCATTCAACCAGCAGGACAGTGTTGGGGTGCCGCTGCTTGATCGCCACGACTTGACTCTCAAGCGGCGTGTAGCTAAGAAAAGAAAAAGGAAATGGAACCACGTGAAAGTTTCACAGAACCTACTCATTCATACTATCACACAAGCAATCGAGTAGAGTGTATTCGCAACACGACGTTGTGCTCTGTGGTATCACTGCACATGTGTTTACCGCGCCAAAACTGACCTAGTTGGTTTCGAGCTTCCCGCATCGTCGCTTTCGGCGAGCGCTTCGTCGCTTTCTTTGGTCACCGTGGAGTCGGCTTGACGCGATGCCGCACCGAACCGGGAACACAGTCTGTTTTTGATGTTCGTGAAGTCTCCGCCTGCCAGCCCTTTCCTTTTGTTCGAAGCGCACGCTGTCGAAGACGACGACGCCTCGCTCGCCGATTGTTTGGAATCTCTTTTCCTCGTCTTGCCACCGCTGCCTTCTTTCTGCGATTTCGACGCTGCCCTGCGCCTGATTATAGCGCGGAGTTGCGCCGGAGGAACCATACCTCTGTCGCCCTTATATTGGGCACCCGCGGATCACCTGCCACAGATTTTGATCGAGCACTCACAGAGAAAGAGGGCAGCTGAAATGTCCGTTACTAACACCTTGGTACGTATTTCACTGGACTCGGCATCGCGAATTCACATCACGATGTTTGTTAAATAAACAATCACGCGCTGAATGAAGGACAGCTCGGATGCTTTGCCGACACATAGGTACCGCCATTGCGCTGAAACGAAACTGAAACGAAAGGTTTAATTGTTTTGTTGATATTGTAACTGAGTCAAATTATTGTATCAATCTCTATGGAGTCAAGTAACCGTCACATGAGTTCGCAGAACTTGCAATACCGTCTAATTACCGGCTTTAAGAAATATAGGGAAAAAATAAAATACTTTTATGGGATTCGTTGTTTCATTTCTCCTGACGGTTACGTCAAGATGCAACCAAAACATTTGCAATTGCGCAGCTAAATAAGCACATTGCCCACAGTTATTTCTTTTAAACTATAGAAGGTCAAAAATATAAAAACACAGCGTGTGCTTATTAATGCACAGGTGGCATGACCATACAGAAATATTTTGAGGGACCGTAGTTTGGCTGTTGCCTACAATGCCCACAGCGCGTTGGCAATCTCAAAGGTTGTACACGCATTATAGCGAAAAAAAAAAAAACTTTTCCATGGTATGCCTTCCTATATGTTGCCTCCGAGCAGCATAACGTTGCCTCCGAATACTCTCCAGTACACTTTCCGTCATGTTTCGCGTTAACGTCGCTTCACGGCAGCACCTGTTTTGTCGACGCGAAGAGCGGGAAATTTGGACGCGCGAAATTGTGGCTTTAGAATGTACCCCTAATGTGTGTTTAGACACGGCCGTGTTTAATATAATAATATTTGGGGTTTTACGTGCCAAAACCACTTTCTGATTATGAGGCACGCCGTAGTGGAGGACTCCGGAAATTTTGACCACCTGGGGTTCTTTAACGTGCACCTAAATCTAAGTACACGGGTGTTTTCGCATTTCGCCCCCATCGAAATGCGGCCGCCGTGGCCGGGATTCGATCCCGCGACCTCGTGCTCAGCAGCCCAACACCATAGCCACTGAGCAACCACGGCGGGTAACCGTGTTTCAAACTTCTTTTTATGCGAAGCATATTACGAGAGCTCAACCCAGCTCCTCAGGCGCGGCGGTGTCGCCTTCAATGACCTTTGACCCCATGCCATACCACGTGACACCGTGACGTCACGACAGAGGAGAAACGGTGCTCCAACTCGCGGCGTCGCGGCGGTATATAAGCAGCTGCGCTTGTTTCTAGGTGGCTTTGGCTCAACTCTTGCAAGATGGGCTGGGTGGGAATCGAACCAGGGTCTCCGGAGTGTGACACGGAGACGCTACCACTGAGCCACGAGTACGATGCTTCAAAGCAGTACAAAAGCGCCTTTAGTGAATGCGGTATTGCCGTAGAAACGAGCTGTTGGCTCAGGCGTGCGTCGCTTGCTCAGGCGCACATTTCGTTGCCGCGCCGAACGCTGCGTTGCTCGAGGCTCACCGCGTCCAATGCGGAGCGCGTAGTCGCTGCGCCGTAGCCCATTGTCTTACACCCCTTGGCGGGTCGACGGGAACGCTGTCGCGTTCCACTCTTGAAGGCGAAGCAGAGTGTTTCTTCGTCTAGCCGAACCAAATATAGCCAAGCAACAGCAGTTCACCGGGCTAAACAGTGGTTCAACAGCTAAAATAAAGGCTAGTATGCTTCGCATCCTGGGCTTAACCTTAGCTAAGCCACAGACATATTTTTTTGTTTTAGATTGTCACGGGAGATAATAATAATAATATTTGGGGTTTTACGTGCCAAAACCACTTACTGATTATGAGGCACGCCGTAGTGGAGGACTCCGGAATTTTGACCACCTGGGGTTCTTTAACGTGCATCTAAATCTAAGCACACGGGTGTTTTCGCATTTCGCCCCCATCGAAATGCGGCCGCCGTGGTCGGGATTCGATCCGGCGACCTCGTGCTCAGCAGCCCAACACCATAGCCACTGAGCAACCACGGCGGGTATCTCGCGGGAGAGGCCAGTCATATCGTATGTGTTCTTTGTGCCCTTTTTTTCTTGCGCCGCTGATTTCCTGATGTTTCAAAGTATGTTCGGACACGGCCGTGTTTCAGATATGGGACCTTCTCGCTGAGGTAAGGTGAGGAGAGGAGGCGTCGCCGGAGACGGTGAGTGCGTCGGGGAAAAATAGCCAGTGAGGTCAAAGTCGGGAAGAGCGAGAGAGAGAGAAAGCAGGAGTTGAAATGCAGAGAGGTTAACCAGGTGAAGTGTCCGGTCGGCTACTCAATCCGCGCAACGTACCTTTACGACGGTTAGTTGCGGTTAAGCGTTTCTAGGAATGACAACGCTTGTAGGATGGGCGCAGCCATGTTTTGAGAAATGGCTACGCTAAAGCCTGAGAAAAGAAAATGCGACAAGCGCGGCCGTTATCGTTTCTTTTTATTAATGCGTTGGTATTCGAAGTGTCAAAGTGGAAAAAGAGTGTATGAGTGTGAACTGGTGGGAAGCCGGCTACGTGGTAGATGTTGAGAGGAGATGGTAGATCTTAGGAAAGCGTGTATATGTGCATGTATATACAGGGTGACCCACGCAACTTTAGCCAAACCTTAAAGGTATTCAATTGCCACGTAGCTGGACAGAACCAAGGTAATGCTGTTTGCGTTCACTTGGAGATACTCAGACTATAAATGCGAAAGCCTTAGATGGGTCATGGGTCGAAAAATCCCATGTCCGGCGTTATGGCCCCAAAATCCATAGGGAGTCGAAGCCACGACCTGTAGTGTTAATTAAGACGAAGTTAATAATTGGGACCCGCGAACTTTGGTGGGAGTCGAACCCTCGATTTTTGGTCGGAGTCGGATCTGTGACCTTTGGTAGAAGAAAAAAAGTAATAAGAACTAACAACGCATTCGAATGAAAATGTCAAATAATATAATTAATGTATCGTGAGTGCGCAGGTTTTCGCCTTCATCCTTTTTAGCGTGTGTTAAAGTGATTGCCAACATTTTCTTTGCATTCCACCTAATTACATAATAAGTCTTAATTACATATGCAACTTCTCAAATATTATAATTAGATGAAAAGTGTCAATGAGAAAAATTGTAAAGCAACATGAAAAACACCCTATACAGCTTTCTGTTGCTCAATACGTGCTACATAAAAGTTTTTCCGAGTGTGAAAAAAAGCCCTCGAATAACTCAAAATTGCCGCGCGACTGGCCGCTCGAGGCACTTGACGGAGTGGGGGCCCTGCCCCCCTCCACCCCCCACACCCACGGAAAACTTCGCAGGGCACTGGGCCCCGGAGCACTTCCGTAGTCGGCGCCTATGGTCGGAGGTGTGTCGAATGAGCTCCTGAACAACACTTGGTAATGCGGTGAACGCGGTTTAACACATGGATCCGGGACCTCGAAAGTGCTGTCTCTAGATCGTGATTGTTGGGGGGGGGGGCTTCCCTAACGCCCGACGCGTCTTCCCCTCAGTCCCATCTCGTGCACCATCGAGGTGCGACTGCTGCAACGCCCACTGGCGGCACTCCACAGCGCACCAGCGTTGTGACTCCTGGTAGCTTCCGGACCACTCTCCCTTGTGCCGTGCTGCATTTGCCTTATACGAGCAGCGTGGCGCGAACATGTCGCGCCCGCGTATGAGAACGCTGTCTGATGGCACGTTCACGCTGAGGAATCCGGCTTCTACAGCGAATGGAATTCTCCTGCCGTGAAAAGTTTGAGACGAGAGAGAGTGCACAGGGGGCGGCGCATGCGTTGCGCCGTCTGGCAACCGCGTGGACGGTCGCATCTGCGCCTCTGAGGGGTGGTCGGGTACCCCAAACAAATGGCACGGAATGCCAGCTTTTGCCTCCTTCAACCCATTATAACACCGGTTACGTTCAAAGGTGTGTTGCATTCTTAGCCAACACGAATAAAGCGTTCGGTTTTACATTGCACTCAAATTGAATAAACACGACCGCCTTTCAGCACTCCTTATGCATTTACGGAAAGCTTCGCTGAATATAGATTCCAACAGGGCACGTTGGATCTGCTGCATTATTTCCCCACTCTCTCTATCGGCGTTTGCGAAATCGTAAAGCTGGAATGTGTTCTTCTATACAGACCGTCATGATCGCTTTTACGTGGATATATGTGTTTAGGCAATTTACAGTGTAACTGGGCTAGGGAGACGCGCGAAATCGTGTAATCCGGTTGATTACCTTCTCTACGGCCGCTCGATTTGATCGATCGGCTTGCGACTTCTCCATCGCGAAAGCGTCCCAGCTAAAAACTGCATGGTCTGTGACGATGTACGAGGCCTTTTTGTAACGTATCCGACCATATATGCTCCCTCCACCCCCGAAGAAAATCGAAGCGTCGGTGTTTTCATCGTCCTAATCACCCCTTCAAAGTATACTTGCCTCCGGCTTCCACACACCGAGCCCCACGCTCTTTCCACTTCTGGAAACACTCCTGGAACCCCTCCTCGGGAAGTGCTGCTGCTACGGCAGCCGTCGCGACTGCACGTCCTCCCCGGTTAGAAGGTACATTCACTTCAAGTGCGCCTTTCAATTTTTGCGAACAGCTAAATGTCGCGTGGGCTTATGTCCGGAGACAATAGAAAGCTTTAGATTAGTGGATGCAAGCCGCTTGCGCGCGCAAGAACTTGGGGCCACAGTACTGCGCATGCGCAGACACCTGCGTCACGGTCTGCGCATGCACAGTACCGTGGCCCCTAGTTCTTACGTACGCAAGCCGCAATCCCCTAATCTAAAACTCTCCTGTCGCTCGGGAGCTTGACGAAACACTGAGGTACCGTGCTGTGCCAGGAAAGACGAAATCAGTTGAGCCGCACGAACACGGGCACTATACCAGATGCAGTTGCCAGGTCTTCAAGTTACCCTGCCGAAATAATTGGTAAAATTTTACTGGCTACCCGCCGCGTGCTCAAATCGTCCTTAAGAAGGCAACAACAGCATCTTTGTTGCTATCCCCAGCTGAGCAACTTTCTGCAGGCTAACGAAATCACGGACCCCCTGCTCCACCTCCCCTCCAATATCGAACAGTGTAGCAAACTTGCGTCTTGCCGTTTTATCTAATATAGATAAGCTCGGATGCTTTACAGACAGGCCTTGTTTTAGACTCTGCCGGTGGTCCCCATGCACTCTGTTCATCGAACAGAGGTACCTGCGACTTTCTTCTTTTTTCTTTTTAAAGCCTGCAAAGAATAAAAATAGTAAATGAGGGCGATTTGTCACTCTGCACGAGGTGAAAACAGCTTCACAGGGGTCACACAGCAGATGTTGGACAAGTGTATTTATTGGTCCGATGTAGATTATTTTTCGGGGAACTACATGAGTTCTCTTGCCTAAATGAAAATACAGGAGTTTGCTTGCGTAAATGAAAATAAATTTTCTTTTGGAGGGCAAGTCGCATTTTTTTCTTTCTTGGAGGGGTTGGGGGGGGGGATGCATAGGAGAGGGGAGCACCCACGTATAATCCACTTAGAAGGAATTCTGAGGCTGATACCAATTTCGAGATACGCTTTGCCGAATTGTGCGACGAAATATGTCGGTGTTTCAGTTAAATTTCTCCTATACTCTTCTGAAGAAAATACGGCGTTAGACTAAAAAACAACATTTTGCCGCTAGTTAGACGGCGTAACTATCGCAAAGCTAGTGTATAGCTTTAAAATTCGTTCCAGGTGGACATGCCGCTTCAAATCATCAATCAACATATGTTGCAAAGAAATAGGTTAAAGAGTTTGCCAAAATTTGCTAATTATCGGAATTTTTCTCGTTCAGTTAAATGTAGATGTGCTCGAATAATCTACCTCCGGCGGCATAATTGTGTTGTCTGCTGCAGGTGAGGTTATAAATATTCTGTCGAGATGACCATGTTATAGCAAAAGGGAAAAGAAATGTTATTTTATATGTAGCGTACATATGCCTGTATGTCAAGTTGTATACGGTTCATGACACACACACACACACACACACACACACACACACATATATATATATATATATATATATATATATATATATATATATATATATATATATATATATATGCGTGTGTGTCGTATGTAGATCCACCGACGTGGGTACGCCATTAGACGTAGAAGGGGAGGGGGGGATCAAGTTGAGGGCAAACCTAATGCTCCATTTGTGGCTTAGGGAGCGATTGAGAGGATGTGAGGTGTCACGTGATGCCTTGTAGCACACTGACTTGATCGAAAGATCCTTGAAGAAATGAAAAGAAGCAGTAATAATTGGTTTTTCTTTTTGCAATAACACTTTTATTACACGTGCTGCCTTGCATATCAAACAGGAGTCAGGGCACTGCGCCATGCGCGCGAGACAGATCGCCGCGGTGGACTAGAAGAACACTCGTCTATGTACAGAGTCACAACCTTGTCTTCGATAGTTCTTGGCGTACACGTTTTAGAACACCATCATAACTATAGAAAATGCAAGCGAGAGGGGGAGATTCGTCGTAACAAAAATGCTGAGAGCGACCTGAACTGCAGTGTTCTAGCCTGCTACTGTGCGCTGGGGTAAATGGGGGAAGGAGAGAGAGAAAGAGAGGACGATGATAATTAGAGAAAAGTAAATGCGCACGAATAAAAAACACTAGAAACACTTGTTGTAGTCGCATATCCAGTTAACTTGCTCTCAAGGAAGCACCAATGGAATTAATGGCCTCACATAGAGAATTGAGGCCATGGACCTAAATGTTCTATAAAATGTTATGTCTGTGCATATATATCTGTCTTTGTTCTATTTCAGGTAATGAGCCCAGTGAGTACTTCCCTTACAACCACATTTACGTAGAGGAACAGATATAGATAGATAGATAGATAGATAGATAGATAGATAGATAGATAGATAGATAGATAGATAGATAGATAGATAGATAGATAGCCGAAAGTCCCAAAGCAACACTAGGGTTCTGTGGAACGCCTTAGTGGAGTGCTCCGAATTTGAGCACGTGGGTTTCTTCAAAGTGCACTTAAATCTAAGCAGATGCGGTGTGAATCGAACCCGAGACCTTGTGCTCAGCAGCAGAGCGTGCCAGCCGCTGAGCCCCTGCTGCATGCATTCGAATATGCCCGACCTGCAGTGACCTATCACCAGTTTTCCCTTGCGATGTCCAGACACACTCCATCTTGGTGCTGAGCTTAAATTTGGCGGCCTTGTACGTTGTCTAATCCAGAATAAAACTGCACAGTTCGGTGAGACTCAAGGGGATTTTCTGATCGTAACAACCACAAGGACACAGGCACCACATACAGAAAAAAATTAAATGCTCCCGGTATCGGCGTTTGAAGCCGACAGAGCAGTATTTCACGGCAACGAAAACATTAATTGGTGAATCGCATCTTGCCAGCTTTCGATAGAAGCCGAATTTTAATATGACGCAATATAGCACGATTAACTTACATAGGTTCACGACTCTGGACACCTTATTGAAGACCCTTATGCTCAGCACCATAATCCATATGGTCATATTGGTTTATGCGGACTATAGTCGGGGAGGGGGAGGGGGTTCATATTGTATACATATGATCATGTAGGATTATGGTACAGGTCATACGAAGCATGCACGTTTCTGTATACGGTGCGCATATAAGTCCATATAACACATGTAGATGTAGAAATATCTAACTCATAAATACCCATATGTGCTATTGAAACGTGAAAGAAAGTACTAGAGAAATGTACAACATACGGTTCACGGTGGTATAGCCAACAATGCCATGTTGTAAACGTGACAACATCAGGTCTGCACTAGTGTGCAAGCTAACTTCAAGTCATGGTCCTTGTGTACTTAAGGGAGCAGATCCACATACTATATTTCCATGGAACTGTAACGTGCAAAGAAAACAAATCTGTGCTTGTAGACGTTGTGACGTCACTTTGAAGGCTGCAGTAGCACGCACCGCACACCACCAATTCAAACAGACACACGCGAATATTGGCGTCCACAATATGCATACTACATAGACTCAAGGATTATTTGGCACTGATGCACTTTTGGAATGTATAAGCGTTGAAGGTAGTAATTGCACGTTGTTTTCGTTCGAGCGAAAAAAACAAGTTGCTGACGGAACAGGAATACAGCGGCAACGCGTCGATGCAGAGCCCCGTCCCACGATCATGTCCGCATTGAAGCAAGTCCTCGGGCAGGTTCATCTGTGATCGCCTCAATGGCAATATTGCCACACCTCAAGCCATGAGCGCAAAACACCGAGTCTCGCTACCACGGTTCACACAGCAGCGCGGGCGATTACGGTTCTCATTTCGTGCAGAAGTGACGTCACAATGACGTCCCTGTTCAACATTCTGAGGCAAGTCTTGTGAACGCAACTGTAAAAACAGTAGACACTACAACCAAAAAAAAAGAACATAGCTGCAGCCAACGCAAATATGTCTCCTTCTCCAGATATGGCTCCAGACAAAAGTGACGTTGCGGTCACATGCTTTGGCTAATGTTCCTCATTCCTGCCGGAAGTGACGTCACGTGGGCGTGTCGGCCGCCAGACAGCGACACCGATGCACCCGCCGGAACGTCCTCTTGCGGAGCGCCGGTTTCTGGCCGGGACACACGAATGTGACGCGGACCGGCCGGAACTTGACCGGCTTGCAGGCGGCGCACGACACGAACGCCGCCGCTCCTCCGCGTCCTATCCCGACCGCGTTCAGCGATGGCGCCGTGCCGTTGTTGCTCTTGTCCGAGGCGCCGGCGACCGCGACGTTGTAGCCGTGCGGAACGTAGAAGGACTTGCACTGTCCGTAACAGTAGCGGTTGCGTAGCAACGCCGAATGACAGCCTCGTTCCCAGACGCGCTGCACTAGCGGGGCCGTGCGGCACCAGTCGCGTCGAGGCCGCTGGTCCTGGTCTTCGGCGTCGTCGTCCTGCTTGTTGTGCTGTCGACGGTGGTGGTGGTTCTTGCGAAAGTCCCGAACCACGATGGCACGGCCCAGGACCAGTCCCGGACCGCCGTCCGAGCGAAGAACACGCTCGATGGGGGATCCGTTGCCGAACGGATGCTGCAACCGCACGCGACGAGGGTGGTGCATCGCCGCCGGAGACGCCGCTGATTGGCGCGCGGCAGGCGATGACGTCATAAGCGGCAGGCTGGCGAGCAGGAGCAGCAACCCTTCCGGAATCTGCATGTTTTCGGCGAGAGAGCTGTGTTCCCAGGCAGTCTTGTATACCTGCGGAGTGAAACAATGGGACAATCAGTCGGACAGGCACGTTTATTTAGGTTGCTGCTTCCTAGGCGAGCTACAGAAAAGGTTACGGGAACTAAAGGACGTAAATTACACTGCGCTGCAGAAGTAACGCCTCTTTACGATATTTTGTAGAGCGGCGTGGTCTGTGTGTTATCTCAGTTACTGATGCGAAAGCGTCAAATGGCCCATTGAGCAAAAAAGCAGGCGTCTGTAGCAGTGAAACGGCACTTAAATTCCCATTGGCTACGACGCCACATCACGAGGACACATACGACGCCACATCACGGAGCAGAACGGGCGAATCGGAACAGCTGCTGATGAGATAGCGCGCCAGGTGTCGCTGAGAGGGAGAGGGCATCACCGCGGCGCTACGTCACCAGCGCTCCTCGACGGTGTAGACACGGCGACGCCGCAGGGCAAGACGGGTTGTCGGGAAGTAGTCACGTGACGCGCGCGTGCGGGTGCCGCCGTCTCGCTCTCTCAAGCCAGCGCGCGGTTCGTATCTCTCTCTTTCCTCTCTCTCTCTCTCACCCCCACTATGCGCGCCTCCTGGCCTTGGTGGCCGCTGCTGCTACCTCGGTATCTCGTCGCGCAGGACGTCGGTGTCACGCGGCGTCCTTGATTTCTCAGCAATATCGTACACATGATTGCGGTCTACAGCCAACGTGCTAAGTAGAAACTGCACAGAGAAAAAAAAACCGCACCAACTTAATCCCAAACCTCGATAACCCACCCAGCAGCAAAACGAAAACATTTCTAGTCGCGCAAAACTCGAAGGACCGCTCAGTGGCGTTCAACTGGACATATACTTTCACATTCCCAACTCATAAGAAATGCTTAGGTGTCTTCGGATTTCTTGAACGCCAACAATATATATACGCGGAAATGGAACCCACGACTTCATACCCGACCGCAGAACACCGCATTGACATGTGTACGCTTAACGTAGCAATCCCGTACGAAGCATATATGGTTAGTAAAGAAACGCCCAAAGGATAGCACGGGGCTTGTGTATCGCACCCACATCCTTATGGAAGTCAGCAGTGTCGCCGTAAGCTCAGCATGTGCCATGTGTTTACGCACAGAACGGCAGTATATCGATGCTTGGTCAATAGTATATGCTTTATCTTAATTGGTTGTTTGGCTGACCCTAGTGTTGATTATAGGTGTTTAATGTCCTAAAGCAACACTGGTGCTATGGAAAACGTAATAGCAGAGGGCTTGGGATCAATTTTGACCAATCGATGAGCCCTGAACGAACAACCGCTCAACAGATCAAAATGAAGTTTGTTTCACTCTAGATAAAAAGACTAATTATACCAACTGTTGCATGCGTATATTTTTTATATAACACCCTTAGTTCCTTTTAAAGAACACATCGAAAATCAGTCAACTTCAAAAGTAATTATTACACAATATGAATCCCAAAACGTTTGTTGCGATTTCATATATCTGCTCCAAAAACAGATATCACAGTTCCGTAAGCTTTAGTTACGTGGAATTATTAATGTTTTTACGTGAGCTTCCGAAAATTTGTGTTAGAGAATGTCGGCTTCGTGCGCTGTGGACGTCCTGATAGAAGCAACTCACAGAATCGCGATATATATACATATATATATATTCTTAAAGTTGTATAGTTGTATAATTGTATAATTTAGATTTTCGGCAATCATGCATTGCAGTAGCCTGATTCTCGCAGTCAGACAAAATTTATAAATATTTTATTTCGATCAGCGTGTCAATAGATGCACCATGCTGGAGTTTTTTGTTGAAAGCCAGGCTCGCCAAGTTGCGGTCATGAGTCAAATAAATGCTGTACAGAATTTCAAACAGAAGTTTTTTGTTTAGGTTTTGAACTGACTCGTCAAAAAATCTAATGCCACATACTGTACCACAACGACATGTGATCAAATGAGGTTGCATATAAAATAAATGCGTTCATGTGAGACTGTTGCACTCTTAAAAAAATGTACATCCTTTGGAGCTTAGGGGCTTATCTTGTCCCACAACGATAAGCGTCAACTGTCTTGCCCGCATTCCTTTCTTTAACGCTGCGACCCCGATACTTCCAAGTCACAAACGGCTTGCGCGTTATCAGCGTGACACATCATTATCGGCAGGAAAATAGCGAGCGCCGAGTTTTAAAGATAGGAAACGCAAGCAAGGCAGATGACAACTATCGTTGCAGGACAGAATAAGCCGCAAAGTGTGGAAACTTTTTTAAAGAATGTAGATATATGGGGGGGGGGGGGGACTATGTGGCATGTGAGATTTTTTTTTACAAGCGCGGGTGCTGTACCACATGTGATCGAAAAGATAGAGTGGCGCGATACAAGAACAGTCAGCAGATTTCAACGCGCGCAATGATTCCATGATTGTTCCAAGACTGCACCTCCCCACGGCATTTACCCGAACTACGACTGGGTCGAATGCCTATACGTTTCGATATGAAGTCGACATGTACAGGAGAGTAAAACCGCATTTACTACAATCTTGAGCCAAAGGATCACACGTGGGTGGAATGGAAAGGCCGTTTCAACGAGTACACTCCTAAATAATTGAAACGCGAACCGCAACGAAAAGCTAGGAACACATTTTACGCACAATTACACAGATTAAAGTGCGACGTGTAATCGCTCTACAGCCACATTATAAGCATTGGCTTAGTCCCAAGTGTACGTCTTGGAGTCTCAATTAAGCCGCTGCTACAGATTCAGGTGAAGCTGAAAACGAAACAATGCAATGGTGTTGCTTCGGAATCTCTAGCACTTCATTTTTTGACCACTGTATACATGAAATAACGCTGCTTCCGTTATTCCTTTATGACAGCATTACGTTAAATCGGCCGCCTCAACTATGACTGAATTTCATGACAGCGCGTTTCCACGTGAACAATGTAATATATGATGATAAATTAACCTCGCGAACTGTATACTTCAGCTTTCTCTTATTTAGCCCTCGGGATAAAATTTGATTATCAGAAAGTCAGTAACGTTGCTTTCGTGGTCGCGCGACCCCTTCATGACGTCATTCGCCCGAGACCATGACTGTATCACGTGCGTGCGGCAGATGTCATAGTAGTCGTAGCGTTCGGTCTGCACGTAAAGACAGTTCAGTCGCAACGCGCGAAGATTGTGCATTTTATATACATGTAGCAGACGTCTGAACTATCGATGAAAGCCTCGAAGCCGATTGCGCAGTTTGATGAGAGGCACGTGAATGAACACGTTTGAGCACAGGAGCAGTTTATCTAATTAACGCCTAGTAAAGATGTTTTGAACATTTCTGCATTCGCAACACACGACCTACGCAAAATACACCAAAGTTGCATGATAAACAGCCTAAGCTCACAACCTGCTGGGTGTGCGATAGTAATTGTCTCACAACTATCAAACTTATAACTGCAATCTTGGCAACTTTTGATGCAGGGAAGTACAGGTTAGTTCGCGGGAATTCAAGAACTAAACTTACTAAACATCGATGTGACAGTCAGAGAGTGCAATCTTTCTACTGCTTGTGAAGGAGTAGTAAAATGTACCGTTTACTTTGCATAGATTTTTCGGCGCTCTGATATAATGATGGCAGGAACGGGATTGCAACCATTCATATTTGCGCGGTTCTACTGGCTGAAAGTGTCAACTTTGCAACTGGTGCGGAACGTTTTATCGAACTGAATGCGCAAGTTTTTCCATACTCTTTCCCGGGGCCATGGAGTATATATAGATATTACAGGTCATTGACGCATGACCCTGTACATACTTTAGCTTAGTGAAACCGCAGTTGTAGCCCTTCCGAATGTACAGCAAGACGAATCAAATCAATAACACAACACAGAAGTTTTAGTAGAAAAGCCAGCGATGTGGGCCACTAAATTCACTTCGCCGATTTGCAACGAAAATTTCGCCCGTATGTGAAGCCCGGATGCCCGAGGCATCCGGTGAAATTATTAGGTTGGTGTGGAACAACGTACTCCGTGAAATAATGACGTGATGAGTAGCTCTCAAGAACACTTACCACAAACTCCTGTGGATGAGAGAAGTCGACTCTGTTCTTTTCGGATCTCACATAACATACGTTGGAGCTGGTTCCACAGTCTTTTGACGGCACCGCAATATATGATCAATCCAGTGAGCTCGGCGCTGAAATCGTCGCACCGCACTCCCGAACAATAACCTCGAAATAGAAAAACAATAGACTTTCACGAGAGGAAAGGCGAGAGAATGTCGATTGTCGAATACGGCGCCGACTAAAAGCGAACGGGGTCCGTGAACACCGAACGAAGGCGCTCTCACGTCCTTCTTCACAACAATTTTTAAGTAGGGCGGCCAACAACAGCGAATACTCGAATAGAAAAGCAGACGACGCGCGCCACGGAGAGGAGCAGACGACGCGGCGGCGGCGCGTCTCGTCGTCTGCTCCGCGGCGGTCATGGATCAACCAATAGCATCGCGGCGCGCAGCGCCACGGAGGAGAGGGGGTCTCGTGGCGCCCTCTCCGAGAGGGCGTGGCAAAGTCGCCGCCGCCGCCGTTCAAGTTCACTTGGCGCCAGTCGGCCAAATGGCGTCGTCTGCGCTGCCGGCTCGCTGCGGCCGTCGTCTGTTTCGCGCTCCCATGCGCAGTGGCCGTTCAAAACCCCGTTGCAAATCAAAAACGCTTTCTTGCCCCCTCCTCACAGCGGGAGATTTCGCACACCTCTACTACCTTCCCTTTCTTAGCCTCTCTCTCCTTCGCGTTGTGCATCTGTTGCTGATTTTCTGCCTGTCAGGCCCTGCCCCTCCGGCCCCCCTTGTATATGTACGTTCGTTCCGCAACATGCGTACCTGCAGGGATCTCTTTATTTATCTATTTACTTATTTATTTGTCGTGACGTGCTTATTTCGGGGCCGTTTCTGTTTCGCTCTTTTGTCGGAGCGGCTCTCTCGCGCTTCATTTACCGAGTTCCTTCCTGGACGGGCCTTCCCCGGGTAGATGCGTGCAGCACGGCCAAGGCGTTAGCGCAATCAGCCGTACCCGATATTAACCGGCAATCTTCACACTTTCGAACGTTTCGTGACTATACCAGTGTTTTTTGTATCGTGCTATCAAGCGATGGGTCTGTTGGACGCGTGGACTCACGCCGAACGCTCGTCGATATTATACGCACGAGCGGTTTCCGGTTTAAAATTAAAGCTCTCCATAAAGGTGGCGCTCATGCCGCGCCTTCGACAATACTGAAAGGTTTTAGCAACAGACGAAGCCACGCACCGCAGACGCGTTTTTACTGCCGACGTTTTTGAGGTGGATTAGGCAGACAGAAGGGGAGCATTGGAAATGCTGTTGCCCGTAATCGTTTCCTCATGCTTTTTTAATCTTGTTTGTTTCGGCGAGGAGGGGGAAAAAGAAAACTGTCGGGCGTGTCTGGTTGCACTGGTTACCTGCATGCGAACCCGTGTTGCTCCGAACGGTCTATAGACCTCAAGAACTATCATCTTGTAGCGAAATTGGACGGAAAGTGCGAAGTGATTGAGCACTCTTGGCAGGTGATATTTCCGCAGCTCTGAGAAGCTGACAGAATGAAGGAAGACGAACTGGAACGGAACTGTCAGCAACCCATTCCGTTAAACAACGGACAGCCGAGTATTGAAAATGAAGCGAAAAAATGCGAAATAGCTAGACTAGACTAGACTTCTTCACATCTCATCACATGTTTGCACTGTTCCGAGCTGCAATGCATTCGAAAAATTATGCCTAGAAGCATTTCTTCAGCATCAATAAAGGGGACGCGGTGAGTGATACATGTTATAGTGGCAGGACAAATTTGAAGAATATCTGTGAAGACAACGTTTTGACAAGGGAACTTTTCTTCACAAAAGCGACTAAAACCTAAAGAAGACAATGACCAGACTTGACAAAAAGCCTCCTTATCAAAACGTTGGATGCAGTGATAACCCTTGTCTGAACACTGTTTATTTTTCAGTATTTTTTTTTTGAAAAAGTCAGTACGTACAAATGTCTGGACCCATAGCCACAAGGCTAGTAGAATGTCCATGGCAAAATGGGCATACGAAACAGCAGACAGACAGACAATGAACTCTTATCAATGAGTTCGAGCAGGAGAGGGCAAACATAGATAGGTAATGGCACTGTAACAAAATTTCAACGAAGTTTCCCATAGATGAACATTTCAAATGTTAGAAAAAGTAAATGCATCAGGTTGATCAAATAGAATCAAAACGACCAGGTCAACACTAGCAAAACAAAGAATAACACGTGAACTACTCCACTGAACCAAACAACTTTGAATCATGCGGCAGCCAATTCGAGTCATCTATTGTTCTAGAGAAGAAGGAGTATACCCGTAACAGTTTGTGCGTGCAGAAATAGGTTTGATACTCTTGCTTGTGACAAGAAACTCCAGCTATATACTTTTCATATGCTCTCCTGGTTTTATATCATCATCAGTCTGTTTTATGTCTACTGCAGGACGAAGGCCTCTCCCTGCGATCTCCAATCACCCCTGTCCTGCGCCAACCGATTCCAACTAGCGCCCGCGAATTTCCTAATTTCGTCGCTCCACCTAGTCTTATGTCGTCCTCGATTGCGTTTCCCTTTTCTTGGTACCCACTCTGTGGCCTTAATGGTCCAACGGTTATCTAACCGGCGCATTACATGACCTGCCCAGCTCCACTTTTTCCCTCTTGATGCCAATTAGAATATCGCTTATACCCGTTTGCTCTATGATCCAAACCGCTCTCTTTCTGTCTCTTAATGTTATGCCTAGCAATCTTCGTTCCATCGCTCTTTGCGTGGTCCTTAACTTGTTCTCAAGCTTCTTCGTCAGTCTCCAAGTCTCTGCCCTATGTCAGCACTGGTAAAATGCACTGATGGTACACCTTCGTTTTTAGTGATAATGGTAAGCTTTCAGTCAGGAGCTGGCAATGTCTGCCGTGTGCGATCCAACCCATTTTTATTCTTTTGTTAATTTTCCTTCTCATGATCAGGGTTCCCCATGATTAATTGACCTAAATAAACGTACTCCTTCACAGACTAGAGAGGCCGACTGGCGATCCTGAACTCTTTGCAGAATGCCGTGAATGGAAGAAGTTGAGTTTTGCTGGGTTACGTCTGTCCTTCAACGAGTCTAATTTGGTTGAGGAGAGCATCTCAAACGGAGGGCCTCTTCGAAGCGTTTCACACTGAATTGGCGCGCACATACCTGTGTGGCCTTCCTCCATTAGCCTTTTATGCCACGTGCTTCGAGTCTTTTCTGTCTTCTTTTGTCTCACGCTGTTTTCTCACTTCTCTTCTTCCATTTTTTGTTCCTCGAATCATGACAAAATGTTATGCCCCTTCCCCTATATGCTTACACACACACACAGGTCCCAAGAGACTTCCTATTGATCGGTCTGAAACCACACAAGTCACAATACCTTATAGATATTGTGGGAACGGCGTGGTCCAGCAGTTCACGTGACTAGTACACACAATAACGAAGTTACATAGACTATCTCGACACATTCTGAACACATCAACAACATGTACACAGACTAGCGACATAGGGACTTGTGAAATAAGAGAAAAGTGACTAGTGAAATAAGGGAAAGAGATACTTATTGTTTCTTGGCTAACTTGGACGTCAAAAATGCACGACCGGAAGTTTTCTACGGCCATGAACACATTAATTGCCATTGCTTTAAAGGGTCTGTAAAGGGTCTACTGTTTCAAGGAAATGAAAGGGGACGAAAATGGATCTTTCCATCTTCAAGATGTGCTATGCTACGCAGCATCCTGACGTTGCAAATTATTGGATTGCTATGCCGCACGAGTGCGCAAAAGCTGATTCTTTGCGCGTGCAGACATGGTTTCCTCGTAGGATAAACAGCAAGGCCACCTCTAAAACAGTTCACAAGACACTATATATAGCACGTTCAAAGTTATAGTACGCAAGTGATGGGATTCCGCTCAGGTCAAACTAACATTCACTTGCGTATATATCACGCATCTTGAATTACAACCGCTTGTTTAAGATGTAAAGCAGTGATTTGGGCTTGTTGGTAAGACATCGTGAGGCTTATAGCGCGTTAAAAGGACAAGGACGAAAGTGAGACGTGACACACACAGGCGCTAACTTGTTGCAAGTTAGCGCCTGTGTGTGTCACGTCTCACTTTCGTCCTTGTCCTTTTAACGCGCTATAAGCCTCACCTTATTTAAGATGTTATAACGCATTATTTACAATTCTATGATCACAAGCCCCTGCACTTGATTTTCCAACTTACTGCCTTTGTGTTACTATAGCTTGTTTGTTCGTTTGTATGCTCGCTTGCTTGTTTGTTTGTTCGTTTGCTTGCTGCACTCTCCTTCGTAATGTCCATGGCTCTGAGGGCACAGTAAACAAATGAGTCAATGAATAATTGTTGTCTAATGTGCACAATGGCATTGCGTTCGCAAGCCACTTGCGTACAGTGCACCCGTGGAAGGCAACCGCACCGTATGGCACTGCGTGCGCATGCGCAAGCTTGGGTGCGGGCTCTTGCGGTGCGCTCTCGTGAGATCCCGTTGCTGGCGAGATAGCGACAGATGTCTCGCACAATGGCTGCAGCGTTTTAGAGCTGTACGAGCGGTCGCTGTACGTGTTACGCTTTTCAGTCGCGATAGACGTGGCGTCATATAGAAGTTAAAAAATGTATATAGTATAATGAAATTTTACGTGTCAACACCACGATCTTACGAAGCACACCGTTGTGGGGGGGGGGGGGGACTCGAAAATAATTTTGATCATGCACCTGCGGCTCTTCAACGCATGCTCCTAAATCCAAGCATAAGCGAGCGCTTTTCAATTTCGCCTCCACCGAAATGCGGCCTCCGTTGTGGGGATCGAGCCCACGACCACGAGTTCAGTCACGCCACGGGAAAGTTACCGTGGCAAGTGGCATATATGCGGAAAAACACAGAACGGGACGCAACAAGGAGCAATTTCTTGCGAGGCACGAGAATCGAAACACAAAAGTATACGAAATTCGCAAGCATCAAAGGAAAGTTTCACACACACAAAAAAATGGAGGACGCTTAAGCTTCGCCTTTAAGAATGGAACGCGACAGCCTTCAAAGACACCTTACTGCTTTTCATGCTTCCCGGCAACTGCAGCTTATGTGACCGTAACGTTTACCGGGAAACACTGGTTGCGAACACTATGCACGAACGTGAGCTTTCTGATAGAAACGCGGCCTCTTGCGTGGGTCGATCCCCTGTTATTATTTCGCACTTTCAATATTTTACTTCGAGAAGAGCTAACATAATGGACATACGCTGTCGGTGTTCTTTTCCATTACATTTGTTTGTGGGCTGCCGTTCTCAACATTCCCAGGAATAACGTTGTAAAGAATGAAGGACAAGGTATGAGCAACTTCGATGGTAGAGAAGTGGTTGGGTATGCGTGGTTCGGAATTTGGTTTGTACAGAAAGTTTGCCATTACCTTGGCTAGGCTTAGTGACGAAGGTGTGCGTACAGAAGAAGAAGAAGGAGCCCGGAACACAAAACGTTTACTTTTAAACTCACACGCCCAAATTGTTAACTCCCTTGTTATCATTATTATTTTAGGCACCTAATTAAACCGCCCGATTCTTGGCCAATCCCCCACTGTGGGTATGTGCCACGGCCACTAAGGACAACAACAACAACAACAACAAGCGTTTCTACCGACGCCCCTGCGTGTTCCATGTCGGGGACGTCCACCTCTCACGCCATGGCGCCTACAGCGTCATGGACTCCCTCGAAGGCCCACGTCTTCGATGTTGTTGTCCCTGCGGGGAATGGTCCCGAGACCGTCGTCGACGCGACGGCCTCAATAGTTGGCCTCTCTGAGGTCTACTGCGTTCAGCACATGGGAGGCCTCAACTTCCAAGTCACCGTCAAGAGCATGGCTTCCATGACTCTAATCGTCGATGCTGGCTGCCTCGTCATCGGTGGCGAGCGTTGTCCCATCGTTCCCGTTGGCCCGCAGGTAACCAACGTAACCTGCCTCTTTTTGCCGTCCTTCGTTCCGAACGAAGTCCTCGTCCAGGCACTATCACCATACGGCAAGGTTCTGTCTGTCAATGCTGGTCTTACGAGCGGACGACGTGGCGTGCTCACGGGCACACGCTTCGTGCGTATGGAAATGAGTACCACAACCCCGGTCCCACATTATCTGCGAGTCTCTGGTCATCGTGTGACGTTTGACTACCGCGGCTTGCAACGCGTGTGTCGTCGGTGCGGTTCCAGCGACCACTACCGTGCACAGTGCACCGCAGCGTTCTGTGGCCGTTGTGGCGTCCATGGCCACGAAAGCGACGGGTGTGACCGTCCTTGTCGGCGTTGCGGGGATAGTCACCCTACGGTCGCGTGCCCTGTGCGGCGTTCATACTCAGACGCTGCTACTGGAGCCTTTCCCCCCTTACCGCCGGCGTCAGCTGCGGTTGCGACTGCGCGTGACGCCATAACCAAAGAAATTGCACTGACACCGCATGAACTAGCGTCAAGAAATGAAAAAGAAGAGGCATGCAGCTCGAGAAGCCACAGCGCGCCATGTTCGCCGGCCTCCTCTACTGAAAAAAAATGGCTGTGGCTTAGGTAAGGTTAAGCCCAGGATGCGAAGCATACTAGCCTTTATTTTAGTTGTTGAACCACTGTTTAGCCTGGTGAACTGCTGTTGCTTGGCTATATTTGGTTCGGCTAGACGAAGAAACAACTCATGCATTACTTCTTCGCCTTCAAGAGTGGAACGCGACAGCGTTCCCGTCGACCCGCTAAGGGGTGTAAGACAATGGGCTACAGGGCAGCGACTACGCGCCCCGCATTGGACGCGGTGAGCGTCGAGCAAAGCAGCGTTCGGCGCGGCAACGAAATGTGCGCCTGAGCAAGAGACGCACGCCTTAGAAACAGCGCGTTTCTAAGGCAACACCGCATTCACTAGAGGCGCTTTTGTACCGCTTTGAAGCGTTGTACTCGTGGCTCAGTGGTAGCGTCTCCGTCCCACACTCCGGAGACCCTGGTTCGATTCCCACCCAGCCCGTCTTGCAAGAGTTGAGCCAAAGCCACTTCTCCTCTGTCGTGACGTCACGGTGTCACGTGATTTCATGGTCACCGCCGCGCCTGAGGAGCTGGGTTGAGCCCTCGTAATATGCTTCGCATAAAAGAAGACCGTGACGTGGCGGATCGCAAGACGCCATGTTCGCTGGCCTTTCAAGCAGCGAAGGACACGCGTGCTGTGGCCGAAAGCGCCTCCACTTCGGCTGCTACCATCACTCCTCCTCATCCCAGCAAAGTTTTGAACGCGGATAAAGTGCCTGACCCTGCGATCGCTGCAGTCCATGTACCCACGAAATCTGCTGCGGCTTCATCCGCCTCAGTTGCTTCTCCTACAGCGGCGCAGCCATTGCATCTGGGTGGGCCCCCGGCTGCCGAGGTTGTCGGCGACGATGAAATCAATCCCGCCGTCCTACCGCTACCGACATCATCCTCATCAGAAAACAGCTTCAGCCTCGGAGTTGATAGCAGCGTTGGACTCTCGCCAAGCCTGGATGAACTCGACATAGAAATGGCGGCCGCACGAGACGTAAAGCGCGCTCATGCGTCAGCCTCTGGCTCGGACGGCGGCCCCGATCGCCGTGCCGAGTTACAGCGGCCCAAAAAACCTCGGCCTTCTTCGAGAGGGTCGAAGAAGTGACGCGTGTACTGCTTAACCCCTGTACTTGTTCCCGGGGCGCCGACTTGAACAACACGACCAGGTCAGTTTGGTGATACATTTAATTAATTATGGCTGACACCCTGAAGATTATTTCATTAAATGCACAAGGGTTCCGAAGTCCTGTAAAACAAGCCGAAATTATGAGCGTGGCCCGCGCAAAACAGTGTGACATACTGTGTTTACAAGAAACAAATTTTTTCACCATTGGACATGTCCTCACTTTCAAACGCACTTTTAACCTAGACTGTTTCTTCTCCTTCGCTACATCACGATCTAGCGGAGTTGGTATTATTATTTTCAACAGAGCTCTCTTGCGAGATCATCATGTCTTTTATGATGGGACTGGGCGAATATTGGCATTTGATTGTGTACTATCTTCATTTAGGTTACGGATTTTGTGCATATATGGACCCGCGCAGGCCATTAAGTCCAATGATTTTTTCCGTGACCTGGACGTGTATTTCCTTGACGGTCGTCACGTGGTGCTCGTTGGGGATTTTAACTGCGTCTTAGACACGCGAGCAGATGTGCAGGGCCCGGGCTGGGGTCGCCCTGATTGGAACGCACGGGAGTTGCGTCGCCTCGTCCAGCATTTTTCGTTGCTGGATACATATTGACTTTTTCATGGTTCTTTATTTGGCTGGACCTGGCGACGCGGTGCGTCGTCAAGCAGGTTAGACCGTGCCTATGTGCCAAGCAGTTTAGCTCAGTATGTCAACCAGTCTGATGTGATAGCGTTACCTTCATCCCCTGTTTATATTTCCGATCACAAACCAGTAATACTTGAAATTCGCTTCCCTGCTTCCTCATCAGTAAAACCCTGGCGTCTAGACATGCGCGTTCTACATGACGCGCGCTCGCGCTCTTGTTTGTCACGAGTTTTGGGCGCCTCTGTTTCTAGATCTGACCGAGAGTCATGGGATGCGCTTAAGGTGCAGTGGCGTCTACACTGTTCAGTTGAAGGACGTGCACTCAGACGACGTATGTCAGAGGAACTGGCGGATACTGCCACGAAGCTCCGCATCGCCCTTCGGGTCAATCAACTGACTCCGTTGATGCAGTCCTGGCAGCGTGAGCTACGGAGGCGTTTCCAACGC
This sequence comes from Dermacentor albipictus, assembly GCF_038994185.2. NCBI lineage: Eukaryota > Metazoa > Arthropoda > Arachnida > Ixodida > Ixodidae > Dermacentor > Dermacentor albipictus. Next base: position 26,594,182 of record NC_091827.1, read on the forward strand.
CTCATCGCGGCGTCGTCTTTGTCAGCTGCTGCTTGGCGATGCAGACGTAATCCGTGTGCACACCCCGAAGTTCTGCGCTTTTCAAGAAACTCGCTTTTTAGACAGCCGAATGCATTCGGTTCTGCGGCCCCAAGAGCACTTCCTGTTACACCACCTCCCACACGTGATTATTCGCTCTTTGTAACGCATTTTGAAAACATGGCCCGTACGACCATGCAAATAGATTCTGGCTCTCAAGGACTTCATACTTTGCTTAGTGGGCTGCCTCAGGTTCCACCTGAGGTAGCTAACCGTCTTTGTGCACGACCATCAGCCGAGGAAGTGAAGGCAGCATTATCTTCTATGAAGCGTGGCTCGGCCCCAGGGCCGGACGGGTTACCCGTGGAGTTTTATCTAACGTTCTGGGAAGATATTGGTGCCACTTTCGTATCGGTTATCAGCCAATTCTTTGAGAACTTTGATTTCCCGTTTAGTTTTCGGGACGGTCGTATTGTGCTGATACCTAAGCACGATCCGTCATCAGTTCGTCCAGGGGAATGGAGGCCAATCACGCTTCTCAACGTTGACTACAAAACTGCCACAGCTGTTCTCACCCGGCTCTTGAGAAACCTGATGCCTTCCCTAATAGGACACCATCAGGCATGCTCAGTCCCTGGCAGAGAGATACACAGTCTTTCGTTCGTAACTCGTGACATAATGACATACACGCTGACCAGGTCGGCACGTGGTCTCTTAGTTTCACTGGATCAAGAAAAGGCATTCGATCGCCTTGAACATAACTACATTTTTAATGTACTGACCTCGTTCGGCTTCTCGTCAAATTTTGTTGAACTTATTAGGAATACCTATTCAAATATCCGAAGTACATTGTTCCTTGATGGTCGAGAAAGTGCACCGTTTCCCGTTACTCGTGGCGTTCGTCAAGGGTGCCCTCTGTCCCCAGTACTCTTTGTGCTCAGCCTTGAACCATTCCTGCGCTCAATAGTGAGAGACCCTTACGTATGCGGTCTACCACTGCCTGGTAGCGGTGTTGTGAAGGTGACAGCCTTCGCCGATGACATCACATTATATCTCAGGAATGAAGATAGCTTAACCCGTAGCCTTCGAATTTTCACTGAGTACGGAAATATTTCAGGTGCTGCGCTAAATATTTCAAAATGTCGTTATTTGTTCATTGGTTCACCACAGACACGCCTAAGTCCCCTTTTCCGTCTTCAAAAGAGCAATTCTCTTCGCATTTTAGGCCTTGACTACACCTCTAATGGCATATCAGACTCTGTGTGGCTCTCAATTCTTGAAGATGTAAGGCGAAATATTGAAGATGTTCAAGGTTATGATTTACCCCTATCAGAAAGAAGGTACTTAGCGCAGTCTGTATTTTGCGGCCGAGTGTGGTACGTTTGTCACATCGTACAGCCACCATTACGGGTTACTAGGTCCTTGCAGTCCCTTCTTGGTGCCTTCTTCTGGTCGGGCCGTACAGAACTGGTCTGTCGCGCGGCGCTTGGGCAACCACGCTCTCGCGGCGGGTTCGCCTTCCCATCCGTGTCTGTCCGCTGCCGGCTGCTTGCTCTGCGATTTCTGCTCCGTCTGTTACATCATGATCAGTGTCCAGCGCGTGAACTCGCTTGCTATTTCCTTGGCACGAAAATTCGCTACATGTTACCGGGCGTACACTTAAATCGCGGCCCACAAGTGTTAAACGCACCTACATTTTACTGTGCGGCCGTGGCATTTTATCGCCACATACAACAGGTATGTCCTGATGTAGACGTTCTACAAAACCGTGTAGTAGATACTATGTCAGCCTTACTGCTTCCTCTAGTTCCCCCAGCGCACCTCGCACGTTCCAATAATGTGTCGTGGGATGCGATAACGGCGTCATTTTTGCCTGGCCAGCTATACGCGACTTCATGTGGCGTCTAGGGTGGCAAGTGCTTCCAACTCGGGACAGGCTTGAGCGGTGGGGCGTTGTCCCATCTTCGCAGTGTCCCAATTGCCCCCTTCAAGAATCCAATAAACATGTACTGCTGCAATGCGTCGTTGCCAGGATATTTTGGAGGGCCGTGCATAATGGATTTCGTGGCCTTAGAGTTAACCGCTTTATTACATCTGGTCGCTGCTCACGTGGCCGCTTCGCGCGACTTTTAATTGCTGCGGGGTCCTTCTGTCTATGGCGTAACCGGTGCGAGGCAGTTGCCATGGGACGTCGTCACCGCGCTCTATTTCCACTTATGGGGAGGCTGTACTCTGAGCTACTGTCGTTTCTGTCGGAGGAGTTGTTCTTCCTTGGAGAAGAAGAGTTCCTTCGACAGTGCACGGTCATGTCGTTTCCTGTCGGTGGCTAATGGATGCGTATGGCTGAATTTTCGTCCAGCCTGGTTCTTGTAGCCAGACCATCAGAATTATTCATGTAATGCACATAGAATGCAGGTGCCCGTGATTTCTGTGTGTGTGTCCTCTCGTATACATGATAATTTTTGTATATACACATCTCGTGCACATTACTTCAAAATTGTGCATAAAGTGTTCTATCACATCATCATTGTATATAACCATTGTGTACACTGTATATATTGAAAATCATTTTGTACATGTGGCATTTAGTTTATGTGTAACTGTGCCTTTCCGTGGGTATACGTGTTTACGTGTTGGTGCGTGAGGACTCGGACACTACTTACGTTGACAACGCGCTGTGTTTCGTTTCTTACATGTTATCGTCCGGGTGGAATTGTGCCGTGATTATGACTGTGTTCGTATCGTCTCTTGTCGAAATAAACTTTTTCTAAACACAGCAATTTATGTTGGTGCGTGAGGACTCGGAAACTACTCGCGTTGACAACGCGCTGTGTTTCGTTTCTTACATGTTATCGTCCGCGTGGAATTGTGCCGTGATTATGACTCAGTGTTCGTATCGTCTCTTGTCGAAATAAACTTTTTCTAAACGCAATTTATGCGACACAGGATCTTTAACGCTGTCGCATTAAAAAGGTCCTGTGACATGCGCAGAACGCAGGTATAGTGCAAAACGCGAGGAATGCACCCGCGAGACACCTGTGAAGCAGCTGACCACTCGGAGCAGTGACGCCATGGTGACGCGCTGGCGCCTCTTGGCAATCCGGGCGCAGAGCGGTATCATAGGTGGTGGTGGCGTCTGGAATCACACTCGGCGTCCAACGAGCTGCACATTGTTAGCGTTGCACGGGTCGTATTCCAAAGGGGAGACACGCGCTCCAGAGCAGCCGCAAACAAATGTGCCGTTGTCATTAGGAAAGAGGACATGGCACTAGGCAGCCGGCAGGGTGTTAAGTCCTCTTCCCATAGGTGCCGCGTCTCAAAGCATACATGTACTCATCAATCCAGCATCATTCGATACATTGACCCCGGCACACCCCCGCTACCCGGTTCGACTGGGCGGGGGGCTTTGGTTCGGGCCAACGGTCCTTACCGGACAAGGGGGCTGCTGTGGAGCAGCAGGAACTGAGCTACTGCGCCCACCACACAAACAGCCATGTCCGTCTTACAGGACTTGAGCCTGACAGACCCTCGGATTGCCTCAACCCAGTGGAGGTCAAGGCAAGCAACCACGGAGATCACCAAAGCCGTTCGCAGCGCAGCGCGACCACACGAGGGTACGTCACGGCCGGTTCCGGCTCTGGGTTCCACTGAGCCAAACGAAACCCCGTGGATAGACTGGCACACACGGCCAAGTCGAGCGACCTTGCAGGGGCATGCATCACAAGGTAATGGAGAGCTTTCCACCTTACTCGTCGAAAATCACAGCCCACACTTCGAGAAACTTCTTGTCGTCTAAGTGATGCCGTTCCCAGGTGAGATGGAACCTAACCACCTTCCGTGCTTTCGCAAGCACTTCGTGAAGGCCCGGTGCCCGCTCCCGAAAATCGCATCACAGCGTGCTAACCAGACTTGGTATGAGCCCTCAACTAGAAGAAGCACGAACTGGTTGATCACCTGCTTAGGCAAAGGGTGCAAGAAACGAACAGTCTGACATGGAACACCTGGAAGACTAACAAGACTAGCAATCCGTTGGAGACGAACCGCGGGAAGCAAACACTGCGCAAAGATATGAACCGAATCCTCACGACCACCACAAAAAGTGCACACTCCACGAGCCGGTATGGCTGTGAAGCGCCTGCAACTCATCGGCAGACACCCTCGCGCCAGGCGGTACACGAACGTAGCTCGCCTGGCGTCCAGAAAGCTGGCCGTAATGAGCTTCCAGCTTGGTCTGTGGAAGAACAGATCGTACCTTAGGCAATGCGGGGGGAGATCCGCGGTGAGGATGTCAACTAGTTCTTGCATTGTAGTTGAAACTACATCGATGTCGGGGTGAACCTAGCGGAGGCGTACCAGAGCTAGAGTTGGCAGCCGCAGCATAAATGGTGGACGGGGAACCTGAGCGAGACACACAGTGGGAAAATGTGCTTTGCGAAAACAAATGGAGTCGAGTACTAAGAAAAAAAGGAAGTAAAGATCAGAGTCAGGAGCAGATCCGAGTTAAGAACGACTTGAACCCACCCGACGTGCAGGCAGTAGCCACGAAGCCCAGGTCGGGAATTCTGAATCCACCCTTATCCTTGCGCAACTTAAGCACCTGCCGAGCTACACAACCAGTTGTCCCTTTCCAAAGAAAACCAAAGAGGACCCTCTCCAAGATAAGCTTGGTTCGGGTTGGAACAGGAGACACACGTGCTACGTACGAGGGAAAGGAAAACAGAAGTGAGCGAAGAATTGTCGCTCGAGCTGTCAATGGACCTGACAACGCGCTGAATACCTGAATCTTGGCTTCAAGCTTCTCCTTAGCTTGCTGCTTTGCTTTCAGGAGATAGACCATCTTGATCGAATTGGAAACCTAGAATTCTCGACCGCGTTTTCACGAGTAGACCATTAACGGGCTTCGGACTGGATGGAATGGAGTTAAGTTAATGGCTGCACTTTTCGACCTATTAAACCTCGCACCACTCGCGCTACAGTTACCGCCCATGACATCTAAGACGGTGCAAACTGATGCCTCGTTCGGGCCGACAATGCACAACTCATCCGCATAGGCAAAGAGTGCAACAGGAGGGGAACCTGGTGGAAGGAGGAACCTGCCAATTATGCTGTCACAGGACAACCTCTGCTGAAGCGGTTCAAAAGCGAGTACGTAGAAGGCAGGTGAGAGAAGGTGCCCCTGCCGTACACCACGTCCCACAATGAACGCCTCCGAGACGCTGTCCCGTATGAGAACAGCAGAAGTCGGTCGAGAATACAAAATTTGGACCATCTGCTGAAAACGTGCACACACTAAAACCAGCCTCTTCCAGGACACGGAAAAGTTACCTATGGCTCATGATGTCGAAAGCCTTCTCCCGATCGAAGGAGCAAAGAACACCTGGAAGTTTCGTGGTATTTGCCCACAGGAGAAGGTCCCTCACTGCTAAACCGTGATGCTGAGTAGAGCGCCCCTGGTATGAGTACATGCCTGGTATGGACCCAAAACAGTGCTGAGCACTGGCGTGAGTCGCATAAACAGGCACTTTGCTATGAGCTTGTAATCGCAGTTCAGAAGAAGCGTGATTGGACGCCATGCTCTCAGATCGGAGCTCCTCGACTCGTCCTTACAAAGGAGAGTGATTAGCCACTCTCGTTGAGACGCTGACAAAGTCCCTTCACTGAGTAGCCTGTTCACCAGTGACGTGAACGGCTTCCCTAAGTATCCAAAATTTGACATAAAATTCGACTGTCAGACCATCGGATCACGGCTGCAATTACGCTTCATAGACTTCAAAGCCGAAAACAGCTCGTCCTCACCTATGGCCGAGTCGCACACTTGCGGCGGCTCAGTTGGTGAAGCGGAACCGTTGTCAGATGGGAAGAGGACTTGGCAACTTTGAAGGCGCCGCGTCCATGAGCTTTCGTGTACTCATCAACCCAGCATCATTCGATACATTGACCCCGGTTCCCCCCCCCCTCAACCCGGGTTGACTGGGCGGGGGGCTTTGGTTCGGGCCAACGGTCCTTCCCGAACAGGAGAGCTGTTGTGGTGCAGCAACACAAAGTTACCGCACGCAACACACAAACAGCCATGTCGGTCTTAAAGCCTGACTGACCCTCGGACTGCCTCGGCGCAAAAGAGGCCAAGACATACAACCATGGAGAGCACCAAAGCCGTCCGCGCAGCAGCGCGACCAACCAAGGGTGCGTCACCACCAGTTCCAGCTCTGGGTTCCATTGAACCAAACAAAACCCCGTAGATCGACGGGCACACACGGCCGAGTCCAGCGACCTTAGGAGCATGCATCATAACTTAATGGATAACTTTCCACCTGACTCATCAAAAATCACTACAGGACGGGCCCACACTTCGAGAAACTTCTCGCCTAAGCGGTGCCGCTCCCGGGTGAGATGGAACCAGACCTCTTTCCGTGCTTTCGCAAGCACTTCGTGAAGGCCCGGCGTCCTCCCCCCGAAAACTGCATCGCGGCGTGCCAACCAAACTTGGTAGGAGCACTCGGCGAGGAGAAGCACGAACTTGTTGACCGCCTGATTAGGCAAAGGGTGCAAAAATCGAGCTGTCTGATAAGGAACGCCTGGGAGATTAAAAAGACTAGCAATCCTACGGAGAAGAGCTGCAGGAAGCAAACATTGCGCAAAGGCATGAACCGAGTCCTCACGAGCGCCACAGAACGGGCACACCCCACTAGCCGGAACGGCTGTGAAGGGCCTGTAGCCCAACGGCAGGCACCCTCGCGCCAGGCGGTACATGAACGTAGCTCGCCTAGCGTCGAGGAAACTGGCCATGATGAGCTTCCAGTTTGTCCTGTGAGTGGACAGGTCATGCATTTGGCAATGCGGGGAACCGTTGTCAGATGGGAAGAGGACTTGGCACCTTTGAAGGCGCCGCGTCCATGAGCTTTCGTTTACTCATCAACCCAGCATGATTCGATAAATTGACCCCGGTTCGCCCCCTCAACCCGGGTTGACAGGGCGGGGCGCTTTGGTTCGGGCCAGCGGTCCTTCACAGACAAGGGGGCTGTGGAGATTGAAAAGGAAATTTATTCACCCGTAGGCACACTTACAACAGTGGTAGGAACGAAAAGTACAATATGAGGTACATCACATGTAATACATCATACTTGATGTAAACAAAAAAGATTAACAAATGAAATAATAAATGGTGTCTTCTTGACACTGGCTTTGCCACACACAACAACAACAAAACTAATTACCACATCCACGCAAAAGCATTATTGTCGGCCTCGAATTTATGAAGGGTACTCGGGGCACATACAGACAGCCTGAACTCGGGCAACCGAATTGAGCATTATTCTGGCTGTAGAGAGACTTTGCCTCGGGAGACGGTTATGTACCGCGTAGACCAGCGGCGAAGAAACTCGACTTCACCGAGTTTGAACAACTGTTCTTCAAGATGACCCCATATTAACACCCGTAGTTTCCGCAATCTGGGGTACATTGCTCTATTTGTCTGCCGAGATCGTTCTGCGATGTTAGGGAAGCACCACAAAATGTAGCTAGCGCTGTAGTAGACGAGACTCGCAAACCGATCTCGGCGCTGTGGTGGCCGCACGATGGATATTCCGAACATTCTTGCAACTAGCTTCCAGGAGGTGCGTGCTACAACGCAGTCCTTTACTACATGCGCGTTGGTCTCTGTTTGTGCGCAATATATGCATTTATCATTCGTTACCATATGCCAGCGTTTAAGCCTGTCTTTTGTAGGTAGAGTGCCCCACTGATATTGCCAATGAAAGTCCTTCACTTGAGAGGGCAGATCAGGTGAAAGCACAGCTGTCCATGTTTGTGTAGTAGCTGTCCTTGGAGGTACAGCTGTCTCACACAACATTTCACAAAGCCTGGAAACTGGTGTCGCACGCCACTTTGTAATTCTTAGTTGTACAAGCTGGCTTTGCAAGCGCGCAGCCGCCGCATACTGCGGTGCTCCATGGCGTTACCGCCGTCGGAAGCAAGTTGCCTGTACTCTGCGGCATAAGCGTTCGACGGTAATGGCCCAGCCAATAAAGGAGCAGTGGCCTACAAGGGTACTCATCATCATCAAGCAGATCACATGTACACTTAGTGCACAACAGCCTATATACCGAATGTAACTATGCACGGCAAGCTCCATCCTCCGCTGGATTTTGGCAGACGCAAAAATTGCTGCGCTACGTATTGCGACTTGTTTAGCCAGAACCATGAGAAAATAAGTGAGTTTACTACTCGAACTGTTGGTGACGGCGGGAGAGCTACCCTTGCAGCAAACCACAGTTTACTGCACAATACGTTCTTAATGAAGAAAGCCCTTTCTGCCAGCGGCAGTGGCGACGCAGTCACTGCTTCTGACTGTTCTTTAATGGAGCTGACAATTTCTCGCCACGTGTGAGGTGAAACACCACTTGTACAAAATTTGATACCTAGTATTTGCATATGCTCGGTCTGTTTAATGTCCCCTGGTAGCGTTATTTCGCCGCGACCTAAATTTAATGCTTCACATTTCCTCATATTTATTTTGCCCCCTGACAGTGAAGCATATTGATTATAAATACGAAATATCTCTACAAGACTGTCCCCATCCCGTAAAAACAAAGTGATGTCATCCGCATACGCCGATACTTTTATGCACCCGGATCCCGGCATAGGAAGACCTCTTATGAGCGGGCTCTCGCTAAACCGCCTCAACAACGGGTCAATCGCAAGCACAAACAATATGGGTGACAAAGGACAACCTTGCCGCACTCCCCCTTGTCACATCAAATCTAGGTGTTAAAATGCTGTTAATCAGTAGCTCAGCTGTTGTTCGCGAATACAACATCCGCAGGATGTCTACAAACTCTTCAGGGAAGTTATAGCATCGTAAAACCGCAAATAAGTACTGGTGTTCTAAGCGGTCGAACGCTTTGGCTTGGTCCAAGCTTACTAATACTCCTGAAGCTTCACGCGCTGTTGTGTATTGTATGATATCACGTGTTAAGTTAAGAGATGAAAATATACTCCGACCCGGCACGGAACATGTTTGATGTACACTGACTATTTTCGGCAATAATATTTTCATGCGATTTACAAGAAGGGTTGTCTGTGCTGAGCAGCGTTATAGGCCTCCAGGATGAGGGTTCTGCAAGGTTGGAGTCTGGCTTTGGCAAGAGCATTACGCGACCCCGATTAAACGATTTAGGAATACCTTCCCGTGCAAGAATGCCGTTAAGGAGCGACACTAAGGCAGTGCCTACTTCCTCCCAGCAAGATCGGTAAAATTCGACTGGTAAGCCATCTGGACCGGGTGTTGATCCGCTGTTCATAGACCGTATAACATCAAAAACTTCTTGCAGATTTGTTGGAGACAATAAATTCTGGCCTTCTGTATCTTCTACTTGAGGTAGGTTAGCGCAAAAGTCTGAAATTTCTTCACTCAATAGCTCTGCATTATAAATCTTTTCCGATGAAAATGCGTCTGAGAACCAGTTCCAAAAAATTCTTTCGATATCTCGCCTCGCACCACTCTCTGTGCCATCTTCTATTATAACTCTTTCAATGAAAGAGCTGCCATTCTGCCTCCTGCTGGACGCACGAGCCAGCCGCAGTACCTCAGGGTCGAAAATTGGCCTGTTGGTCATCCACGCCTTTGCAGAGGTGCGAGAGTACCAGCTCATAAGTCTATGGTAGCGTTCACGCTGAAGATCTAGGTATTCGCGGATTAACTGTGTTTGGGAGCTACCGTCTCGTACTATTCTTATCCTTCTCAGGCACTCACAAAGCTGCTCGGTCTCTTTTCTTTTTCGTTTCCTGCTAGCTGCTATGCATACTGACCTCCACCTTTCCTTTAAAGTATCCCACGCTTCGATATTGTATTCATAATCGCAAACTGCTGTAGCTACTGACGCTTTTAGTTCGGTTAGAGTCGCCTGGTCACGCAAAGAAGCAATGTCTAGTCTCCACATGTCAGTGCGTTCACCTGGCCTTCCCTCGAGGTTCAATATGACAGCGAAAGGGCGATGATCTGAAATGTGCCCGGCGTCCGCGGGGAGATCGAGGATGCTGCACTGGACAATTTGCGTTGTTAATTCAGGGGGGAAATACATTCGATCTAGACGACATTGTGATTGCCTTTGCTGCCATGTGGCGCCAAAACTTCCGCCATGCATATGGACCCAGGCATCCGATAGATTGTATTCTTTCACTATAAGAGATAATTCAGTTGCGTGCGCATTGGAAGCGTATTGTCGTGGCCCTCGTGAGTCGCGCATGGGGTCGAGCACACAGTTGAAATCGCCAACGATAAAGAATGGGTGGTTCTCTAACAAAAAGGGGGAGAGTCTCGCAAAGAAGTCATTGCGGTCTGACCATACGGCGGGTCCATAGACATTCAATGCCCGAACTTTCCTCTCACCCCAGAAAAAATCAAAAGCTATTACACGACCTTCCAAGTCAAAAAGGCGGTGACTTCCATGTAGAAGCACCCTACGAAAAACCACCACTCCTACACCGCGACATCTCCCGGGGCTATATGAAAAATAAGCTTTAACAGAAAATTCATCGCAAAATCTTTTAACGTCCTCCTTGTTTCTCAAGTTACACTCCTGAAGAAACAGGAGGTCGACTTTTTTCTCGCGAGCAAAATGAATTACTTCCCTCTGCTTATCTATGCTACGAAATCCTTGTGCGTTAAGTGTCATTATGTGCAAATACATGGTGAGTTAGTTGCGTACAGAAATAGACTAAGACAAATGGCTTACCACAACTAGTTGCGAACTGAATCGGCGTCGTACATCAGTGCAACAGCCAGAACACGGCAAAGTCAGCAATGACTTAGGAGTATCACAGCGGCGAAAGCGAAACGGGCACTGTTCACGTTCTTCACACAAGTTAGTCGGAAGCAAGCCGATTACTAAAATACCGAGGTTGCAGACGCTCGCACAGGGACGGAAACGCGATGTCTGCGCCAAACACCGTTCCGTCAACGCTGCCTGAGCTTCGTAGCGGGGAGTAAAGGAAAAGCAGCCCTTACGGGCAGCAGATGCAGTGTAAGGCGCCATTGTTAGTACGTCTCCGGATCGGAGACAACGTCCATGGTAGTGGTGTCTCGTGGCATTTTCTTGCATTTCTTGGAGGGTGTCGCCATTGGTTCTGATGACGTAGAGCTCTCTGAAGAGAGCATTCTCTTGGCTTCTTCAGACACTATTTGCGAGCGCGTGCGTCTCTCATTCACCGTTGTACTAGCACCACTCGCAAGCGCGGTCGTTGTCTTGGCAACCGGCGTGAACCTCGACGGACCGGCCGAGACTTCGGGGAGGCCGCGATGGCGTCCAGCCGCGTTCCCGCTAGCGTTCGGTGTTGGAGCACATGCAAGAAGCCGTTCCCGCTGTGATAGCGTAGACTGGGCGTCTAACGTAGCAAGTAGAGTGTACGCAACCGTCAATAATCAAGTCATCGAGTGACAGCTATACATATTACACAGCCCCCAAAGCTGCCCAAAGGTTTCCAGCTTTGTCGTCCATAAAGTATGCTCGAACATACGTGCGGATCACAGAATGCAAGAACATTGTACAGGCACACGTCAGTAGCATGGGTCTTTTAACCTATACAATGTTGGTCATGAGTTTAGCAGGCTGTGGAAGATATTGGCCCGAACTTGTCTGACGTTCAAGCAAACGTACCCGCAGGTTGTGCTCTCTGAAATGCACCAACAGGATCCTGCAACGAAAGCTACACGTCAGCTATAGCTTCCACATGAGTATCTCCGGGGGAACGTGGCGCTGCAAAGCGACACCGCCGCAGTGCTGTATGCCATTCACTTTTGTTGCAATTGCAAATATCCGGGCCACGTGGTGTACAGGACGCTCAAGGCACAGTCGCGCTGTCGACGTCGCCGTTGCCATGCGTTCCCTCTCGACTGCGATTTTGCAGATATTATGCGAAGCATATTACTAGAGCTCAACCCAGCTCCTCAGGCGCGGCGGTGTCGCCTTCAATACCACGTGACACCGTGACGTCACGACAGAGGAGAAACGGGGCTCCAACTCGCGCCGTCGCTCGCGGCGTCGCGGCGGTATATAAGCAGCTGCGCTTGCCTCTGCCTAGACACTCACGAGGTGACATGCCTCCTGGAGACAGAGCTGCTCGTTGGAATGAGAAGCGAAGGTTGCGGCGTGCTACAGAGACTGTTTCTAGGTGGCTTTGCTACGGCGCAGCGACTACGCGCCCCGCATCGGACGCGGTGAGCGTCGAGCAACGCAGCGTTCGGCGCGACAACGAAATGTGCGCCTGAGCAAGCGCCGCACGCCTGAGCCGACGCCGACGACACCGGCTTTTCTGCGACACGAGCTCCTTAACGCTGTCGCGTTAAAATAAAGGCTAGTATGCTTCGCATCCTGGGCTTTACCTTAGCTAAGCCACAGCCATTTTTTAAGTACGAAGCCTGAATCATTTTTTCACTTCGCTAAGCAGTCTCTTAATGCGTTCGCACTGGGAGTGTCAAAACTGATAAAAGTGTGTGTGTGCGTGCGTGTGTGTGTGCGTGTGGGAAGACGGTCACTTGATCGAGATGGGGTGGTAGAGTTTAGAAGAGTGTGTACAACGTGTTTCCGGCGAACACTTTCAAAAATCTTTAAAAGTTGCCTGTGGCAGATACCACAATTCTAATTCATGAGCTGGTCTACTCGAAGCGGCGGACAATACTTGCACAAAAAATGACATTCATAATCGGCTAGTTAATAAAAAAATCACCAATTAAGCTTTTATCTAATTACATTAAGGCCCATATTGCAATATACATATTCTAGCCGCGGAGTTCGCCAGGCGGATCCTCTTGGAACGAATTTTTAATATGACGCCAGTTTTGAGATATAAATTCCCGAACTTTGCGGAAAAAATGCATTGGCGTTCCAGTTATTTGCTAAGAAAACGTCGTTTCATGCACTGAAGCATACAAGTAACTGGAACGCCAATGCATTTCTCCGCAAAGTTCGGGAATTTACATATCAAAATTGGTGTCGTCCTGAGAATTCGTTCCAAGTGGATCCGCCTTGCGAAGTCCACTGCTAGAATTTGTAAATTGCGATATGGGTCATAAGATATTTAGCTTACGAAGTTATTTACTGAATTCTTTTTAATTAGTCGCTTTTGAATTTCAATATTTTGTGCAAGTAGTGTCCGCCGCTTCGAGTAGACCGGCTCATAAACTAGAATTGAGCTATCTGCCGCAGGCAATCTTTAAAAATTGGTGAAATTGTTCGCTGAAACACCCAGTGTGTGGGAGCGTGTATATATATATATATATATATATATATATATATATATATATATATATATATACATATATATATATATATATATATATATATATATATATATATATATATATATATATATATACACCTTCAGGGAAATATACTATAGTAGGTCCGCGTATTGTCTGATGGGAAGAATATGCAGGTGGGATATATTTGAAAGGAACATTTTTGTGTGCTAATTACACCAAGTGCTACTTTTGGCCGGTTGGTACATGTTGCATAAAAAAACGAGTAACAGTGCAAGTCACAGCACTCCTTTCGTCTCCTTCTTATATGTTCTGCATGTGTTTTGCCTTGTTACCCGTTTCACATGCAAGCTTACATGAGCAGCCTTTGGCCAAGAACGCGCAGTCAATCGTCTGGCTTTTCTAGCGCGATAACTAGCGTGATCACTTGCAATCACCAAAAGGCACCGATAAAACTGGCAAACCGTCGAACTTATATATCGACCTCACCTTCATCCGCTCACCTTTCGTCGTCGTCTATCCAGGTGAGCGGCGTTTAACCGCTGCCCGAACGTAGCGCGCCCCATATAAGTCACGTTTCCCCTCTGAACGCTCGGACAAAGTGTATGCCGTCGTGTGTGACGGAAGAGTTCAACGGCCTCCGAGGCGCCCGCAAGACGCATGGGCGCTTACCACGTATAGCTGTCGCGTGCCCACCAGCGCACGGTATTTTTCTGCACGTTGCAGTCGTCGACTATACTACCGCGGTTCTTCTCTCGTCTCACGGGGCACCCTCCTCTAAGAAAGCTCACGAGGCCAGCAGGCGGGTTATTAGCGATAATTACGGGATGCCCTTTTGTGACGACGATGGCCCTTCCCGGTGCGCCCGAAGCAGACGACGCGCAGCAGCAGACGAAAAAGCTGGCGCGAGCTCGCACGCCACAGCGGCGACGGTGGCTTCGTCCCGTTTCATTTTTAGCACGCGGCTACGTGGCGTCGATGCCTCCCATTATCTAAACGATATGAGATTACGGCGCGCGCCACCTGGAGGAGACAGCGGTCCGGGGATGGGATTGAGAAAAGAACCAGAATCGTTGCTGCCGGTGAAAACCTCTTGTCGTCGCGCCACGAGAGGGAAAAAAATGACGTGCGTGACGTCTGCTTCTGGGAGTATATCGTCCGCAAGAAATCTCGTAGCGTGCGCGTCGTCTGCAACCGCCGTCGTTGCGGCGTCTTCGTCTGTTCGCGCATGTCCCGCCAAGCGATGCCATTCCGGCGTCGTCTGCTATACAGTGCAAAAACACTTCAACGCAAAAACATTCTTACAAAAGAGCTTTTCCGTGGTCAAAATTTACAATATGCAGATTACTTTGCAGCTATGTGCTACACTTTCCAATAGACGTGGACAATACCTTCGGTGAACACTTTTTACCGAGTGAATTTTCACAATATCAGTTTGTTTAATGACTAGTCCTGTATCGAGTTGCCAGTCAACCTACTGTAACCTCGCGATTAGCTCAGTTGACAGAGAAACAGCACTGTAAATGAGGTAGTACTGGGTTTGACCAGTGGGTCACGATCACCTGCATGCGGACGTCTCCTTACGAGGAACCCATGTGCGGATCCCTTTGTACCTTCATTTTGCTTTCATCTATATGAAACAGACTTGTTTACCTTATCCTATCCTTACCTTATCCAACGTGCCCTTTTCATAAATGTCCCTTCCCCTTGTAGGTTTCCGTAGAATTCGTTCCTTTCGTCGAAAAATGTGTGTCGTTTGCTGAACGTACACCATCTGCGACGCCGCGCATTGGACAGAACAGATGGTTTTCACTTACACGAATTTATGCAAACCGGCAATTTATTTATGCTTGTTTTTCTTCTGTACCCCCCCCCCCCCGCCCCCCCAATACTGTAATGCCCGAATGGGCGCCGTGGGTACTAAATAAATAAACAGACGACGCCGTACGCCGTTTCGTCTGCTTTAGATTGAGCAAAGACTGACGGCTCTGACGTTGCCTGTTGAAGTGTAGTATAGGGCATGAAGTTTCCGAACGATGCTAACGGTACTGATTTCTTTGAAAAACTAATTTGTCATATGCAAGAGACAAAACTATAGTCGGCGAGAAAATCCTACTGAAGCTAGGTGGCACACGTGTGCGGTCCGTCGAGTCGCCGCAGTGACCGCACGTCTCGTAAAATCCAGGCAAGCCTGCCGTATAGCCCAACTGTCCGGGCGTTGATCTAAACTTGATGTCTGCATGCATGCAGGCGCCACCACCTCTCTACGTATCTCTTCGTTCTTCAGGTCTTCTTTATGCTGTGATTTACTTATGTGTTTAGGGTAGCCGTGCAAACAGCGATGGCAGGGCCGATATAGGGTCCCTCGTCAGACGGCACTATTTTTTTGTTCTTTATCTGAGTTCACGTCTGCTGAATTTTGCTCGTCAGTTTCTCCCGGAAGCTGTTTTTTTTTTTATCACGGCATGCTTTCGGACTTGCTGCTGCAGCCTCTGTTTGGTCAGAGGAGCGAAGATTAGGCCATGTTTTTTTTTTCTTAAGCACGGATTGTAGAATGTGTGCAAGAGCCTATCTATCTATCTGTATCGATATGCTAGATTAGGCCATGTTTTTTCCCCAAGCACGGATTGTAGAATGTGTGCAAAAGCCTATTTAGCTATTCGTATCGATATGCTAATATACACCGGCCACGACAAACGCGATGTCGGAACTTATCGCCGCGCACCCTCTGTGAGCATCCCTCTTTCCCTCTATGCTGTTAAAAAAACGAGCGCTGAATAAACCAAGGTTTTCTTTATCTGCTCGGAACTAGCCCGTTCATATCTTGCTTAGATATACAAAGAAACATGCTGTCAGAATATACTTCAAGATAGAACACAAACAGTTTTGGGCAAATGAAAAGGAAAGTACAAAAAAAAAGTATGCAGATCCCACGCAGCGTGGGAATCGATGTAAGCGAAACCTTGTCTACTGTTTGCGTTCGTTGAGATTATTTGGCAGACGGCATAAGACAGTCGTGACGAAGTGTGAAATGTTACCTTGCCTGCTCCGCTCGACGCTTTATGCGAGCCTTCTCGTCAGCACAAGTGCTGACGAGAGCTTCGGCGCCATTCTGGGTTGTAGCGTTGTAGCTCACAAAACTGCCTCCTCTCGCTCTCTGTATTCCCTCGCCAACATTCTCCCCACCTCCTCACTGTAGTGTCGTTGCTGTTGCGGGTGAGCACAGAAACAAGCGCGGCAGCTCCTGCACAGCATTTGAGAGGGGTCACGCCTAGTTAGGCGTCCAGAGGGCACTGTGCAGATGCGACGCGGCATAAACCTTGACACGAACTTCTCTGGTCGTCTTTCCTTTGTGCCACACTCCTGTCGTGTACTAAAGGGTATAACGTTAAGGGCCCCGCGTCGCGGAAAATTTTGTGTCGACAACATACACACTTTCAAGATTTTGGTCCGTCGCTTGAACAATCATTCTGAACCACAACCGTGCAGGCGCACCACGTGGCGCAGATTTTGCCTTGCATTCTTTACAAAATTATTCCTCGGGATTTCGAGAATGACAGCTCATAAACAAATGTCGCGAAACAAAACACCGACAGCGCATGCCTTTTATGTTTTTGTGACATGGTCACATCTCAACCACGTCCCTACGCGGCCGGCGTTAGCGGCGTGCGTCTCAACTACGTCATGATGTGGCCGGCGTTGGCGGCGTGACGGACAGCAGCAGCAGTGTGAAAGTCGAAGGAAGAGGGAAAGAAAGCTTCGCTTTAGAAAAGAGTTACTGAGAAGGCAGTGTGCCCAGAAGTCACACGTGTCGAAAAACTACTAAGCCACCTGCTGCAGCTGAGTTGACGCAGACGGCAACCCCGAGTGCGAGGACGTAGAGTTGCCGACTTCTCCTTCTCCTGCGTCTTCCGATCCCGACCAGCCCTCTGTTCTGCATCGCGGTCACGCGCGGGACCGAATGGTCACGTTCAGAGAAATTCTACCGCACTACCGCAGAGAGCGGTTACGCTACCCCCCAGCACACAAAACACTGACTAAGTCTCAATCCACCACTTGGCGACTCCTTCAGACACGAACTTTTCCGAACCCCGTGCTTTTCAACCGCATGTACCCCGATGCATACTCACCACTCTGCAAAGCGTGCAAAGCCCGCGCCGACCTCAATCATATTATTTGGCAATGCCCCAAAGCCTCACCCACCAACACCTACCGCACTAACACACGTATCATTAGTACGGCCGAGCAGTGGGAGACATTGCTGCTCAGCTTGGACCCAGAGGAGCAGCTCTGGGCCGTCCGGATGGCCGAAGACACCGCCAGAAAGCAAGAACTAAAGTAACGGCGAGCAGCCATATGCCAGGTTCAAATGCCGTATACGGCATAGGTGTGAGCACCTATAGATGTGGTCGAAGACACGCAGCACGGAAGTGCCCAGCATTTGGACACACCTGTCGGCGATTGTGGAGGGAGAAACCATTTTGCTGTGCGCTGCAACAGCAAACAAGCAAGTAGCGGAAGTCGAAATCAGCGAGGAAGACTAACGTCCTCGGCATTTCGATCAACAGGGTCAAGCACCAACACGGCTGGGTGGTCCAAGCACAAGTAACGGACAGGGTGATCGAACTGAAGGTGCATACAAGTCCTAAAGCCAATCTGATTGAGGTTCCAGTGTAAGTCAGAGGCGCTAAGGTTGGAGCGTAATCGCTGGTACCGCTTGGCTTCCATAAAGTACTGTAGACACAGTACTTTATGGACACAGTACTTTACGATTGTTTTGTAATTCTCATTACAAAACAATCGCGAACTATGACAATCGAAACAAGCGGGAACGAGCCCAAACCATAAGAGCTGCGCTCCAACAAATAAAATGAAAGAGATGAGGTAATGTTAACAGGGATGC
Organism: Dermacentor albipictus; assembly: GCF_038994185.2. NCBI lineage: Eukaryota > Metazoa > Arthropoda > Arachnida > Ixodida > Ixodidae > Dermacentor > Dermacentor albipictus. The sequence continues at coordinate 26,612,358 of NC_091827.1, forward strand.
GATTCCAAAGTGCAATACCATAGAAGCGAAGTGTAAATTTTCCATACTTGAATGGGGTTTTATTTAAGCGAAGATTATCGTGCACTGAAAAACCTATCATTTTTGTTGATGAGGTTATCAAAAGGAAGGCCGTCTAATGATACTTCAAGCAGAAACAGACGGAATATATTAAGGGACAACTTATGGAAGAATAGCCATTGAATAAGACGCGAAGATGTTGATAGGTAAAGAATGGCAACGGAATGAGCCAAATGTCATTAATTTTGTTGCCTGGTTTAGAAGACGTTCAAGTGGTTAGAGATGACTCGCATGTGTATTAGCCCATGGGGATAAACAGTACGATAGATAACTATTAATATAAGCACGATACGACGAGCTGATAACACGAGGTTGGAAAATGCGCGTCTTTAATGATCATGCGGATTACTAAATCTCATAGATTCAGTACGTTTACCGGAAGACACAAGAGTTGTAGCTATGAAAGCCGACGGTTTTCCTTCGACCCCATCTTGTGCACCTTCGGATGCAAACCCTGCAACACCGCTGTCGGCGTTTCTCACCACGCTTCAGCGTTGTGAGACGCCTGGTATAGTTGCCAGGGTTGTTTCTGCTGCGCTGCCTTCCGTGCTACGTTGAAACATGTCGACCCCGCGTATTGTTGAGCACCGCCCGAGGAACTTAAGCAAAACGCTCACCTTGCCATCGCTTTCAATGCTTCGCCTTTTGGACTATAAACAGCCCATTACTCTGTGACATACAAATCGACATAGATGTTTTTTATTTATTTATTTAATTCATTGCATACAAACAATACACAATACTGTTTGAACCCATAGCCTTAGCGGCTAGTTTGGGGTCCAATAACAAAATAGACATAAGAAGAACATCGTACTTATTGTGCGAGACAACTTAAATACATGTTATTAAAGCATTTTACATGGAAAATATAGAATAAACAAAAGACTATGTCATGACATCAGGGGATACAACCAGAAAGACGCTGTCAGCATTCATGAAAGAAGTTTTTTAAGCATTGCACAATGTTTTGGCTAGTCGTTACACTGAGTTTCCCTGGGATTACTTCGAATATACAGAACATATATTCCAGACGCTTTTAGATACAAGACAATGTGTATTGCCACTATTACCATCCTTTATAATACAACGCTTTCTTCTTGTAGTCGGACGGGTTTTGATAATGTGTTCACTTAGACTGGATTCCTGATGAGGTTACTTTGAGAAGAAATTTCTTTTGTGCACTCGAAAGGTATGAGTGATAATTTTCGTTTTATTCGGGAGATTTGCCGAAAGGCATATGTAGTAAAAATGGAACGAAAAAAATGTGGTGATGGGACTTTAGACAGGAGGTTGCTGGCGGTCAGGAGGAGAGGGGAGGCGCCGTTAGGACGAAGGCGGGAGGAGAGGTAGTACAGCGCACCCATCGATTGGCTCAAGAGAGGACGTAATTGGGTAAAAGAATGGCGCGGCGCCAATTGGATGGCACAAGCGATGACGTCATCATGCTGCGGCGGCGCAGTCGACGCGATGAGATTGCCCATAGTGCGCGGCATCTGCGCGAGTTCTTTGACCTGTGAGATTTCTGCATGCCCGCCACCGCCAGAATTGCTAATCTCTCTCGCAGGAAGGATATGTGAAGGTATGCAGTAAATCTGAACATATACTTGATTGTTCACGTAGTTCATAAAGATTGATCTAATGTATTACATGGGCGGTGAGCTACAATTACCTTTTTTTTTCTGACCCATGGCAGCGGCTTGTGCGTATGCCTATAATGGGAACGCCCTTCCTGTATTTTTTTTCTATTTCATCTCTCTCCTCCTCGATTCCGTTCAGCCCTCATTCGCCCCATCCTAGAGCGGGGTAGCAAACCGGAAAGTACCATCTGTATTCCTTCCTTGTCTTTCCTCGCTATATATCTTATGTCACATCGCGACGTAACAAGCATGCACCAAGCAAAGCATCACTCGGTTAGGTTTACACAAAGTGGTGATTTTCGGACTTTCTTCAGTGATCTCAAGGAGAGTGTGTTGGGAGGCTAGTTGGTAAGGCATATTTCTGGAAACTTAAAATGCGCTAGGGACGAGACACCGAGGTAGAAGACAGGACGAACGCAGACAAACAATTGGTTTACTGAAACCACATAATGATGCCTCTTCGAACAATGCGCATGCCCAAGCCCAATCATAACCGCGTGACCATGGAACACTTCAATGATCACGTGCTGGTGGGCGAGTTGGTTATGCATGATTACAACGAAGGCGTTGTCTCGTGTCTCCTTCCATCCGTTTTTATTTGGCGCCTTCGTTGTAATCACTTCAATGATGTTTCCAGCCAAAATTACAAGTGATTCTGCAGCACTAGTGCTAGTGTCTGCGATCATAGCGGTTCGATCAACCAGTATTTGAATGATCGACACTGCATGAATTCGCCTGAACCTCGTCCGACTGGCTTTAAACGTCTTTGTGACAGTATTTTTGACAATAGCTTGCGTTACAGATGCAACAAATCGCAATGCGCTACCCGAGCGCGCCGAGACTCAATGTATTGCTCTGTGTAGAAAACCATTGAGGGTTTGGAAATTTGGAAAGGTAAAGCGTAACAACTAACTCCACGAGAGAGCTTGCCACCACAAGCACGAAGATTACACAAATCCATGACTTAAGCTATCAGTTCCATGGTGGCTGAACGATCGAAGCACCATCTGGGAATTTTTTGTAGGATACTATATGATTTATTCGAAACTCGATGCAGTTGAATTTCTGCAGGACTAGAATGACGTAAGCGCACAGATGTCGTGTGTTGGAAGAGCTATACCTCTCAATCGTCCTGTTCGCAACTGGCTGTGACTGTTGGGAAGAACACCGTGAATGTTTATTGCAAAGCAATAAAGTTTGCTTTAAGACGTGACTCGGCTCGAATTTCTCCCGGCAATTCGTCTCGTTTCCTTTGAGCTCCTCCTCGCTTTTTGCTTGGGTCCCGCACGGTGTACAAGCAATCACAATGTGCTGGATTGGACAAGGAGGTGTACATCTATATAGGGAATAAAGGAATGCGCTTGGCCTCGCAGCGGTTATTTACATAAAGATGAAAGCACTAGGAATACATCACGCTTCTTTTTTTCTATATCTTTCTGTTTTTCTCCTTTCCTTCTCACTGCTTCCGCGGTGATATATATAGACAACATTCGTGGATGCCATACGTATGCGAAAGATAAACAGACGAACTCCACCGAGAGCATTATATGATACGTCCACAATGCCGCTTCTCCGAGGGATCTGGGATATACCGGAACGAAAAAAGTGATAGCAAAGAAAGAAGAGAGAAATATATGTCGTTCTTTGTCATCTCTTCTGGTCCTTTCTTTCTGAAACGGGCGACCCTCGGGCCGGCGGTCGGTGACACTATGGTCGTCCCAAGGTCTAGCCAGCCACATAGCCAAAACTCGGCAACATTCTACTGCTGCGTCACAGATGACACAAACAAAAAATGGCGGGAGAGAGAGGGGGGGCTAACGAAAGGGCAGGAGGGGTACGACAACGCCACCTAGAGCGCACTGGGTACGAGTGCGGTTTGTACGTGCGGAAAGCAAGGCGGAGGCAGCGACGGGAGTTTGGGGGAGGTCGCGGTTGTCGCCATGATGACCCCACGGGAGGTCTTCTGTCTGCCTCCCCCCCCCCTCTTTTTGCCCTTGTACTACCTGAGGCCCTCGAGGCGGCTAGACTACAATAGCTCTTGTTAAGCGGTCGAGACGCCGGTCGCTTTTTTGCCGCTCTATGCTGCCGCCAGCGGCGGGTAGAACCTCTAGGATATAGACGGGCTCCTTGAAGCCTTCTCTCCTCCTCTTTCTCGAGCAAAAGCGCTATTCTTTCGTTCCCTCCGAGATCGACGACGCCGTGGCGCCATCTTATGTCGCATGATCCCGACCCCGCTATTCATCGGACTTATTGTGTGGCGTTACCCCGTAGGTCCTGCCCCGCTCTCGTGGCATGAGGGTCGCGGGCGCGCCATACGTATGCATATATGCGGTATATCTATACACACGTTGTCGTGTACGTGGGTGCTGGCGTGTGCCGAAGCGCAGACGACGGAAGCCTGCGTCTTCCTAGGTCTCGTTTCTTGTATCCTTCCGGAGTGGCAGACTAGAGCGCACTAGCCCCAGGTCGACCTCTCTGCCTTTCCTCTCAATAAATCCTATTCTATATATTCTTCCTTTTCGCTTTTTTTTGTGCATTCCGCGCACACTAACCGGGGCACGCCTACAATCGCTGTATGGTCCGCATCCAGACAAGGGCATGCACTATTGAATTGTGCAGCCCCGAACATATCTTTATTATGTTAGCCTATAAATGAGTTACCGACTACTCCCCGTCTCGAAACACGTTTTACACATATGCTATTATAAACTCTTATAGATAACTCCAATACCCTTGTACATGTAACACACAAACACACGCGCATATATATATATATATATATATATATATATATATATATATATATATATATATATATATATATATATATATATATATATATATATATATATATGTGTGTGTGTGTGTGTGTGTGTGTGTGTGCTGCCTATGTAAACAGCGTAAATTCAGTGTAATCAACGCATTACAAACTGACGAAGCACTGCAAACAAAGCAAACCTGCCACTTAACGCACGAAGCGCAGAATGACTCTACAAAGAATGTTGTGATAATATTTTTTTAAAGAAAAGGGTCGCATTGTGTACGTGCATCAGAAAGCTTTAAAATGTGAGAGAATCGAAAACTTTGTTGCGTCTCCAACTTGCCCGCATCAATAATAGTGGATTAAATCAGGTTCCAAAATGTGTAATTAGGTCATTATGCTCAATAGCCGGCTATGAAGCAATAGTATATTTCACTCCATCTTCAATTACAAGGAACACATGTTCCAAATGTTTTTTTTTTCTTTACGTTTCCATTTATGCTGATGGTACATCTGCTAATAGCATGCGATTATGCACCAAATTTTTTTGAAAGCTATATTACATAACCCACCCTTACGACAACATCACAGAGCAATCTTTGTGAGCTTTTGTGCATGTGTAATGTAGATCTACACAAATATACAGTTCTAAAATGAAAAGGCACACGTGCCAACTCTTTTCAAGATCAGCACAGGAATCATGCCGGATTTCGTTAACAGCCTTTAGAATGTCATCACAGGAATCGCGCAAGGCTTTGTTGATAGCCTTTAGAACATCCTTACAGCAACTGTGCAGGGTTTGTTTACACCCGCTTGAACCTCAGTACTGGCATTGCACAGGGATTTGTTGACAGCCCTTAGAACACTAGCACGACAATCGCGCAGGGATTTGTCGAAAGCCTTTCGAACATGAGCACAAAAATGCAGGATTTGTTTTATGAACATCAGCATATCATGATTTTTTTTTAACATCAGCACACAAATCATGCAGGGATTTGTTGATAACTTTTACAACATCAGCATGGGAATTGTTCAGGGATTTGTCGACAACCGTTCTAATATCAGCACGATAATGCAGGGATTTGTCGACAGTCTTTTGAACACCATCAACTACTGGAATCGCGAAGGATTTGTAGACAGTCTTTTGAACATCAGAATTGGAATTGTGCAGGGATTTGTTGACAGTAATCAGAACCCCAGCACCAGAATCGTTCAGGGATTTGTCGACAGCCTTTCGAACATCAGCACAAAAATGCAGGATTTGTTGGCTGTTTTCAACACTAGCACAGGAATCGTACATGATTTCTTGACAGTCTTTTGAACATCAGCATTGGAGTCGCGCAGGGATTTGTCAACAGCCTTTCGAACATCAGCACGAAAATGCAGGGTTTGTTGGCAGTCTTTTCATTTTGAGCATCAGCATCGGAATTGCGCAGGGATTTGACAGCAATTAGAACTCCAGCACCAGAATCGTTCAGGGATTTGTCAACAGCCTTTGAAACATGAGCACAAAAATGCAGGATTTGTTGGTAGTCTTAACACCAGCCCAGGAATCGTACATGATTTGTTGACAGTTTTTTGAACATCGCACAAATCATGCAGGTATTTGTTAACTTTTAGAACATCAGCACAAGAATCATTCAGGGATTTGTTATCACCATTCTAATATCAGCACAATAACGCATGGATTTGTCGACAGCCTTTTGAACAACCACTGAAATCGTGCAGGATTTGTTGACAGTCATATGAGCATTGGAATTGTGCAGGGATTTGTTGACAGCAATCAGAGCCCCAGCACCGGGATCATTCAGATTTGTCAACAGCCTTTCGATCAGCACAAAAATGAAGGATTTGTTGGCTGTCTTTTCAACACCAGCACAGGAATCGTACATGAATTCTTGACAGTCTTTTGAACATCAGCATTGGAATCGTGCAGGGATTTGTTGACAGCAACTAGAAGCTCAGCACCAGAATCGTTCGAGGATTTGTGAACAGCCTTTCGAACATCAGCACAGAAATGCAGGATTTGTTGGCCGTCTTTTCAACACCGGCACATGCATCGTACATAACCTGTTGACAGTCTTTTGAACACCAGCACTGGAATTGCACAGGGATTTGTTTACAGCTATTCAAGCGCTAGCACGACAGTCGTTCAGGGATTTTTCGAAAGCCTTTCGAACATGAGCACGAAAATGCAGGATTTGTTTAGTTTTTTGAACATCAGCATTGGAATTGCACAGGGATTTGTTAACAGCCATTAAAACCCCAGCACCAGAATCGTTCAGGGATTTGTCAACAGCCTTTCGAACATAAAAAAATATGTGGTTTTACATGCTATAACTACTTTCTGATTATGAGGCACGCCGTAGTGGAGGACTCCGGAAATTTCGACCACCTGGGGTTCTTTAACGTGCACCTAAATCTAAGTTCACGGGTGTTTTCGCATTTCGCTCCTATCGAAATGCGGCCGCCGTGGCCGGGATTCGATCCCGCGACCTCGTGTTCAGCAGCCTAAAGCCTTTCGAACATCAGCACAAGAATGCAGGGTTTGTTGGCAGTCTTTTCAACACCAGCACATGAATCGTACATGACTTGTTCAGTCTTTTTAACATCAGCACCGGATTTCCGCAGATATTTGTTTACAGCCAGATTTAGGCATTTGTCAACAGCCTTTCGAACATCAGCGCGAAAATGCAGGATTTGTTGACAGCCTTTTGAGCATCAGCACAGGAATCGTGCAAGTATTTGTCGAGTATTTATAGCATCAGTAATGGAATCGCGTGGGCATTTGTTGACAGCTTTTAGGACATCAGCATGGGAATCGTTCAGCGATTTGTTGACAGCTAGCCTTTCGAATATCCGCAAAATTATGCAAATTTGTTCACAGTATTTTCAGCATCAGCACAGGAATCGTGCAGGGAGTTGTTGACAGGCTTTTGAACATCACTGCAGCAATTGTGCAGGTACTTATTGACAGTTTTTGAACATTGGCACATGAACGTTGCGGTGCTTGTTTACGGTCGTATGAACATCGGTACATGAATATCGCAGGGATTTGTGAGAGCCTTTTGAACATTAGCACAGAAATAGTGCAGGAATTTGTTGGCAGTCTCTAGAGCGTCATTAATGGAATTATGCAGTGATTTGCTGAGTTTTCAGAACATCGGCATAGGAATCGCGTAGGGATTTGTTGACAGCTTTAGAAACATCAGCGCAATTGCAGGGATTTCTTGACAGCCTTTTGAACATTAGCAAAGGAATCGTACAGGGATTTATTGAGAGTCTCTAGAACATCAGCTTAGAAATGTTGCGGTGTTTACTGTCGTCTCAACATTAGCACATGAATAGCGCAAGGATCTGTGGCAGCCTTTCGGATATCATCCAGCCCATGAATAGTTCAGTGATTTGTGGCCAGTCTTTAGAGCATCATTAATGGAATGATACAGTGCTTCTAGAAAGCGCAACCAATCTTTCCAAATAAGATGAATAAATCGTTGAATTACCCAACCCCTATGCGACGCTTGCTTTTCTGCACGACTCATAGGTCACGCGGTAAAAGCCCCTGCGTTAACAGCAGGCGCGATATAAGGCTCTCCAAGGTTGTGTCACCAGACAGATAGGGTGCCTTGATGTCTGCGCAGCCTCCCACCGTTGTATCCAGCGTGGTATCGATGCACCCTAGACTTAGATCAACTCTGTGTTTCAAAAGGCAAGCAGCAGTTGCAGCGCTCTTCCTAATTACTTCGAGCCCTTCAGGGAACGCTACACTTTTATAGCTCGCGTGTGTATATCTAAATGCATATGTTAGAGCACCTGAAGCCGACAAATTTGATATATTTGTTTACAGCATACATGAAATTGTTCCTATGCTTACAAAAGTTCCGCAAAAATTTCGCATCAATTTCGCCCAGTTCAGACGCAGTACTAGATGAAATTCACAAAATTGTGATATCATTTTCATTGCTGAGTTACACAATTGTAAAATGATACTCGGCTTGCTTCTACTGTTGCAATATTTTTTAAAATTTTAAGACATTGATGCCATAAGCTAAAAGTTCGCTCCTTACAGTTGCTAGATGGATTTTAAATGGAACAAAACTCATGGAAATTGGTGCAGTGGGTGCTCGGGAAAACGATTTCTCCGCTACCATGTATTTAGAGAGGGGGTTCTCTTTAAGTAGCTAATAAGCATATTCATAAAATAAAAATCTTCACGATTATGACTAAGGACGGGCACAATAAACTAAATTTTGAGCATCTATCCACTGTCGCAATAAAAAAAGTTCGAAGCTGGTCCTGAAAGAACTGTTCTCCGTGCTGTTCTCGTCCCTTGAGACAGTGATTCGTGAGTCGAAATGTATCTAGTATAATGACGTGCGTTCAGTTAAGTCACATGAAAATGGCGTTGCTGTTAGTACGCACAGTTGATAGTCACGCTGTAGACATCACGGAGTTTCTGTAATATTTTCACGCAATGCGGTGTGCAGATATTTTCTCAAGTTGGTTTCTTGGAACAGCAAGCTGGACACGTTCCCTTCTCAGCCCGCGGGACACTTTTCCAACGAAAAGGTTCAGCATCGCTGAAAAACTGGCTTCGAAGGCAGTGTCATTTGCGTTGCCTCATCTCTCTACGTGTGCGCACAGTGGAATAAAATGAACACGCAGTTTAACAAAGTGTGAAAGCACGAGTTAGTTTGTCAGGTCGATTTACCATCAAGACAAATCAACTTGCGGAGTCCAAGCCGTTGCATTCTGTTTCGAAGGGAAAGAAACAAAGGCTCGAGCACCGCGCTTTAGGTCCACGTTAAAGAACCTCAGGCGGTCAAAATTAATCCGGAGACCCCACAAGAGCATCCACCCTTGACAACATTTTCAGTTTCTGGAGGTTAAACTTACGAACTTTAACTTTCTTTATGTCGCTTTTATGGTACCAGTTAGACTACGACATCGTCCCGATCAGGGGGAAAGAGCCGCTAACAGCTGCCTGCTGTACAAAATAAAGATGCAGTTAAGTTGCTCCGATTGTATCGCGCTTCAGTCTTCATTAAGCCGCCGCCGTCACTCCGAGTAGTGCGCAGTCAGCACGGGGTGATGTGCTCGACGGCGCCAGTCTGGCTTGGCGTCGGCACTCGAAAGATCGCATCAGCATCGCGGCGTCATCAGCTGCTCGTGCGTGCGTGCGTGTGAGGGAGAAAGAGAGAGAGATACAGCGGACGCCGAACCCCACGGCGCGGCGCCGTACGCGCATTAGCTCGTCTCCCGTGCGTGCGCGCCGGTATACATTGCCTCATTTAAAAGCGTGCACCACTGTGGAACACGCACCTCGCGTGAGCCAACTGGCAGAACGGGGCACAGGTTCGGAAACAAAGGACGCTACTGTGACACGTGCGGCAGAGAACCGCTTAGTTAGGTGCAGTGTCTGAGCAGACGAACTCGTGCAGCAGACGAACACATCGACGTGAGCAGGCGAACACATTTGACGTGAGCAGACGAACGCGTCGAGCAGATGAACGCACTGACATGGTCAGATGGGCGTGTTGACGTTTGTTTTCTCACTTGTGGGTTTGAACAACAATCTTCGCAAGAAGAGTTTTGTGAATTCGCAAGAGAGCAGACGAACTCGTGCAGCAGACGAACACATTGACGTGAGCAGACGAACGCGTCGAGCAGATGAACACACTGACATGGTCAGATGAGCGTGTTGACGTTTGTTCACTCACTTGTGGGTTTGAGCAACAATCTTCGCAAGAAGAGTTTTGTGAATTCGCAAGTGAAACTGGAGATGACGGGCGCTTTAATGAGGGAAAGAGCTAGGAAAGTGGCCCAGTCAAACGCCTGGCATGCTACTTCTAATGACTACGGCAATTGTTTAAAAAAAGAAATGCTAATAAAAATCAACATTAAAGAAAGAAAACACGCATCCGTCTCGTCTTTAGAGAGACAGAAATAAAAGAAAGAGCATAGTAGGTCAGACGAGTGACGGGTCATTAAACATTGAATAACGATGGAAAACCAGCACATATAACTTCCAGATAGCTCTAAAACGCACATACATCTTAATAGCATAGTGTATAATATTCATTCTTCAACTTCTTTGACTATTCAATTTCTCGTTTCTTTCTAGCGCACTCTTAAGCGACTCGGTATGTGCCACTGAGTACATGCCCATTCTTTGACCGCTGCATAATGAGTATGTGCCACTGTGACACAGACATACATATAGCATACACACATGATCACTATCCTTCCCACGACAATCATCATCTATCTCCTTAGTTCCTGTCACATCGCTACGTTGACGTCATCAAACTGTGCATCTGGCAGGTTTTATTAGGTTTTATTTTTTGCATTTCGGCGTGTAGCTTTGTGAATGTACTGCATGAACATAAAATCGCGTGACATTACAGTTCTGCCATGTGCAGCACAACGGCCATAACTTTTCTTAGCTGGATCATAATATATCAGTCGTCATGGCATTGCCCTCACGCTCACACCATCGTCATCACTTTGCTGCTGACGCCACACACGAACTGGTTCATCCGTAACTAAACACTTTACAGAATCCCAAGCGATTCTGGATAACCAGATACCTTCAAAATGTTTTGCTTAACATCGATTGCCGAAGTTGATGGGATGTGCAAGATATTTTTACAGCGAAGCTGCACATGGCTAGCCGATTCATCCGTCCGTCTGTCGCCTGTACGCCGAAAACTCCTGTGGCGCAACCCCATGCGCATGCGCGAAAAGAAGAGAGAGGCGCTCGAATGGCTGCGCCAGCAGTGGCTAGTGAGGTCGACGCCCTCCGTCGCAGCCGAGCGCGCGCGCAGCGATTTCTCTCCGGCTCCGAAACGGGTAGGCCACCCGCCATACGTGCTCCTTAGGAGCAGGCAACTGCCGATCAGCAATGGCGGGAGCAGAACCGGGAACGAGCTCGTGAACGCCGTGCCGATGCTGCATCCCGGGTACAAGAAGAGGCTCGTGCAGCCGAGCGCAAGCAGCAACTGCATACCCAGGATTTGGCAGCCAACCAAGCCGTCGTTTAATTAACCGTCGGTATTAACGTAGTTATAAAAACCGGGGCCGTACGTTTCCGCTTCGCTCGTTAACCATCTGTACGGAGTGCTTGGGCGGTGATTTTTTTTCATCTGGGAGACTGGGCTTCGCCAATTTTCGACACGGGCAGCTTCAACTTCACGGAAATCGAATCTAGCATTTTTTGGTAAATAAGAAGGCTAATAGTAGAATGAAAATTTCAACATTTAGTAAAAGTACATGCGTAAGTTTAACGCCCGTGAGGCCGCAACGCCATTCGATTGGGTCAAGGAATTAAGCAGGATGATACGTATATCATTTTTTAGTCTCTGCGCTCTTTAACAAAGAATGGAGCGAGATAGTTAAATATTGTACGCAAATTTGTACCCTCAAGAGGAGTCGCCCCATCGCCGACCATGGTTGCTTAGTAACTCGGCGAAGTCTGTGAACTGATAGGGAGATATGTGCACGGAGCATTAAAAGAAAAACAAGGTCGCCCTCGCCCAGTGCTACAAGCTTCTTGTTTCAACGTTCATCTGATTGCGCAAAAGTAACAATGCCACTGAACGCGTAGCCCTCGAGCTGCATTAAGCTGCATCATACTGCTGCACCCTCTCGTGCCGATGAATCTCCCCTCCTGCCATATGACATGCAGGCTCGCCTCTGCCTGGCCGACAAGTCGGAGCCAAGACCAGCCAAGACAAATGATCATCTCCACAGCAAGCAGACGATACCATACACATGTTGCACATAAACTGCTACGGGCTACCACAGCTCGCGGTGTGGCGCTGCCGGTAGTACAAAGGGAGAGGAGCGCCGACTCGCATGCTCTAAAATCAGCTGCTGTACGTTCATCGAGCATGCACACACGAACACGCACACGCTACTACGACGAGAGCGCCTGTATCCTCTCCCGCGTTCGGTCGCGAGAACCTCCGCCGGCGAGAAAAAGCAGCAACGGGGCCCCGACCTCTGGTGGCGAGCTGCCGCCGCTTCGGCGCCACTGCCCAACCCCTCCGCGGGAACAGTGCGCGCGGTATTGCGTGGTATCGTTCATTTTGCCGGAACCACTGAGAGCGAAGAAGGCGAAGAGCCGCCGCCACCGCCGACGCTTACCCCGCCTACCGACGCAATCTGTCTCGCTAATGCGACTCGCATCTTGGCCCCGGCCTCCGCCGGTATACGAAGCTGCGAGGGATCCACACGGGCTACAACTGTTCAGCGCTGCAGAAGTTGCAAGACGTTATGAGGCATCGGGAGCGCGGCTGTATAAATATGTAGCGCGTATGCTGTTATCTTACGAAGTGTTCTGACCAATGAACTCCCTCGTGAATCCCCGTATCCGCTGTTCCCTTGAAGACACAACGACAAACAAAGAAATGAGTTTACGAAGGATCGATCACTTTGTTGGTAGGGAAGAAAGATATTCGCATGTACAGCAGCACAAATTATTCGTGCGCGAATTCTTGTCAAAACGCGAAGTCCTTCATAGGAAGAATGAAAGACCTCATCAAAACTTCGGTGGCATCATTGACACTGCCTTTGAACTTAAGAGCTGTCCGCGTATTGCAGGATCTTTCTGCTCGCTCACTTCTGCAGAAGACGACTCGTGCGCGACTACGTAACACATTTATACTTACACGCTCTAAATTCTGATTGGCTTAAGTCACACGGTTCTATCCTTCCGACTGTTACACCGTTTTGCGTAAGCAGTGCAAATCTCCGGCTTTGCGGACGTAGCTAGCTATCAGCAAGTGTGTGCCAATACGATGTAAAGAACGCAAGAGAGAGCAGCGTTTTTCGCTGTTTCTCTGTAGGCGAATGATCGAAGATCGCACACAAATGACAGAAAAGAGAACAGGTAATTTGACCCGCTCCCCATATTCGCCGATGACGTTTACGAGAATGGGGTTAGGTGGCAGTACACATTACACTCGCGTTCGATTGCAATTTTAACACAGCACCTCTTAGCTCTGGCTTTGGGACTTCTGCGCGTACCACTGCGCGAGTGAATGTCGTGGGAGATGTGTTGGCCAGATAGCGGCATATGAGGGACTACGTGGCTATGTAAATCGCTGAGCCACGTCGGGTGCACGGTTACTGCAGATGTAGTATGCGCCTGCTGGGCAGACGAACTCGCTGAGCAGACGAACAGGTTGAACAGACGAGCATGTTCACATTTCTCTCTTCCTTCGCTTGGCGCCGGTTCTAAACAGCGATCATCGGCAGAACATTGTTCTAGACACCACTGCACACAACTTACTCGCGCGTGCCTGCGCGCAGGGGAATGTATCGGTGCGGCGGACACTGCACCGAAGTTACTCGGAGGGTCCGACGGGAGGCTTTAACGCTTCCCTGCCAATGCGGACGCCGAACGTTCTCATAAGAGCACGCGGGCTTGATGTCTGATCGAGGCATACACAATGCCTCGAGCATCCCCTCCTCCTCCCTCTCGAGCCACCCACCTTCGCTCTATCAAGGGGCTTTACTTCGCTCTGCTCAACAGCGCCCCATACAGTCCCTTCACCGGACAACACGACCCCCCCCCCCTCCCCATCGCGCCTCCAACCCCCCGTTCTCCACTTGATCTGCCTCAGTCTAGCATGCTTACACGCCCAAGGAGGACCAGGCGTGGGAAGAGAATCTTTTAAGACCTGGCGCCGGCGCGTACACCTCGCAGGCGCCTTATGGTCGGCGCCCGGCCGGTGTTGTTTGTGTGCGCGCGTGGATATTGCGGAATTGATGTTCGCCGTGAGGCGACATGCAGGCGCTCGCGAAAGGGGCGCACCCGCGGCGGCAACAAAATGATCGACACATGCGCCTTGCACTCTCGACGAATACGTTCTCGATCGACCGGCGGGTCGATCATGCGGAACTGTTCGGCGTAGTCGTGTCTTCCGCACGAACGAGAAAGGTCGCCGGTTCGACTGCCGACCCGCTGTTTCATTTCTCTTGTGCGTCACGCTGTCTTACGTTATGCTGGCCCAGCCGGTCGATACGTACGTGTCGGCAAAATAGTGTTACTGGTGAGGGGCCCTTTAAAAGAGCACTGATACATACTTTTGGAGTTGTAAAAACTCTATCACATGTTTCTCACGCGTATGTTGGGAAGCAGTTACAAGATAATAGAACTCACAACATTTTGCCACTCTTTGCTACCGTTCTCATAATGAGCTACAGGGTACTTTAATTCGACGCTAAACTTGACCTCCAAAACCCGACGCCATCGGCCTTACATAGCGCGTGACGTCATGACACGAAGCCAAATATACTAACGTTGTGTAGCAATTTGAACACGTGTTATCACATTGCTCACTAAAAAAATTGATGAGTGCTGCATGTTTTTCTTTCGGCTGCGGGCTCACGTGTGGCAGCCCGAGGGATCGCATGAACACAGCATACTAATGTATCATGACTCATTCACCGGTTGGGCACCGAAACCAAACTGATTCGTAGAAGAAAGTACCGCATAGACTCGTGTAAGGGCCGCAGCCCCAACTTGGCAGCCCAAGCTCTGGAGAAAAAAAAAAGATATCTTCGGAGAAGCAATCGCGTTCGGTGCCCCGACGCAACGCGGGCGCATCGGCAACTTTTCGCGCGCTGCGCACTTCCGCGTTTCCCCACCAGACGGCGAGAGCTGCACATTGACCTTAATTGACCTCTGAACAATGGTACATTCGGGGATCCGCGGTGTGCAGTAGTCGCCGGCTGCGCCGACACCATTTTGACCAAAAGGTTCGGTCCCTTATAGGGGCCGCACTTTTTTCCCCAATTTTGACGAGGTGCAGCCCTTACAAGGGACCGAACCTTTTGGCCGCACCTCGTCAAAAGTGGGAAAGAAGTGCGGCCCGTACACGAATCAATACGGTATTGTAGTTAACTATTTATGGGGGCGTTCTGAAGTTTGCCAGTATTTCTTCTGGGGTCTACACGGCTTGGACATTCATTTACCGCAAAAAAAAAAGAAAGGACAAGTTGTAAATGTCGGCTCAGTACTCCCCTAACAACATACGTACCGCAAGCAACAGAACTTGTTCGTATAGTTTGTTAAAACGGAAAAAGCTGCGTCTGTTTTCACTCATAGTCCCATTAGTGATCACTACTGCTTCTTTAACGGTTGTGTACTCTATAAGGCCTGATTCACAAACATTGTAAAAAAGTTTACGTCCTCAAAGTGAAGATCCTTACACAATTTTTTGGTTGCATGTTCTTATAGACCAATTAACACCTTTGTTCACTTGTAAGGGTGTAAACTACATTACAGTGCAGCCGTCATCCAATTCATACCGTCAGCGTCTCGGCACTAGCTAGCGTCCGTGGGGAAAGAGCCATTTTGTCGCCGGTTTCTTGTCAAAAAAAGAAACAAAGAAAGAAAGAAAGAAGCGCCGCGGGTGTCCCTTTTTCGAGAAGCAACTGCGGCGAAGAAAAGCTCTCTGTCACGGCGGATTGCACGATGCCTAAGTGGATCAAGCCTGACTGTAACCATTGACTGATGACGTGATAAAATGGAAACCCTTCTTTACTGACATGGTTCGGTTCAATCATATGAAACTGAACAGTGCACGAACCGAGGCTATTTTTCGTGGGTACCCCTTGTTTTACCTTCAAAATGAGCATTGAAATGACGTGACTAGAAAATTGGCGAACGTATATCTGAAAGAAGTTTGTTGCATTCAAGGGAGAAGTCTCAATTCTACTAACTGTGCATAAGAAGCGGGATATCGATTTAGGGCCTCGCACTTTTGACAGAAATTGGCAAAAATCGGAGAGTTTTTTAAAAAAATTGAAACACACAGTTTGCACCATCCGTAACTTGGCACCGAAAACAGATATCGCACTTCTGTAAACTGCACCTGCTAGACCATCTGAATCCGACAATGTTAACATGCGAATTCACTGATTATACGCGAAATTATCATGGCACCATGTTTCGCGGGCTTTCTTTTTTTTTTTTCAGAAGTCCTGCTGACGAATTAGTGGTACATTTAAGAGCGATGTAAAATACATCAACTTTGTCAGCTGCGTAGATGCCTCAATAGGTCTCAATGTAGATGTCTCAATCTCACAGAAAAGTGATATCGTTTCTTATTGCTCAGTCGGAGAGTTGTAAACTTGATGCTTTAGTTTCTTCCAGATTTTGTGACTTTCAACATTATTTTTTTAAATATTGATGCTCAATAGTCTGCTTCATACAAGTGGCAGATCTTCGTTTAGCGTAAAGTTTTCTTTCACACGCAACAAACCTCATCAACATCGCTGAAGTGGATGCCTTGAAAAATGTCGGTTCGATCCCAAGACTAAGTCCAATTTATTCTGCATTGGCGAAGTTTCCTTTCTGAGAAACTCCGTATGCGATTCATTTGTAGCTTTGTTCTGCACTCTTGGTGTGTATGGCAACATTTCTCTCACGCGAGACTCAAGTTTTCAGCGCAACAGGTCTGTGTGATCCATGAAGCCGTATGGCGGTCCACCTATAACTCATCTCGCGCTTCAATTGTTTATCTTTTCGTTTCCTTCTAAGTCTGTCTCAGTTGTTCATTGAGGTCCGGCTCTGCATCTATCCTAATGTTACACGGTCTTTTCTTTTACTTCTTGTTCTTGCTCCTTTTCAAAAAAAAAAATGTGCATCGAGAATTCCTTCTCCTAAAGAGGAGCACAATACCGCTTGACCATAAGTGCCCTTTAAGTGAAGAAAAACAAGCAAGCAAACAAACAATAAACCGACTCCCGGCGTTTTGTTCTGGAGCTTCATGGTGCCGAGCCCCGGACTGATGAGTTTTCCGGGAAAGAACAGGACGAAATGAAGCATTCTGTTTCGTTATCTCTCTCTCCCTCTGTAGGCGTTGTTCGTTACCGACCACGAGACGCGTATACACCGCAGAGATCTGAAGAAGCGTGCCACGGCCGGCGTATATGAGCCACCACCGGACATTCCTCGCGGTAATGAACTCTCTGGCCGCAGTTCCGGGGCCCCCACCTCAAAGGTGCCGCTGGATGCGTTTGGCATGGATTCGCCGCAACCTACAGCCCGGCGCGCCCTGCAGGAAAGAAGAAAGAAATTAAAAAAAAAAAATAAAAGGGGATATTTTTTTTTTTCGCTTTTGACCTGCTAAGCGTGGGCGGTATACTTGCAGAAGGGCGCGATCCAGTGCCTTGGTCACGGGTCAGTGAAAAAAAAATTTTGTGCGCCGACCGAAGCAATCCCCGTTTCAGGAGAATAGAAAGAAGATTTAGATTAGGCACGCCTGAACACGCTCTGCGTGGGCCCCGCACCCCCACCCTTCTCTGGCTACACCACTGCACATGCCTCTGTCCTTATGAGCATGCCAAAGTATTAAATAAGTAATATTTTGCCAAATGAGCCCACGTGTATCCATGCAGTGAACGAGAAAGTGCACAGCAATACCTTAACCAGCACGCGCTCCCGAGCTGCCCGGCGCGGAAGCAAGCCCACGCGAAAACGCGGGCTTGACCCGCAGGCAGGGCAGGCCCGGGCCGACTAAGGCGTTGTTTAGTGGTCCTGGGCCGGGCCTGATGCCCTCGAGCCCGGGCCGGGCTTGAGGCCACAGGCCCGCGGGCGGGGCCTGGGCCCGCTCACTGATGGGCCTGCAGGTCCCGTTTTCGAGCACATGCGGGCGTTCCACATAGATACAAGGCATAATGTACAAAGCTAAAATGGACAAGCTTGAATTTGGATTTATTTTTCTTGAACAAAATACACAAGGAAGGAGCATAGCGACAGAAAGCTACTGAGATCAGTAGGTTGACGGGGTGGCTGCCCCTTTGCACAGCAGCAGCAGTTTACAAACATGTTTCATACGAATGACTGATTTTACGCAGGTGTACATGATTTCACATGCGAACTTAAGCACTTTGCAAAATGCGAAGGAAAGCTTCACAATAATACGATACATACAAGAAAAATAAACACACAATTTACAAAAAGAAATCTCGCATTGTTTTTTTTTTCAGACAACTGTGACACATCTACAGATTTGTTGGCAATATTACTGAGCAAAACTGAAACAGTAAAAGTGATTTATTGTTTCACACAGGTGTTATGAGGAGTAGGTACGTGCCAAATATTGGGGCGACGCGTAGTGTATACGGCAACATTTCCCCTTAAATCCGAAATCTCGCTGTAAAATGAATTGTTCTTTTTTGTGGCCGAGCAGTATGACTGGAGTAAACGATAGTCATAATAATCACTTACAACCTTAAATTTTTAAACATTTGCCGCGTGCGACAATCATACGGGGTGTTTGCAGTTATTCTCATAAACTTCTTTTGAACTAAGAACAGTCGGTTTAGATAAGTTTTTGTTGCGTCCCATACCAGGTGTGCGTAGGATAACTGAGAAAGGCTAACGAGTTATATAGTAATAGTTTTAGACGTTGATGCATGCTATTACCACATTTGTTTAGCATACCAGTGGTATATATTGCACAATTGTGAGTTTCGCGGATATCAATGAGATTATGATCAAGTCGGCAAGTTTACAACCTTGTTCTTTGGTCCGAAGAGCATTGCTTTTGTTTTTGTGAACACAAACGACAGGACCGTCGTTTGTGTTCACTTCTTCTTACTTCTTCTTGAGTCCTGGTCTTCTGCGCCTTGCCTTTAGTAATTGAAGCATGAACCAACTAGCCCAAGCAAGAGTTTTACTTGAGCATATTTCTTCTAGCGCCGGTCCTGTCGTTTGTGTTCTTTTTGAGTCCTGGTCTTCTGCGCCTTGTCTTTACTAATTCAAGCATGAACCAACTAGCCAAAGCAAGAGTTTTAGTTGAGCATATTTCTTCTACATTGGGCCCTTTGTTTCTGGCGCCGGTCCTGTCGTTTGTGTTTTTCTTGAGTCCTGCTCTTCTGCGCCTTGTCTTTACTAATTCAAGCATGAACCAACTAGCCCAAGCAAGAGTTTTGCTTGAGCATATTTCTTCTACATTGGGCCCTTTCTTTCTGGCGCCGGTCCTGTCGTTTGTGTTCTTCTTGAGTCCTGGTCTTCTGCGCCTTGTCTTTACTAATTCAAGCATGAACCAACTAGCCCATGCAAGAGTTTTACTTGAGCATATTTCTTCTGGCGCCGGTCCTGTCGTTTGTGTTCTTCTTGAGTCCTGCTCTTCTGGGCCTTGTCTTTACTAATTTAAGCATGAACCAACTAGCCCAAGCAAGAGTTTTGCTTGAGCATATTTCTTCTAGATTGGGCCCTTTCTTTCTGGCGCCGGTCCTGTCGTTTGTGTTCTTGAGTACTCGTCTTCTGCGCCTTGCCTTTACTAATTCAAGCATGAACCAACTAGCCCAAGCAAGAGTTTTACTTGAGCATATTTCTTCTACATTGGGCTCTTTCTTTCTGGCGCCGGTCCTGTCGTTTGTGTTCTTGAGTCCTGGTCCTCTGCGCCCTGCCTTTACTAATTCATGCCAGAAAACGCCAGCAAAGTTTCGCTTCAAAATGAAATGTCGGCAATTTCATGCCGGTACTCCTTGAATATTTCTGTGTCATTCTCCTCGCACTTCGGCGAAAGAGCCATTTGGACGGAGCAAACGGTTTGTTCGTTCATTCCTTCCTTGTCCGTTCGGTCATTGTGACCGCGAAAACGCAGTCATGGAACGAAGGCAGCCTTGACTATATAGCTGGTCTCGAGCACAACGTCGCCCTACAACAAGGTGCCAGCTTCGTCTGTCATACTGCAGCCAGCATTATCAGCAATGAATGAGTGAATTAATTAATTAGGAGACCCGCATTTCGTGATCGTTTCAATGTTTTTTTGTACTGTTCGCGTCACTTTGAAGCGCGGCTCCTGATTTTTTTACGAACTATTCGCAAGCTAGGCCACCGAAACGATATTCTGAACAGGTATGTTGGTTACGGTCCATGGTTGTAGAGAAAAACTGAACGAAAGAAGTGTCTCGCCGCAGTACATGCATTATACACAACTCGTTTAGACGGCGTCAATACGTTGTGACGCCATACTGATTCAACGCTGAACGCATTACCGTCGACAGTCATTGATGGGTTTTGCCGAGATGGGTTGTGCCGATTTTTCCGTTAATCACGACCCATATAAAGTCAGCAGGCAATGAAGCCAAGAAAAGCACAGGGGTAATTAGCTGCTGTTGAAAGTGAAATGTAGAAAATAATGAAGAAAATTGAAATTGCAAAAGGGACGAAAATATCATTTGTGGCCGGTGGGGCCTGAACCCACTATGTTCATATGACGCGTGCGATGCCCTGCCAAATGTGCTACAGCGACGGCCATCAATCAGTCCACTACACTTGGGTATGTGTGTGTAGTGGACGTCAAGCTCGGAGTGTTAGCCAGCGCTACTCATAGCCCTAGCGGCAAGATGTGTAACACCCCCCCCCCCCCTTTTTTTTTCTTTTTTTGCCCGATGGCGTCACTTGACTCGTGAATTTATTAGCGCAATCATGTGGCTAATAAACCCTCGTATGATACCCAATGGCATCAAGGCTTGCCAGACTCGAGACCGTCTCTATGAATGAACGAGGAGACGGGAAACAGAGGAGCTCGACTTTTTGTTAATCAAGGCCATATAAAGCCTGCAGGCAATGAAGCCAAGGAAAGCATAGGGGTAATTAGCTGTGGTTGAAATTGAAATTGTAACACGAAGGCTCTGTGTTCGGTCCTCACCGGCGACAAGTTATTTTTCGTCCACTTTCATTTTCCCATTTCTTCATTATTTTCTACGTTTCAATTTCAACCACATCTTATTACCCCTATGCTTTCCTTGGATTCATTGCCTGCTGGCTTTATATGGCCCTAAGAATTCCAATCGCATTAAAACCACTTCACAACTGTATTTACTAAACCATACAGTATTTTGAACAAATTATTACGCAGAGCTTTAAATATAATACTTGACATCAATTTTTAACCCAACCTTTGCTTTCTTTTTCTCTTTTAAATGCTAGCTGCTCACTTCCGTAATGAAAAAAAAAGAGATTTTGTTGCAATGTCTTATCGCCACAGCAGTTTTATTCTAATATCCCTCGATGAACCACCTAGCTATGATGTGTTTATTGTATGTGCAGGGAGAGGTCCCTAGGGTTCCCGGCCCAGAGCTGGGCTTGCGCTTCAGATGACGAGCCAGGACCGTGCGCGGGCTTCAGGAGACGGACCCGGGCCGAAAAATCAGGCCCATGCAGTGCTCTATCCCGCGTCATAACCACCTCACTTCGTTCTCTGTAACGTTTACGTATTTCCTTTCTCGTATAGTTTTTTCTTATCGTTCTTGAGACACAGTTAAGTGCGGCGCTATGATCCCACAGGCACCTCTCCACCATGCTCGCTACAGTAAGGTGGGCGCTGTAGGGAGATACTATCACATAATGAAGAGCAATGTGAGAGAAAGAGTGAGAGAAAGAGAGAGACAGCAGCTAGGGCAGTTCCAGCAGCCCAGTCTACAGCGTTTGCGGGCGGCATGACATGGAGAGAGAGCGGTTTGGACGAGGAGGAGGAGGCGACGCTGGAGCGGCATTGCAGTGATCCGCGTTGATCAATATCTCGCGGAGCGGCTATTCGCTACAAATGCAAGCTTCGTGGGAGAAAATAAGGAAGAGAGGCGGTAAGAAAGAAGGGCATCCGCGGCGAGCACGGTAGCAGAAGCTCCAGAAGCGCAGAGGCATCGGCGCGCGAACACCGTACACCTCACACGCCGCTAAAGACGGCGCGGTGGCGCTCTCTCTGGCGTCAGATACACAGCGGCTTCGACGCCGCAAGAAGCCGCTGCCGTTGTTGTGTTGTTGCTCGATAAATAACCCGCAGCCACCGGTTCAGAGAGAGAGAGAGAGTGGGCGCGCGCGGGAACCAACAGATCCAGCAGACGTGCGCGAGCAGACGACGCCGGGGCCGGCCCTGGATGGATGCAGAAGGGAAAGGTGGTACTACATCTCGAACACGCTGCTGCCGTCTGCTTCTTGCTGGTGTCTTGCTTGCGTGTTTCTTGCTACCCTAACCTTTGCTTCTTGGTGTTCATTTATCGTTCGCGGTGCTCCTTCAGCGACGGCGTCGTCGGTTGGCGCCAGCGGGTCCCGGCGGCGGCGCTCAGACGTCCAGCCGGCGATGGTCCGGCCCCTGCAGTGACGAGCTGACCCCCGCGGCGACCCCACCCGACCCCACCGCGGCCCACCGCCGCTGGCTGGCCGCTGCCCTTTCTCGCCTTCCTCTTGCCTTTCACTTCTGCTTTCTCGCCCGGCTCTGGAGAGTGCTCCACGTTCCGCTCTTCCCCACGACTACCCATGGATGAAAGCGGTGGAAGCCTCTGAAGAAAGCCGCCAGACGCCGCCACTGACCGGTCCGGCGCAAGGTTCTTAGGCCGGCGTAAATGAGAACTCCGCTCGCCCGTTTTGTAGTAACGCGCTTTCAGTTAACGCTGGCCGAGGCGTTGGGGAGGGGGGGACAGAACACTGAAAATGAAAGTTATGGTGAAAGAGGGCACATATGTTAGTTGCCCGATCAAGGGAAGCGCGAGAGAAATACACGGCATTGTGTTGTGTGTGTGTTGCTTTCTCATCGGAAAAAGAAAACATTATTTGTAAAAACCTGGGCAGGGGGGCAAAAGTGAAATTGGTTGGCACCACCAAACTTAACTAAATGTGTAGCATTTGAAAACAAGATAAGAAAACAAGATAAGGAGTAAGTTACTTACTCGGGCAACAAACTTTTTTATCAGTAATTGTGAAAGGAAAAAAATACGATAACATGCATGAGCATTAATAATCTTAATTACAAGGCCATAAATCATCAATATAAACCGGTGTGACAATTATGTAAACCAGCCCAGTTTACGTGGCCCCTAGAGAGAAATACGGTGGAACCTCGATATAGCGAAGTTGTGCTTTCAGCGAAAAACTTCGTTAAATCGTGAGATTCGTTACTTCGAGGTAATGTTTCAGCGTTAAAAAATTACCGACGATTACGTTACTTCCTAATGCGAAATTTGAGCGCAGCAAATAAGCTGTTTCACCTTTTCGATAGATTGAGGCAAAGAAATCGAGCAACACATGTATGCGCTATCACAGAATTTTTTTTTTATTTTTCACACGTATTCCTTTAACAAAGACTCCACTAACAGTTCTTGACAGTCATGAAGGAAGCTTTGTGGTCGGAGAAATAGACTGATATATATTCGACTTGGTACACCAATGCTTGATTCTCAAAGACGAGATCTATACAAGTGCCTCGCGAGGTTGTCACAGCCGTGGGACGCGTTACGAGCGAGAGGAACGGGATGTTCTCCCGCATAAGTGTTAGGAAATTGCTGTTTGTCTTTATGTCAACATTAAAGTCCCCCACTACTAACATCGGTGTGGATCGATGGACGGTTAATGCGAGTTGCAGGAAGTGCACGACGTCTTTCGTGAGTGCGGTAGCGGACTCACGAAAGCGGTATCAGTCGGTCGCTGCTAGCGCTGGGGGGATGAAAGGGGGGCGGAGCTGGTTACGAGGCCGACGACAACGCCGACGCGAAACCCAGGAACGGACGCCAAAGAGCCATTTGTGTAGCCAGCCCTCCTCCACAGTCTCTCCTCCTCCCTTCCATCATCCTCCCTCGCCCGGAGAGCCGACAGCGCGCATGCGCGGCGGCGGAGCAGATTCGTCGGCGAGCTGGTTACGAGGCCGACGACAACGCCGACGACGACGCCGACGACGACGCGAAACCCAGGAACGGACGCCAAAGAGCTGCGCTCTAAAACAACTTCACAAATTCCCAGAGCATTCCTGGCGGATAATATCTTGTTAGTATAAGCACTCGTAAACAAATCGCAAGAAGGTCAGTCTCTAATAGCACGGATGTGAGCGCCAGCGCGTGCCGTGCACATCCCACCGAGAGCAATGGGTCCGAGATCTGCGTGTGTCGCATCGTGCGGCGCCGTAAATCTTGGAGGCCATAGTTGGCCGCGCTCAGTGCCCGCAGCCGGCGCCCACAAATTAAAAACAAACGTGTAAAAAGACAAGCATATTGGTCCAGAGTCTCGAAAAAGTCAGTTTTGCCATAAAGGTGGAGCATTGATGGCGACAGCAAGGGGACTATACACGAAGTAAAGTTCGTACAGTTTTATTGGTGTCACGCGCGCTCAGGCAAACGTTAACAGATCTCGCTCGATGACCCCGAACTCGCAGTCGCAAACACGAGCGAACGCGTCGTACGTGTCTCGGAAACTTGAGATCACGCGACCGCCAACAACTTTACGCGCGGGAACAACAAAATGCGCGTGAAGACACCATCCATTTCGGCCTGCCGCGGAGAGAGTACCTCTAACATCATCGATACGGCGCGCGAGGAGGAGAAGGCAGACACCCCCCCCCCCCCGAGTTCGTGCCCCCTCCCCCTCCTCCCCACCAGCGCGTGCTTGATTACGTTACCACGCGTCCTCGCCCTCCCCATCCCGTTTGCGCAGAAGGCATCGTCAGCTCTCGCGTTTCCCGGAGTAATTTACCAACGCGACAAATGGCTCAGCGGTGTTTCCTGAGCAGCACGCTAGTGAGGTAGCTAGGCTCAGTGGAGCCCTGGAATAGGGGCCCACCCTTGCCGGAAGAGGCTCCAAGTCGCCGGCGCGCAAGAAGACGACGGAGACCTCGAGACGCTAAATCCTTGAAAGAACCAAATAAAGTTTCTCTCTCTCTCTCTTTCTCGCTCTCTCTCCTGCCTACCGCGTCCCGGCACGTGCACATTGGCGGCGCTTTTGCCGCTCAAGCTTTCCACGCAGAAGGACGCTTGAAATAACTTTTGCCTAGGCCCATATAGTTTTACGCTAGATCTACCAGCCGTACCGGCTCCGAGTACGTGATTGAAATGGCCGAAAACTTCGTTAAATCGAAACTGTGTCACCAAGTTGCTTCGTTAAATCGCGAAAAAAACACATACACGGTTTTCAATGCAACTACAAGATCGGGAGATGAAAACAGTTCGTTTAATTGCGAATTTCGTTAAATCGAGGTTCGTTACAGTATCGAAGTTTGATTTCTACAACGAAATTGCGAGTAGGTCTTTCGCGAGACGCTCGTAAACACTAAAAATTTTAACGGTTTCACCTAAGCTGTCAACTCGCTTATCACATGAGATGAACCAGATTGTCCACTTGAGATGAATCAGCAGATGCAGAGCTATATATATATGTGTGATACCTGTTTTCAGTGCAGAGCTACGGATCTGAAAAATTTGAGCTTGAATTGTTTTGTAATTTCCTGAGTGTCTGCAATTTTTGCAAGAACCTACAAGGTCACAAATAAAAATTATTCTCTCTACAGTCGGCAGATATTCACTTTTTTTTTTCAACGCAACAAATTTCATTCAAATCGTCCAAACGGTCGTGCAATGAGAGAATCTCCGCGTTTCACACGTGTTTCGATATGAAAATTGACGTAAACTCTGAGCTAAGTCTTTCATGTGTTGTATGTTAAATGTCGAGCCGCAGGCTTACAGATGTCCCACTCAGCGACGATAGACGAATTTAGCAGTGACTTTTTTTTTTTCGAAGTTATTCAGTCAACTCAACGTTTCGTAAATTTTCAACAGCATGCCTTGCGCTCATAGAAGCGCAATCTTTTCCTCATCACTGCACATGGCCATCTTGAACCAATCGTCTGAAAGACGTTTCGCAATCGCAGCGACGCGGGTCCAAAAATGTTTTCAGCTTGCTCCTGCGCCGATGCGTTTTCCTGAAATTAATTCTGACGCAGGAGCGTTGTGTGTAGCACATTATAAAAGCGCTCATCGGCACAATACGTGGACGTTCGCTTATACTCACCGACATTGATTTCGGTATACATGCATTCGCCCCCACTCATGCGTACACTCGCACTCATCGGCCCTCCTTTGTATGATAATATAATTTTTCACATTTAAAAGTGAACAAGGGTGTAGATAGTGGTCCATAACTCACACCCTTACGCAGAAGGGTGTAAGGTGCGAGTTACAGACCGATCTGCACACCCCTTAGTCACTTCTACACTTCAACTCACGCAGAAGGGTGTAAGGTGCGAGTTACATATTGACCTACACCCTCATGGGGTGTAAATTATTTCACAGAACACTCACGCTTAAACTACGCGTGCTCGCCAACATTCATTCGCGTTCATACTCTCCTTTGGTTTACGTCTCACGCTCGTACTCACACTCGCGCTCATCGGCACATTCGCACTCACGTCCGCTCAAAAATCACCGTCGCCAATTTTTCTGTTGATATCACGGACGTGCCCACTCAGAACTCTCCGTGACGAAACTTTCATTTTATGCGAAGCATATTACGAGAGCTCAACCCAGCTCCTCAGGCGCGGCGGTGTCGCCTTGAAACCACGTGACACCGTGACGTCACGACAGAGGAGAAGTGGCTTTGGCTCAACTCTTGCAAGACGGGCTGGGTGGGAATCGAACCAGGGTCTCCGGAGTGTGGGACGGAGACGCTACCACTGAGCCACGAGTACAACGCTTCAAAGCGGTACAAAAGCGCCTCTAGTGAATGCGGTGTTGCCTTAGAAACGCGCTGTTTCTAAGGCGTGCGTCTCTTGCTCAGGCGCACATTTCGTTGCCGCGCCGAACGCTGCTTTGCTCGACGCTCACCGCGTCCAATGCGGGGCGCGTAGTCGCTGCCCTGTAGCCTATTAGAGAGTTTTAGCCCAGCGGGTTTACGGCCAGCGGAGCGGAGCGGGCGAGCGGAGACGCGACTGCGCATGCGCACCACGCTGAGGCGGCCAGCGGTTTTACGGAGCAGCGTTTACGCCCGCTGGAAAGCACTCCCCAGCGGAGCGTATACGCAGCGCGCGAGTGTGCGTAAGGGCGCGCGGGCGTGTATGGGAAATGCAAGACGGCAGCCGCGAACATGAACGCCGGCAGTTCTGCATCGAAGACGGCGACTGCCGCGCTGACCCGTACATTAATACTCAGTACATTATTAACAAATAATGCACTGAGAACATGTAATATATCTTTATTCAACATTTCTTGCATAATAAAAGCAAGCGTAATTCAATTTCATTTCTCAGTAATTCCTATTCGAACCACTAGGTGGGGCAGCAGAGTTCCCCGCTCTTTACCCCGCTCGAGCGGGTGATCCGCTGGGCTAAAATTCTTTTTTCGCGCGCCGCTCCGCTGGCGCAACGGTGGAGACCGCTCCGCTCCGCTGGCCGTAAACCCGCTGGGCTAAAACTCTCTATTGTCTTACACCCCTTGGCGGGTCGACGGGAACGCTGTCGTGTTCCACTCTTGAAGGCGAAGCAGTAATGCATGAGTTGTTTCTTCGTCTAGCCGAACCAAATATAGCCAAGCAACAGCAGTTCACCAGGCTAAACAGTGGTTCAACAACTAAAATAAAGGCTAGTATGCTTCGCATCCTGGGCTTAACCTTACCTAAGCCACATCCATTTTTCTGACTGAATTAAAATAAGAAGCACTGCAAATAATTACTGAACCCTCGTCTTTCCCCCTGTATATATTTTAATGCCTTATTATTATTATTATTATTATTATTATTATTATTATTATTATTATTATTGACGTTCGTATAGTTGGCTTCCGCGGTGTCCTCGGTGATACCAAATGGCTCCAACAACTAATCCACGTCCCTCAGTCTCCAGCAGCTGCGGAGCACCTGACCAAGGTGGCGGTCAGACCTGTAACGCAGCAGAGAGTGCTAAGAGAGAGAGAGAGAGAGAGAAACTTTATTGTGATTCTAAAGATTTGAAGGAGGGGTGGTCGGAGCCTCTCAGTCCAGGGCCCCACTGGCCTCTGCCGCCTGCCTGACCTGGCTAATTAAGGACTTTTGTCCTGCCAGATCGGAGCGGGCGAGCTGTGCCTCCCACTGCTCCATTGTCATACTGGTGTTTGGCCTATGAGGGTGCTTAGTGCACTCCCAGGTTATGTGCATTAGGGTAGGTATGCCACCGCACCAAGGACAGTTGGCCCTATAACGAGTGGGATACATGGCGTTTAGCAATTTTAAATGGGGGAACACCCCGGTCTGTATTTTACGCCAATCGGCGGCCTCTTCCCCGTTAAGTTGTGGGTGAGGCGGCGGGTATTTTCCTCGGACTCCACGCTGATGAGCAAGGGTGTCTTTGGCATTTAAATTGGTGGAATTTTGTGATGGGTAGTGCGGGTGGTTGGGGTTAGGAGAGGACGCCGTCGCTCGGTTAGTGAAGCCTCGAGCTAACGCGTTAGCCTTTTCGTTCCCCTGTACCCCCGCGTGGCCCGGGCACCAGAGTAGGCGATGATGGTGGTTGAAGGATTTCGGGATTATCGCGAGGCTAGCCGCAGTCACGTGCCCCTTGAGAAACATGCGACATTTCTCCGGCGAGTCCGTGACCACGACCGAGTCCCTTTGCGAACGCTCCGCGTGAGCGAGTGCGATCGCCACTGCTAATGTTTCAGCCGAGGCTGGGGATCCCGCCGTGGCCGACGCGGTAATTTGCTGTTGGCTGACAGCGTTCACGACTGCCAGGGCGTACCTCCTTTGGTAGCGCTGCCCGGTCGTGTCTGCATACAGAGCTGCGTCCGTGTAGTACGTGTTGTACCTATGGTTGTTAGAGTAGGCTGATTGAATGTGTTGTGCACGTGCTTTGCGCCTTTCTTTGTTGTACTCTGGATGCATATTCTTTGGAATTGGGGCTACTGTAATTTTGGATCTCATCGAAGGAGGGAGAGGTACGGCCTGCTCTGTGAGATAAATGGGGTATGCTGGGATATTGAGTCTAGCCAATATTGCCCTACCAGTTTTTGTGAAGCTGAGGCGCTCCCTCTGTCGCATCAGGGTGGCTTGCCTCAGTTCGTCGAAAGTATTGTGCACTCCCAAAGCTAACATGCGCTCCGTTGAAGTACATTTAGGCAGGCCCAGAGCAGCTTTGAAAGCGGTTCGAATTATTGTGTCAGCCTGCTTTTCCTCCTCCCTGTTCAGGATTTGGTACGGTAAGCCATAGGTTATTCGACTAACCACTAAGGCCTGTACGAGCCTTAGGGTATCGTCTTCTCGCATTCCCGCTTTTCGATACGTCACGCGACGTATCATTTGGGCTATGTTGTTGGCTGTGGATTTGAGGGTCTTGAGTGTCTGTAGTGCTCTCCCGTCGCTCTGAAGCCACAAACCCAGGACTCGCATCGTGGGTACCTCTCGGACTGATTGGTCCTCAACCACGATGTTAATCGATCCTCTGGATTTGTAGCCTTTCGCGTGTATCCGGATAACCTCAGATTTTTCGGGTGCGCACTTCAGGCCACTCCATCTAGAAAATTTCTCCACCGCTAATACTGCACTTTGGAGCGTATATTCCTTATCCCCTAGTGAACCTCTGCTCGTCCACAGCGCGATGTCGTCTGCGTAGAGCGTGTAACCTAGGTCGGGTATCCGATCCAGATCGCGCGCGAGCCGACACATCGCAATGTTGAAGAGAAGAGGAGATAATATAGCTCCTTGAGGTGTTCCTTTGTCAGGCATTTTAAATAAATCCGAAGTGATTTGGCCAATACTGATGCTCGCCTCGCGGTTGGAAAGAAACGCTCTTAAGTAATTGTATGTGCGCTCACCACAACCCGCGAGTTCGAGTTCTTCCAATATTGCGGCGTGAGAGACGTTGTCAAATGCTCCTTTAAGGTCTAGTGCTAGGACTAGTCTTTCGTCGCCGTACGGTATATTAGTTAGAATTTCATCTCTAAGTAGGAGGAACGCGTCCTGGCAAGATAAACCCGTGCGAAATCCTATCATGGAGTCCGGGAACCAGCTCCGCTCTTCCAGGTATCGCTGCAATCTGCTATGGATAACCCTTTCATAGAGCTTACCTAGGCAGGACGTGAGCGACACCAGCCGTAGTGTATCAATCGAGGGATTCTTTTTTGGTTTGGGAATCATGATTGGGGATCATGATTTGGGGATCATGATCATGATCTCTGGATCCGGACAGGCCGCCAATGCCAACTGACCCTGTCAACCTTTAACGCCCGAACGCTGTCGAGTGAGGCTCGCTTAGCAGTACTCTTTGATGAACTATCAGACATTGTTTGGGGTATCATTAGCCTTAGCGAGATGATGAAGTAGATCACTTTTATGAAGATGTTGAACAGGGTGTCTACCAAGTTGAAATTTCGAAATTCCCTGAGTTTTCAAGGTTTTCCCTGAGTGCCTTTGCAAAAATTCCATGAGTGATGAAGAACTATGTTTTATGTCAAGACGGGCTGAAATCATATCGCCCGATGCTGTCACTCTCTAGTAAGCATATGAAAAAATTTTAAAAACGACTTAATCCAATTTGAATACTAAGGAGTAGTGTTTATGTTATTCAAGAAGAGAATAGAAGGGGGGTTAGCAAATAAAATGCCTTCGAAAAAAATTGCAAATGGAGTCAGACATTCTCAAATACGAATAAAAAGGAGATGCATACAGATGCAAATATTTGCGAATATGAACTTTCTGTCAAATGTTAGCGAGCTCAGTGGTATGAGGCCCGAAATTTGTCACAATTGAGATTCTCTCAACAGCTCGTAAGTCAACCTCAACTCCTAGGACAGTTGTCAGCTGGACATATATCTCAGCTGACATATGTCAGGACAGTTGAGGTATACTCTCAGCCCGCGCACGACGCCTCAGTGTTGTGTTTCACTGCTTTAAAGAGCTTATTCTGGTTTGGATGAGAGATGCCTGCATCTCGGCATCAGCCAACACTGTTTTTAGAGCTCAAGCTCCTTCAAAACGGCGGCAGCACGCTTCCTTTCCCGTTCATTCCTCACTGCGTAGGTCCTTTCTGTTCTTGTCCTCCTTCCACCACTCGTTCACCCCACGAACCACTTGAAGCATGTTCTTGGTTAGTTGCACAGTCCACGTCCGATTTTTCAAACTCGGTAGGGGCCGCGAAAACGCTAGAAAAATCGGCCAGTTGGAAAAAATAAATGCATGTCATTAACCGCGACAGGCACATTCTAAAACGCTCTGAAGGCCTGTCGGTACATGTATTAGGTATATCGGTGCTCGTACTGTGACAGGCTATACCGAGTGCACGCGTGTATAATTAAGGAATACATACTGTGTCCCGTGGCAATAGCCCCTTCCCACGCTTGTTATGCTTCACTGCAATACTTTTGTGTATGCTTCACCAAGTAACATTTCTGTACAGAGGCAAAGCTGACTTTCGGGAACCAGCATTATGCAACGCAGAACTTTTTGTTGGGCTAGTTGGTGCATATTACTGAAGTACTATAGCGCCAAACAGACGACACAAGAAGAAGAGACACGGATGAGCGCGGACACGGACGAGACACGGACCGTGCTTTCCAAGCTTCTAAGGCAATCGCGAGGACCACAAATGCGGAGTGCATGGCATTGCTGACAGCAGCGAATTCGTCCGATAAAAAACACGGCACCCAACGGCAAGAAGCTTCATAGCGAACGTCGAAGCAGCTTGGCCTAGCGTTGCCGCAGTGGTGGCTACGGTTGTCAGCTGATCTGCGTGCTAGAGCACCGGTTCGAGGCAGTGAGGCAATCAAAATGGCAGCGGTGGTGGCTTTGATTAATGCCGTTTAGGACCTGCGATCAGGGCAAAACGTCCGGAAAATCGGACGGCGAAGTGCTCTTGCATCGGAAATATCAGACGTTCTGATACATCATACATTGACCTTATGGGGTACGTGGTGGTGCCGCGAAGCCGTCCTAATTATCGCGCATCCGGAAAGTTGATCGCTGAGTGCACACTGGTAACTTCTCCAGCCAATGACAGGGCGTCAAATACGATTCATTACGATTACTGTCTGTTACTCGAGCCAGTATTACCGCGACTTTCAACCCTTTCAATAAAATTACAGCTAATTTTCTCTGGCAGAGGCACAAATTCCCTGAGTTTTCCCTGAGTTTTTCCAGACTTCTCAAAATCCCTGAGAATTCCCCGTTTTCCCGGTTGATAGACACCCTGCACAGCGTAACATTTCTGTAATGAGGCGAAGCTGACTTTCGCGAACGAGCATTATGCAACGCGCCGTGCTTTCCGGACGCCAAAGCCAATCGCGATGACCGCAAAGGCGGTGTCGGTGAAATTGCTGACAGCGGCAAATTCTTTCAATGAAAAACACGGCACAGAACGACAAGAAGCTTAATACCAAACCTCGACGCAGCTAGGCCTAGCATTAGCGCGGTGGTGGCTACGGCTGCCAGCGGATCTGCGTGCGAGTGTGCCGGTTCGAGGCGGCGAGGTTATCAAAATGGCAGCGGTCTGCGGTCACGGCAAAAAGTCCGGAAAATCTGACGGCGACGGGTTCTTGCAACCGAAATTTCAGACGTTCTTATACATTGACCCAATGGGGTACGTAGTGAGGCCGCGAAGTACGTCCGAATTATCGGGCATCCGGAAAGTCGCTCGTTGACTGTACTCTGGCAACTCCTCCAGCCGACGAGGCGGCGTCGAAGACCATTCGCTACGATTCCTCTATATGTTACTCAAGCCAGCATTACCTCGACTTTCGTTCCCTTTCAACAAAATTACTGCTAATGTTCCCTGAACGAAGCACAAATTTCCCGAGTTTTCCCTGAGTTTTTCCACACTACTCAAAATCCCTGAGAATTCCCGGTTTTCCCGGTTGGCAGACACCCTGCGCGGCTTCCGCCTCCACACCGTAAAAATACTATACACGCTCATTCACCATTAAGGATGTCAAGTATTTTACTGTGCAGCAACCAGTAAAAGTTAACCTTTTGATATCCGTTTTCATTGCTCAGACAGAGCCTTAGCAGGGGCGTGGACTTGGATGCTACCTGTAGCACCCTAGGTTAATCTCACGCCGTTGCATCAGAAGACCGCGCAAGCGCTACTGCACTCCTTCGGATCGACTGGCCCGTGTGAATGCATTTTCTCTTATCTATTCCTATTCTTTTATTCTTCCTTTCTCTCACTCTCTTTGCTCTCTTTCTAACCTTTATATCCCCCACTCCAGTGCAGGGTAGCAAACCGGAAACTCGCCCCTGGTTAACCCCCTTGCCTCTCCCCTCTCGCTCTCCCTCCCCCTCTCTCCTTCTCTCTCTCTCTCTCTCTCTCTCTCTCTCTCTCACGCCGTCGATATCCCTCTGGCGCCACTGCCCATTATTCAGCGGTCTCGAGGGACGCGGAATTTCGCCGAGCGGTGATGAGCCGGACGTCGCCGGTTTGGCGCGCGATACTTTCCAGGGTGGCCCGGCCGGGTGAGGCAACCGCGGCGAGTGCGAGGCCTCGCGGAAGAAGAAGAAGCGGCGGGCGATACGCTATAGTAGCGGCGGCGTCGTACAACACATCCGCCGGTGCGACGAAGAAGCGAAACTTTCGGCGGCACGCGAAGAAGAAACAACGAGGACGACGACGACGCAGGATGAATGAGCGCCACCGCCGCACCCAGCCAGCAGAGCCACCGGGGGTGCGGCACGGCGCTTCCCTTTTTTTTCTTTTTTTTTTTTGCATTGGCGTGGGAGCGCACCGCGTAGCCGCCGGGAGGGAGAAGTCACGCCTCGCGCGGAGCGACCGTGCGCTGATATCAACAACGGCACCGAGATTTGATAGTTTTGAGCCAACATCTTAGGATAGCCGTAAATTTATTACGAGCCGCTCGGCGAGTGTGAAGAGTTTAGCTGGAGAGTTTAGCCCAGCTTTTGGCGTGGCCATAAGTTTATTTTCAGCCGTGGACGTCAAGTATAAGCACCGCTGGTGGCGACAACTTCTGGCGGCTCTGTTCAAGTACAATGCATTCGAAGCGTTTATCTGTTGCGTGAGTGGTTCTGGTCGAAGGAAAACATGACTTAGCTCCATGGTTGAATATCGTGCCACCTTCTTGTGTGTGACGTCATTAGTGAAGTCACTGCTTCCGCTTTCTACTTCCGGGTTTCCAGGAACTACGCCTAAGTCGTGCTCACGTACGTGGCGGGTCTCTAAAGTCTACGATTCTGTGCTTTGGTGTGCAGCAATCAGTGATTTCTGATTAATTCTGATCATTCTAAACACTTCATCAACTCAACATGGAACTAAACTTATGCTCTGATATCATATCTATAACGAAACCCGTGAATACTATACCGTACTATTTTTTCTATTTTCTTGTGATTTATTTTGAATTTGCTCCCGGTCGTCTCAGGAGGTGAACCGGAAGTGCTGCGCAAGAAACAACAGTGTCACTCGATGCTCGTACCACTAAGACTGCATATGTTAACGACAACGTAGGTGCCGTCGCTTTACAGCAGCAGCCAAGCAGAATATGGTTGGTGAAAGAAAAAGCTCTGCGTCCTCTGCAGTTCAACTCTGCATCGCAAGAAGGCGCCATCCGCGTTGCCGCTCACGTTAACGTATCATGTGACCCAGTAGTGTGTAAACTGCTGCAATACTTGACGGACGGCTGCGTGCAGACGCTTTACAACAGTTAAATATAATAGAGAGTTTTAGCATGTCCGGTATTCTGGTATACGCAAGGGTGTTTGCGTACTACCGGTCACAGGTAGCGACATCTTGGGACGCTTCATCTAACCACAGTGCCTTACAGAGACGTTGTTTTAGCACCACGAATGTCCTTATCGAAAAAAAAATTTATTTAGAAAGCCAACGTGTTAGCGGTTACGCCACCGCTGAATGTATGCACCACCACAAAGTGGAATGAACTCTGTCACTGCAATATTGGTTCCGTGTTTGTGTGGTTGAGTTCTGCGCCCCCAGGGGGTATCACCAACACGTTTGCACCACCGCTAAACCTGCAATTCACTTGTGTATACCGGAATACTGGACACGCTGAAGCTCTCTCATAGAGATATTTAGCTTATATTTAATCACACTAAGGTTCGCGGAATATCGGGTTACTGGAGAAGCGTACGGTGTAGTAAAATAGCGGCGGTATACGTAAAGGCAAAATTTTTCAAACGCCTCATAGTTGGACAAGGCGTCACAAAATGTCGCTACCAGCTTTTTTTATGATACTACAGTCCACGGCTCCGGTAAACCGCGGTAATTTATAAATGGGAATAAGTTCACGGACAACCTAAAACTATCTTTACTCTGTCCGCAAACGTACTGCAGCAAACGTACTGCAGTTTACGGAATACCGGAAGTTCGAAAGCGTCGACGGTGGCCGCCAAGGGCGTAGCTACGAGAAAAAGGGGGGGGGGGGGGGGGG
Source organism: Dermacentor albipictus (assembly GCF_038994185.2). Classification (NCBI taxonomy): domain Eukaryota; kingdom Metazoa; phylum Arthropoda; class Arachnida; order Ixodida; family Ixodidae; genus Dermacentor; species Dermacentor albipictus. The sequence goes on from NC_091827.1 coordinate 26,647,977, forward strand.
AGCACACAGTGCACGTGCCCCTACCTCCTTTACCCGAAATTTCTGTGTACCAGGGGTCGTCATCATCATCATCATCATGGTTACGCCCACTGCAGGGCAAAGGCCTCTCCCATACTTCTCCAACAACCCCGGTCATGTACTAATTGTGGCCATGCCGTGCCTGCAAACTTCTTAATCTCATCCGCCCACCTAACTTTCTGCCGCCCCCTGCTACGCTTCCCTTCCCTTGGGATCCAGTCCGTAACCCTTAATGACCATCGGTTATCTTCCCTCACCATTACATTACATTACATTACATTACATTACATTACATTACATTACAAACAGGCCTGGAGTGTGGCCTGATCCCGGTGACCAGAACCGGTAACGCACTCCCTCACCAGAGCAGGATTGGCCACCCTGGTGCAGTACTTGGCCACAACCTCCTATATGAACACAACAGTCAAACCCCGGCCCTCAGTACCAGGGGTACCCGGGCATAAAACGACGTGCTCACGGTGCTAACCCCCCCGGTGATAACCCCCCCCCCCCACACACACACATACCCTGAAATGATTTCCGGACTACGCCACTAGTGATGATGGTGATGATAATGATGACGATGACTGGCATCCGCGAACGGCAAGAAAGCTTTACGGACGAGCTAAAAGAAGGAACCTTTAGTGCATTCACGTACGCATTCGGCGGTGTGCAAATCGACACACAGCCGCTCCAACCGCGGGTCGCCTCTCCCATCACCCGCTCACCTCCAAGCGGTGCGCGGCTGCGCCCGCAGCGCCTCAGGAAGAGTGCGTGCACCATAGCGCGGCACACAGACGGACCCCACCCTTGAATATCGAGCCACCGCGTCGGTGTGCTACAACGGTAGGGAAAGCGGATGAAGAAAAATAACCATCAGCGCGGCAGGAGAAGTGGCGGGAGCTAGGTGGCGCGAAATAAAAAAGTACAAGTAAAAGGCATGAGAAAAACAAAAACAAAAAGAGAGCCAAAACGAGGAGATGCTGCGGCGGTGGTTGTATAACTATGCGCTTGCGCGGCGGCGATGCGCCTGATAATGCCCCAAAGGACTTGGGCCTGCCGCCGACCGAATATGCGAGCCTAATAGGAGGGCCATCGCTCGGGTGTGTATGCATCCCGGACGCGTCGGCGAGATTCGCATTGGCGCCGGCGCCGCTATGTCGGCGGGCGTCCTCGCTTGTCTGCTTGTTGCTTCCTTTCTTTTTCTTTTACTCGCCGTTGTCTCACGCTGCTGTTTCCTTGATTGTTTTGTGCGGCTTTCCGCTCGCCTCTTATAGACGCGCCTTATCCTCACACTATGCATGGTTTTCTTGCAACGTCATCGTCGTCGTCTGGACGAACTTGGATGAAACAGACGAAAAAAAAAATATACGCAGCAGCAGAGGGGTACGACGTGAAACGTCTTGTGCGCGTGCTGCAGACGGTGTATGGACAACCAAGGTACATAAATGGACTTAACCAAATACACAAGCTACGTTTATTCACGCACTAGGAATTGGTCACATGCTTAACTTATGTCACAGCTAGTGGTGATCTTAATTACGGTCTAATTCTGCAATCGTGCTCGCTCCCTAGCGGACCCGTGTTTCTTTTTTTTTTTTTTCAGAGAGTTTTGGCACTAAGGTAACAAAGCCGACCCATCCCGCCTAGAGGTGGTGCCCGAGACTTCCCTTCCCTTCCCTTCCCTTCCCGTGATCGCAGATTGTTGGGGTTCCTGCGCTTTCGCAACCTACGACCGGTATAGTTATACCGGTCATATCCAACGCATGCAAAACTATCCTGATTATACAATCCAAAGTGCCCAAGCCCAAGCCCCTCGTCTACCGCGGAACGCGTCAACGACAGAAGTTATTGCAATCGCTCAAGATTACTCTATCGGAACGCACATAACCATTGAAACAATGCGTGTGCGTATAAGACACTTTGCCCTCGCAAGTCTCCCTGTGGAAAGTCCCCACACGACATTCAGAGCAACTGTCTTCGCGCACCGTGCCTCTCTTACTTCAGGGTACGCACCTGCTGCAAGCAATGGCATGGCAAGAACTTTATTTTAGTCCAGAGAGACTAGGGTCGGAGGGCACAAGACCCCAGGCTAAGTCGGTGGCTCCGCCCACGTAGGCACCGGTAGGCCAACGTTTTCCCGATGTCATGAGCTCTCCGGACGGCCAGGAGTTGATCTTGGAGGACTTCGCTGGATATGCGCCGACTCCAGTCCTCCTCACTGTTGAGATCCGAAGCCTTCGATTCATCCACGGTGCGTGAGCCGTATACTCAAGTAAACCTCACAATCCCAGGACTTCAGAAAAAGTCAGACTTGCAGTCATCAGCACTCAAGCAACAACTTACTTTACTCCTCTCGTACGAGAAATACAGCGACTGCGCACACGTCTATACTGATGGCTCAACCACATCAACCAGTTCCGGTGGCGCTGTAGTTGCCAACAGGGAAAGTACAACAAGGAAGATACCAAGAAGGAAAATAACCCAACGGTTATGGACTTCCCTTATCACTACGCCTACAGCTACAGAGCTCGCGGCTCTTCAGGTGATCAACACAGAGAGTCCTGAAAAATGAGCTGTCTTCTGCGATTCAAGGCCAGCCTTACACTGTATACAGTCATTTCTCCGACATGGAACTCACGATCAACTGACGAGCGAAATCGTGGAACTCATCCATCACTTGAGAGAAAAATGCCATGATAACACTTTTCAATGGATACCAGGCCATTGCGGTATCATAGGAGATGATGACGCAGATAAGGCAGCTCGGACGTCAAACCCGCTGCGGCCCCATTCCTCTCCAAAGGACAGACGCTGAGAGACAGCTTTGCGCTCTAGCCCGCACAATTTCGTTAGCTGAATGGAACACCGCACATGCAAGGTGCACCAGACTTCACAGACTCATCCCTTCGCTGCAACTCAGACCTGCGGTCGGACTGCACCGACACGAAATAAGCGTCTCCATTGGCGTAGCTAGGACGTCTGGCACCCGGGGCCCGTAGGTCTTCTGTCACCCCCCACCCGGGGTGTAGCCGGCGGAAAGAGGGGTGTCTTCAGACGTATATGACACCCCCCCCTCCCACTGGCCCCTTGCACCCGAAGCCTACGCTCCCCCCCCTGTTGCTACGCCACTGAGCGTCTCTTCTGTGTCGGTTGTGGTTGGGAGTTGCATTCACGAAAGCTTGTTCAGCAGTAATTGGAATGCCTGCCAGTCCTGCGTGTGATCTGTGCGGCTTCGAGGAGAATACTGACCACTGTCCTCAGTTTGAAGAACAAAGACAATCTATGACCAACGCGTTCAGGAAACCAGATGATCGTCTTGTGAGAGAACAGACAGTACTAGAACACCGTCACCACCGATCATCGGCTGAGAAGGCACTAAAGGCAGTTTTCTGCTTTCTGAGAGCGTCTGGCTTGTGCGAGTGCCTTTTGACTCTGTAGTGCCGTTCGTGCACGTCTCTCTAGCCCCGTCTCTTTCTTTCTCTCCCTTCTTTCTATTCCCCTTCTCCCTTCCCCCAGCGCAGGGTAGCCAACCGGACTCTAGACTGGCTAACATCCTTGCCTTCCTTTTATCTCTCTCTCTCTCTCGCAACCTATGGTGACGGACACCTTCCGCCGAGTGGTCTAGGGGCTCGATATTATTATTATTTATTTATTATTATTTACATATACTGCCATCTTGAACAGCAAGATATTGCAGGACTGAGTGCGTCAATCAATTGAAGAATACATTTGAGTATGTCTTGTTGCACGAGTTTCTTCACGCTATTTCTGGATCCTACGCGCCGAAACGCGGGGGACGCAATAATAATAATAATAATAATAATAATAATAATAATAATAATAATAATAATAATAATAAGCGAAAGATACACGCGCATTTTGAGGCCTTATAACTCTTGATGAACATGGATTTGCGTTTGATTAATTATACCGGCTGTATATATCAGAAAGAGCGCTGTCAAACGCGACCACTTCTGTTCAGATGGACAAACGTACTGCTGGACTGTAGCCGAGCTACGCCCCTGTGTGCAGGCACGGTCGAGTAATTGGCTTCTTTAAGGCATGCAGTGCGAGTGCAAAGATATAAGTCACGTTAGTATTACATGTTTTCGTTGGATGGGGTTTTAGCAAGCGACCCCCCCCCCCTTCCCGTCTGATTGAACTGACTACTAACCCAGATTTAACGCACATGTTGGAATTTATGTGACACGAGGACTTACGTGAAGCGGTGAACAGTGTTTTACGTGCAACACTTATCACCTTTCCCACTGCGTTTTGCGCCGATGCGATTCCATGCCTGCGCGGAAAAAAATAACGGCGAGTCTTGGAGACTCCCCACCACGTGGCCAACATGAACGCGTATTGTACTGCCTCCGGGATCCGCACAATTTGCTATGACACTGCCTCCTGGAGCGGCCCAATTTACTTCGACGAGAAGATGACCAAACTCCGGGAAAGAGTCGTAGAGCTCTTCATTATAATAAAAGAATTACGCGCTTAACGACGTATATATTTAGGTAGCGTTTGTTGTTTCACTGCTTAATTTTGTAGAAAACATAGCTGGTAACCAGCACATATATACTTGCAATAGCTGGATATACATCAGGTGCCTTTTATTTTATTGCGCATCACTTTCCCAAGAAAATACTGTCATTTCTAGGCTTTTGCGCCGTTTCTGAAGATATGTAGGCTATGTGGCCAGGACGGACAGTATAAGCAAAAAAAAAAAAAGAATGGCGTCGCCTACGGTTTCTGCCGGAGGAGTTCCCCGCGTGAGATCTCCAACGGCTTGAAACTCCTCAGGACTTCAATAAAGTTCTTGACTGACTGACTGATCAACCATAATATCCGCTCATTAAAGAGACACTAAAGCGAAACAATAAATCAGTTTAGACTAATGAAGCAATGTTTGAGAACCCTGCAGGCAGTCACTTAAAAAGATAGTTTGATTATTATACCCGTGTCACACGGGCGTTTGGAAGGCCTTCCAACCGATAGTCAGTTGACTCAAAGGTCAAGTTCGAGCTGCTACACGGGCGGTTTCGACGGCCGCCGAGTCAATTCTCTATCGAGTCAACGGAGCACCTTACAACTCTATCGAAATCTCGATGGCCTTTGAGCAACGGAAGCGGAAACAGTGCGAACATGCCCTCTCGTTCACAGTGGGCTCGTACTATCGGTTGGAAAGAACAAATCAAACCAAAATGTTCTAAAAATACTATATATGAGTGTTATTAATTATTCAATAAAGTATTTTTGCTACTTGATATGCGCGATCTGCACATACTCTCGACAACAGCGACATGCAGCGACGCAAACGTTGCCGCAGTTTCGCTACTCAACAACTTAAAAGCTAAACATATATGTATGGCAATGTATAAACATTTCTTTAAATGCATAAACAAACATAAAAGAAATTATAGGGCTCTTAAGTGGTTTTAATGTTGCTTAACTTTTCGGTACATGAAAACGAAAGTAAAGATCCGCAGCGCCACACAATTTTACGAGAAACGCCTGAACCACGCAACGGCTTTTCAAAAGTGCCGTGTAGCAGCGCGACAACTCCTTTGACACGATAGAGTTCTGGCATTTCGAAGGCCGTCGACTGGAAGGCCTTCCAAATGTGCCCGTGTGACACAGGTATTAGATGAGAAAATGAAGGTCCAAGTATCAGTATTTTAATTTCGCGCCGAAGCCCCAGTGCCGGTACGTCAGCGTGACGTCAGGGATTCTAAAGTATGTTTTCGCATTTGGGCCGCGTTGGCTGAATAAAGATTCCCTAAACTTGCCATGTTTAATATTTGGTTCCTTTAGAACACAATGTAGTCAAGCTGTACGGCTATATATATTTAGTAGGCCCTAGAAGATGCCATCAAAATCCAAGACGTCACAGCCACCAGGTGCGGGAACTTTAGGCGTCGCCACCCGTATTTCGTTCTTGCGCTTTTTCTGGCATTTTCAAAGGTCTTATCGCTGTAAGAGTGGTGTTTTTAGTGTTGTAGAACGGTAATTTACTGGTGTAGAAGAAACCATATTTCACTTTAGTGTCCCTTTAAGTAGAATACGCGAAGTAACTTTCCTAATTATCACCAATATCTGCAGCACGATTACTGCGTTATATCAGAGGGCAATAAGAAAATATAAAAAATTCAAAGTCAGAAAGAACAGCATGAATTATAGTAATAAAACAAGACAAATACATGTCAATGCGATAGGTATATACATTAAAGATCCATACGAAGCAATTGACAAATTGGGTGTCAGACGTGCGAGCAAAAACTCCATGAGGTAGCTTGTTCCACACAATAATTGTTCGAGGGAAAAATGACATTTTGAAAACCTCAGTGTGGCATCTTATTTCGCTAATTTTCCAAACATATCGTTTGTCCTTGAATTAAAACGCGGAGAATATAGATACGTTTGTGCACAGTAAAATAGTTTAGACCCTTAAAACTGAATGTGTGTGTAAATCGGCCTATAACTCACACGCTTACACCCGAAATGGGTGTGGAGGTGTCGTATGTACGACCGAAATTCCGGTTCTTCGTCGTCTGCTAAACTCGCTTCGTCGTCTGCTATGCAGCTAGATCGGGCTGGGGTGGCTTAATCGGGAAGCACAGAGTAGCAGCATAAGAGGCCACCGAGCGAGTGCCAAAATCTGGCTGTTCCCACGTGACTACATGTGTCGTATACTCAGCTTCTTGGAGGCGAAACCGAAACAGGTTATGTTAAATTTAGAACGCTACGAAGCTTGCCAGTATTTTTTCTACGGTTCTGAGGTCCTCAATATCCATTTAAGACAGTAATTGAAGAGTCGAAAAATATCGCATCGGTACTCCTCCATATATAAATAAGTAGGGCTTTTTTTTAATATTCACCGGCTACACAAGCACTGTTCATTTTTTTTCTTAATCAGTGAAGATAAAGCGTAGCTCAGCCTACCTACACGAAGCCTTTTAATGCCTAAGCGTAGCACAAGAACTACTTTCTGCACCGCAGTTTCGATTAATGTAATAGCAGACGAGAGACAGGCAGCCATTGAAAACGCGTGGCGCCATTTTGTCTGGGACTCCGTATCTGTATTACGTCGCGTTGTCTAGATGCGGCAACGAGGTGCTGGTACGACCGTGCTTCGCAGAGGAACGTGACCGTATCTTCCCGGAAGATAACAATTACCGCAGAAACTAAGTTAACAATCACTGCAGGAAGTCCTTAGCGAGACTTGTCAGACAGTACGTAAGCATTAGTTCCAGTCGCTCACGGAAACGAAGACTAAATTTCTTAGACTTGAAATTGCTAGTTTCATTTAGCTAATGTGTAGAGGTGATAGTTTGTTTTTTTTTCGCACTCTAAATAGTATGCAGTGCCTGTCAGATTATTGAACCACTTTAAAAGTTTTTATGAACTGTTGCATATGTTTGCTTATGAGCTGCTGAATATTTTGTCTTAATCCCTTGTAGTTTTACTTGAAACAGCATCATAAACTTCTGCTCTTTACTGTCATCATTGTACAAAAGAGGCCTCATCTGCAGGCTATATAATACCTTTACCTTTGGCGACCGCTCTTGTTTGCTGCCTGCCGTTGCTATTTTTTGTATTGCGTGGAGCGGCGACACTTCCATGAGCTAAATGTGAGACCATTAGCAGTTATTTTACCGATTTGGAAGGCCAACGAACGATGTTTATGCAACTTTCATACGGTATTTTTGTGCTTTCGCTTGTTTTTCGTCTGTGCACGGTGGCAGCCTGCGTGGGTTATTTACGCGGTCATGTTTTAATACAATGCATGATGATGAACATAGCATCGCAACCGCATATCGAGTCGGTAACGGAATGCCACATGCACCCGTCGTAGCCTCAAAGCCAGTACCATAATAATGTTGCAAATAGGCAGAAGGGGGAAAAGAAATGTTGCTAACAAACCTAAAGAAACTTGCAATCTGAAACAGGCTCCGTCCATGACTGCATGAGCGTGACAATGCGAAACATCAACTCACGTTCGTGTCGTTCAAATCGTGCACCGTGATTTCCAGCGAAGAAGAACCATTCAATCGTATAACCACTTACCGAACCGAAATGAAGCGGTGTTGTTGCTGCCGTTCTTGCAAACTTCTTGCAAACACGGTTTAAAGTTCTCCACGCGAAATATCTCATCACTTCAAGCAAGCGAACAGGACGAACGAACCACCGCCACCGCAAGTTTCGAAACCGGCGAAAAAAGAGCGCGAAGCGGCACTGTTGCATGTGGCGCTACCGGCGTTGTGCTTCAACCTATGGCTTCAACCACGGTGGCTCCAATAAAGCTGTCTAATCTTTCTCATGCTTACATATATTCGCTTTAAAAAACAACTTTAATGCACAGCTATGTTTATTGAACAGCATGCATTTACCTTCTTGCAATTTTAAATTGTGCGGCCCCTTTGCGGGCTGCAAGTCGCAGCGTGCTATCAATGGGGCGCCAGATTTGAATAAGTGAACGTGCGCGCGCTTCAATACGTGCGTACGAAATCTATGCAGAATCGGTTTCCGTGCACACCAATTGTGATGCCGATTAAGCTGCAAGGGGTTTCATATGCGCTGTCCCCTCATCCTTTCCGAAGGATGCATAATTAACCGTGTCGCCCACCCAGGGCGTTGAGGCTGCCCTGGATCCTCTCCGGCAATGCCTTTGAAATTGCGACTTTCTCCAGCTAAACGTGTTCATAATGGCTAGCGAGTATAGCTTAGAGACATCAAGTGCTAGCCGTCTCGAAGATGTCAGCTTGACGTATCTCTAGCTGCTTCTAGCCTGTTCAAGCTGTATCAAGCTAGCGAGTAGCCAACTTGTGCCTACTGGGCCTGCACTACGTTTTGTTGGTTTTAAGAAAGTTTATCGATGCGCTTCGTCTGTGGTTTTGGTCCCTGCGTAATGTTAAGGTGCAACATGATGTGGACGAGCCGTACATCCGCGAATGGGGACTGTCTTTCCAAATAATTTGAGCGTCGTATGCGGTGGTTTCCGCGGAATGCACGCTGTGGCGGGTTATACGTGGAAAGATACGGCACACAGCCGGCGAGTCCGAGTCCCTGCGAAGTGAGGAGAGTCGGGCGCTTTACGTCTTGTTTGACGGGCACTAGCTCCGTTGGGCTACAAGAGCAGCACGAGACGGGATATATGATGTCCCATCACTATACTTCTCTGCACGAGCGGACATGAAGTGCAAGTAAAAAGGAAAAAAATAGCTCTAGCAATTTAAGTTTCTTAATGCAAACTGTGTTACAAGGTTTGCCTTTAGGGAAGTCTCTGGTTTAATTATAGGGGCTTTTTCATCGTGCACCAAAATTTCAGTGTGCAAGTGTTTTTTGCATTCTGCGATCGTCAGCATGCAGGCGTTGTTGGCTGGAGTCGATCCCAGAACCTCACTCTCTGCAGAACGGTTAGGCTGATAAGGAACGTATGGAACACAACACGAAGCGTGTAAAGAGCTTTATTTGTCTCTAAAATATTATAAATAAATATAAATGAAATAAATACATCTCGAAGGAATGGACCATCTGCTTTGAAAAAAAAAAGTGGGGGGAAACAGTGGAATGTGCGTCTTGTCAAAGTCAATAAGTGCTGCCTCTGAAAAAACAAGTGTTCATCACCCAGGGAGCTTGTACAAAATAAAGAAGCTGCTATGTGCACTACATTCCCCAGCCAAACTGAACAGACTCAAATAAAAAAAAGGTCCAGAGTAGAACATCTTTGGCAGAGTCCACCACGTCGATCTGCTGAAATAGGCAGCCATACCATGCAACCGCAACATCTACAAGTGTATACAGTAACAGCTGCTGCAAGGCAACCTTTACGTACAAGCAAAAGAATCACTCG